>NC_084481.1:230144092-230450666 GCF_030035675.1 Rhineura floridana | reverse complement strand
AGAGTGAGGACAATGCACCAGAGATCGATGGGCTTGTTCTCACAGTGCCCCACCAGATGCCTATGGGAGGCACGCAAGCAAGGCCCGAGTGCAACAGCACTCTCCCCACTTGTGAATCCCAGCAAATGGTATTCAGAACCATACTGCCTCCAATATTGGAGGTAGAACATGATCATCATGGCTTTGATAGCTTTTGTGATGGGTAATTCCCAGCCACCTGGGATCTTGTGCTGCCTGAGAAAGGGTGATCCAGCCACAACAGAATGTACTCCTCCCTCTTCTCATCCGTTCCCCACTGAAGAGCCTGCTGCCACCAGATAAGGGGGGGATTTGACTATAAGTCTGCCCCTGATCAAGCAGCCAAAAACAAAAAAACAAAAAAACCTTCCTTGGGTCTCCCTGAAGCCTCTCAAGATAGTGCAGTTTTATGGCTTCTGGACTTAGGGGTGTCCAAATAAGGCCACAACAGTTTTACAAAACAAGAACTAGCGTTTACTAAGACAAAAAATATGGAGTTTTAAGAAAAAGATACCATATGTAAAATGATAGAAAACCAACAAATTCCCCAATGGAGCAAAAGGACAAGCAAAGAGTTAAGCACAATCCTCCTTCCCCCTTCTCAGGTACATATCCAAGGGCGAATCTTACTCTCCTTTGTTGATCTGCCAATAAGAACCTTTTTGCTGCCTCTTTCTCACAGGTGTACAAAAGCCTTTTCATACTCTTTAGTTCCTCCAGGCTGACTACCTGTTGATATAACCTTTGACTACCTGCCCTCTGCCAATCACCAGCTCTACCCAGGAGGCTACAGAAAATCATGGTGCCCCTTAAACCAGAGAGGTGCTATCTGTCACATACACAATGGAGTTCCACTGCCTTCTCATTTAGGCAACCAGGCCAGGTCAGATATAGCCAGTTAACCCCATAATCCCCAAATGGACAGACAGGAAAGATATGCAACAGACAAGAAAGATATGCCTTCCCATATATACACAACGTCTATATACAAACAGTCCAACTCAACAAATGCCATCTCCTTCACAGCTTTATATTTCATGATAAGGGTCAGGGAGCTCATGTTCAGGGAGCTGCTGGTGTGATGATGGTGCACTTTGAAAAACTGGAATATACTTCACACACTTTAACCCTCTTTTTGGATTAGGGCATGGTGGCTGTTGCTGGAATGGCCAGCAGTAGACCCATGTTTGCAAAACCTATTTGCTAGTATATTTTATAAATAAACCTCTGTCATGTTCCCACTTTTGCTTCCACCAGAAATGCCTTCCTGTCACACTGCCATTAGAGCCCTGTGCCGGAAGAGCTAATCCGGACACCAAAGGGCTTAAAACGGAATACATGGGCAGTAACATCATGTTATGTACTGATGATGCCCTTATTATGGTGTAGTGTTTGTATGGTGTTTCCCTAAGTGCTCAAAAGTGCACAGTTCACCCAGAAACTGGAATCACAGCACAGCTCGGATCTATCCAGGTTTTCCCCAACATTATTTCAGATTTTAAAAATTGCTTATTTATATACTTATTTATTATTTAAGTCATTTCTATACTGCTTTATATTTTTGGGGGAAAGCAGTTTATAACCTAGATTAAAATCAAACAAAACATCACAAAATATTGAAAGAAAATGTTGTCTCCAGCCAAACGAGTGAATGCTTGGTCTACAAAAATGCATAGCAACATTATTTATTTATTTACTCTAAAATATCATAAAAACAGACTTTAAAATACATTAAAACAATTTTAAAAACATGTTAAAACAAAGCATCTTTAAAACATCTTTTTAAAAAAGGCTTTAAAAACATCTTAAAAACCAATTCCAACAGAGACTGGGATAAGGTCTCCACTTAAAAGGCTTGTTGAAAGAGGAAGGTCTTCAGTAGGTGCCAAAAAGATCACAGAGATGGTGCTGGTCTAATATTGAACGGGAGGGAATTCCAAAGGGTGGGTGCCACAACACTAAAGGTCTGCCTCCTATATTGTGCAGAACGGATCCCCTGATAAGATGGTATCTGCAGGAGACCCTCATCTACAGAGAACAGTGATTGACTGCATATATAAGGGATAAGATGATCTTTCAGTTATCCTGGTCCAAGCTGTATAGGGCTTTGTACACCAAAACCAGAACCTTGAACTTAGCCCAGCAGCTAATGGGCATCATCAAGCATAACGTACAACTCCTGCACCCACTTCCATCTAGGTCAACACAGTGTCACAAAAACAACTACGCAACCACTCCCTCCCAGTCTCTCACCCAGGTAGGGCGGTACTCTATATCAGTTCAATCTCTCACACTGACTGGTACTGGGCAACTTTGAAACACACCAAAACATGACAACCCAGACGCTCACCCTGGGCAGCAAAAACACAATTCCAACTACCACCCAATAATACAACATCACTCACTTTCGCCTTCCAGATAAAAAACATTCAGCAGTACAATATTAAAGGGAGTGATGCCCTCATGGAGAACTTGAAGTCTGCATTGCAGTGACCTTCTTATCAAGTCTGTGGACTGAGCACAGTCCTCTTATAATAATTAATCCAACGGCAAATCCGATTATTGCAGAAACGGAGCCTATCTCTAGTGTACAGGTAGCAGCATCACTTCCACTTATGCTGCCACCACCCCAACCTACGCTGTCACCAAAAGGTGGGGCAAAACTACACCCTCCCCACCCCTGGAGCTCCCTCCTCTCGCCAGGGAGCACCCACAATCATTCCACCCCCACACATCACCTGTAACAACAATGGGGTGACACTGTCCTCCTGAGGCCAAGGCACAAAATTATCTGCAGTAGCACAAGTTGTATGTCCATGGACAGGGATTTGAAGATGCATCGTGTTGAAGCCACCCAGCAACTAAACTTTTCTTCCCCACCAGGGAGGTGGCACACTCCATTAATGCTTTTATCTGACAGAATCTTGCACTCAGGCTGCTCGCCCTTTTGCTCTCACCCTTCAGCAAGAGCCTTGCCACGCACAAGTTTAAAGAGGTACCTTGAGAGGGGAAAAAACACAACCTTCAGTCAAATTCCCGGCTGCGCCTCTTTTTACTAATACACACATCACCAGCCCCATCTAAGGGTGCACTGGAGCTTGTGACTTATTTATTTATTTCATTTATACCCTGCCTTTCTTTTCATGATAGAAACCCAAGGCGGCTTACATATGGTTCCCTGGCAGTCTTCCATCCAGGCACTGACCAGACCTGACCCTGCTTAGCTTCAGCAGGGAGCTGCCTCACGTGCCTTCACACCATAGCCTGGCCAGCCATCAAGGCCTCTGTTGGGACAGGGAGGTGCTGTGCTGATTAACCTGCCCATTTTGCACAGGTGAGAGTTTTGCAGAGAGATGGGGAACCACTGCAGGGCCACCTTCCCCTTCTGAAGCCGCCTGGGCTTCACATCATCAGCTGAGGCCCTTACCTGGATGCCCCATCTGGGTAAGGCCCATAGGATGACAGTGAGAGAACAAACGTTTTCTGTAGAAGCCTCCGCTTGTAGAATGCTCTCCCCAGAGAAGCCTGCCTGGCGCCAAGACCTTTCTGCTTTCCTAGGCATTTAGGCAGCACCAATGATACGCCTGTACTGTTATTAATAATGTTCTTGTGATTTTATTGTATAACCCCAGGAGGGGCCAGTGCTCTTGCGCTCAGGTCCTGCTTGCAGGCTTCCCTTTGGGGCATCTGGTTGGCCACAGTGAGAACAGGATGCTGGACTAGATGGGCCACTGGCCTGATCCAACCGGCTTTTCTTAGGTTCTATGGGATTTAAAACTCAAGTCTCCATAGAGACACTGATTGACCACTACTAAAATGGAAATGGACTGCCTTCGAGTCAATTCTGTCTTATGGCGACCATATGAATAGGGCTTTCATGAGGCTGAGAGGCAGTGACTGGCCCAAGGTCACCCAGTGAGCTTCATGGCTTTGTGGGGATTCGAACCCTGGTCTCCCAAGTCGTAGTCCAGCACCTTAACCACTACACCACTACTACTGAAAACTTTTCAATGGGTTTAGTTTGAAAGTGTTGTCTGGACTGTGCCACTTCAGATTTCGGATGAGGCTCACACAGTGAATTGCTCCTCCATATTAAATATGGAGAGCCAGTGTGGCATAGTGGTTAAGGTGTTGGACTACGACCTGGGAGACCAGGGTTCGAATCCCCAGACAGCCATGAAGCTCACTGGGTGACCTTGGGCCAGTCACTGCCTCTCAGCCCCAGAGGAAAGCAAGGGTAAACCCCCTCTGAATACCGCTTACCATGAAAAACCTATTCATAGGGTCGCCATAAGCCGGGATCGACTTGAAGGCAGTCCATTTCCATTTTTTCATTAAACAAAAGTCCTTACAAGTATGGCAGGAAAAGGCTGGGATAGAACCCTTCCCCCGACATGCTCGTTTTCTGTAAGTAGGGCATTTTGGGGGTGGCGGTGGAGGAATAACAGAATCATAGAGCTGGAAGGGACCTCAACGATCATCTAGTCCAACCCCTCAGAGGTCCAAGAAATCCACCACTACTGCACCCCTGCCAGGTGGGCATCTAGCCTCTGCTTAAAAATTTCTAATGAAGGCCATATTCTGAGGGCATCAGGAAGTTCTTTGCAATGTTAAGTCTAAAGTCCCTTTCTTGTGATTTGAACCTGTTGGTTCCACTGGTGGCTGGTGCCCAGTGGGATGGGGAAGACAGAATGCAGACAGGCCAACAGGAGGTGGAGCCAGAGCCAATGACAGGCAGGGCCAATGAATTCTAGTTTTGTCCCCATCCTCCTCCTCCTCCCTGTTGAGTTCTACAAGGGGCAACAATGGGAGAAAGGAGGAGGGAGTTGACAGACAATGCCAACCCCTGGGCTGGCTATAAGCAGGAGGACTGGTTGGTGAGGACAGGCTGAGACTAGGGTTGCCAGGTTCAGGGCCTGAGACTGATCCTGTATCTTTAGGAGAAGAGAAAGTCAGCCAAGTGCAGGTGTTCTGGCAATCCTGTAATGGGAAAAACCACAAGGTGGAATTCTCCCTTCCCCCTGCACAACTTTTAAAGATACAGAAGACCTCTTGGAGGCCGCAACCAGAGCTTGGAAAAGTTACTTTTTTGAACAGGTCCCATCAGCCCAATCCAGTGGCTATGCTGGCTGGGGCTGATGGGAGTTGTAGTTCAAAAAAGTAACTTTTCCAAGCTCTGGCCGCAACACTAGCTGAGACTGGACTGAGCTTGGTGGGGCCATGCCTCATATGCTTTAATAGATCAGCCTTCACCGGTTGGTCCTACCCTCTGGAGTAGCAGAAAACAACATTTGCTCCATCATCTATGCCAGGTGTGGGGAACCTTTTGTTGATGAACTACAACTCCCATCAGTCCCAGCAAGCGTGGCCAATGTTTAGGGATGATGGGAGTTGCAGTTCAGCAACGTCTGGAGGGCCGAAGGGTCCTCACACCTATGCGATAGCCCTTCTGACATCTGAAGCTGGCTATCACATCGCCTCCGAATTGTCTTTTCTCCAGGCTAAACATACCTTTGCAGGAGCCCAAATCCTTCTTCTGGATTAGGCATCTGGACATGTGGAAGGGGGTTCCCTCCTTCCCACCGGGCCAGCCCAGGACATTTCGCTGCCTGAGGCGAAGGACAAGGTGGCACCACACCGTTCCATAGACAGGAGCTGCCTAGAGTGGCATTTACTTCAACACTGGCAATGGGCTGGCATCTTCCACAGCACCTGAGGGCAAAAGGCTCACTTGCCTCGCTCTGTCTAATGATAGGGCTGGCCCGGCCCCCTGTTTCTGACCAACGCACGTCAGGTGTGTGTGTTGCTTAATGACTTAATAGCGAAATTCACTGCTGGTTTTATTTTTAAACTTTGACCATGGGTGGTTTGCCATGATTCTCAGGGGGGGAAGACTAAAAATGGAGGGAGCTTGCGGCGGTGTGAGGAGGCTGCAGTAGGGGCAACCAGGCCACGCCTGGGCTCTTGCCGTGGCTTTTTGGCATTAGCAAACTGCAGCGGAGTTAGCGAGCTGTCTTCTTCTAGTGGCTCATGAAGCAATTTCGGAGCCGGTGAGCGCTACGGGGTAAATCTGACTTCTACTTTTAACCCCGTTAAGAGATAAGAAATGATTATTCTCCTAATTGCTGTGCGGTTATTTTATTGGTTAAATTAACATTCGATTGCAGGGGGTTTGCTGTGCAATATACAATATTATTTTGCCTACTGTGTGCTCAAAGTCTCCTTGTCACAGCAACAGCACGCCGGCAGGAGAAATCCTTTTAACAAATAGGTAAATATAAGCCTTGGGGGGAAAATAAGGGGGGGGAGGGGTAATTATTTCAGCTATGTTAGTGGGTGAAAGGAAGGGAAGGGGGGCTAAAAATAAGTCAGAAATGCTGGAAATTATTGAATAGTCCATGGGAAAAGCAGTTGCAATTCAAGAAGTGCCACAGATCATAGAATCATACAATAATAGAATCGGAGAGTTGGAAGGGGCCTATAAGGCCATCGAGTCCAACCCCCTCCTCAATGCAGGAATCCAAACTAAAGCATACAATGTTGGATTGCATGGAAAGCCCTGCCAAATCAAAGTTTATCTCCCCCAGTGTCCTGTTTCCAGTGGTGGCCAGCAGACCTTCCCTCTCAGGGGTATACTCAGAAAACTTGAAAAGCTAGACTTACCCATAGGAAGAAGCCTTACACTGAATCAGACCGTTGGGGCCCATCTAGCTCCAGAATGACTACACTGACTGGCAGCAAGTCTCCACAGTTACCTGGAGATGCCATTGGGGATTGACCTTCTGAATGCAAAGGTGTTCTGCCATGAAGCTATGGCCCTTAGCCATGATTTTACAGGACCCCCTTCTTTAAGCGGCAATGCATCTTTATTGAGTTCAAAACGTGGTAAGGCTGTTCTGTTGCACTTGGGGGCTCTTCCGCTCATTTTGCTGAGTGGGGCCCTGCACGTCTGCCCTAAACTCCTCCCCTGATGGCACCCCGTCCTTCATTGTTTTGTTCCTAGCACAGGGTATTAAGGCATACTGCTTCTGAACATGGGGGTTCTATTTAGGCAGTAGAACATTTAGTTCTATTTAGGCATCATGCCTAATAATCATTTATAGAACATAAAAAGAGCCTGCTGGATGAGGCCAATGGCCCATCTAATCCAGCATCCTGTTCTCACAATGGCCAACTAGATGTCCATGGGAAGCCCACAAACAAGACCCTGAGTGCAAGAGCGCTCGTCCCTCCAGTGGTTTCCAGCAACTGGTATTCAGAAGCATACCTTCTCCGACTGTGGAGGCCAAGCAGAGCCATCATGGCTAGAAATCACTGATAGCCTTCTCCTCCATGAATTTGTCTCACCCTCTTTTGAAGCCATCTATGTTGGTGGCCATCATTTCCTCTTGAAGAGCGAATTCTGCAGGCAACTCCTCCCCTCCCCCACGAATTTGCCAAATCCCCCTTTTAAAGCCACCGAAGCCAGTGACCATCGCCTTTTCTCGTGGCAGCAGATCCCAGCCAATCAAATTCATCTGCTAAAAAAAAAAAATTGGACATCACAAAAGCAGAGAAATGCAAACAGCATTTAGGTACACTTTAGCATAAGTGGCGCCCAGCACACTGCGGGACCCCACGTTGTGCAATGAAATTTCGTCCAATCCATTGGGCTGTTCAGGCAACCCTAGAAACCTTTAGATGCAGATGATGGTGCACAGTGTGTCAAAATACTTCCTCTTGTCTGCCTTGAGCCCAGCGCTTGGAAAAGCTACTTTTTTGAACTACAACTCCCATCAGCCCCAGCCAGCATGGCCACTGGATTGGGCTGATGGGAGTTGTAGTTCAAAAAAGGAACTTTCCCAAGCTCTGCTTGAGCCTATAGTTGATTGATTTTGTTGGGTCTGGTATTACAGGAGAGGGCTTATGCCCACTGATTCTGATTTGGAAAATGAAGCATGGTTGCTTGGAGGATCGGGGACTGCCAATTGTCTGAGGTCCATGGGCACATTTGGGTTTTTTAGTGACTGATCTGGGCACCACCCTCTCTGGTCACTTCTCTCTCTCCTCCCCCAGAGGAGCCCACCCCAGAGAGACAGAAACAGAGAAAGCCTGTGCTCGCCTGCACACAGAGCTTTTTCAAGGGATCTGTGTAAAAGTTGAATCAAACACAATGTATCTTAGCCTTGAGAAGCATATAGAGTTGAAAGAGGAAGGGGAAAGAGCGTCACTCTTCCAATTTCCTCCTTTAACTCTATTTTTCAAGGGAGGAAAAGGTAACCACTCTCACTGCCTCATGCCCAAACAGGCAGTGAGTGTGTGAAGTGGGGAGCTCAGAAGTTTTGTGGGTGCTAAGGGACGATTTCAAGGGTGCTATCCAGGGATGTAGCTGTTCAGGGTCTCAGGGGGTCTTAGAGCCCTTACTTTTTTGGTAGCCAGGTCCCAGCAGGATCCCTATGTCTCCAGCATCCTATGAGCCAAATAGCATGAAAAGGGAGTATGTAAGCCACTGAGAAGAGTCTTCTAACTTGCTTCCTTGTTGTTTCGTGCTGACTGGGGCCAATCAGAGTGAAAGGAGTTCCTGTTAGTTCCTACTTCAAAAAGCCAAGTTATGGAGAGTGAGAATTCTGTAACTGCAGAAGAGACAGTGTCTGCTTTCAGACTTGGGGCTTATTGCATTAGTTTAACAGATTGAAATGGTAGCGCTTCTGTCCCAGTTTCTAAAATTCCTTTCACACTGCAGTACCTGTTGTTAAATATATATATATATATTTAGTTGTACACAGGGGAGTGTATGGGAAATGCTGTTGCTACATGCGGCTATGCTGGAATATCGGTACAATTTTCATAAGGCAAAAAACAAGAGAGTACACCTAAATGGCGGAAATGCACTGCATGCTGGAATGCCTGTCACATGAGCGGCTGCAGCTAGCGAAAAACTCCTGTGATTTTCTGGGTTCCCAAACTTGCAAATGGATTATTTCTGGTATCATTTATCATGAAAATTTGTGCTAAACTTGCACTATATTCCACTAGAATTCCAGAACTAGCTTGTATGCCGTGTGGAAGATCAAATATAATGCGCACATTACCAGGTAAGAAACCGTCAGAATAATGGAATAAAGTGCAGTGTGAAAGCAGCCCTAGATTCCTGATGATACATTGTCGAGCAGTTTGGCAGCAGCAGGAGATAAGCGTGTAGACCCTGGATTCAGTAATTCAGGCAATTATCTCTTGACAATGAGAAAGGCCAGTCAAATGGTGACAGGGATGGAAAAGCAGAAAGCAGTAGTCAAGCCTGGCCAGATTATTCTATAATCTTAGAAGGGGGTGTGGCTGTGATTATCATGAAGGGACTCTGCACTTCTGAATTTGCCACTATAGTACTGATGGCACCTACGGAGACCACACTGAGGACCCCTGCCCTAGGCTGATTAATTATGCCTAATATTCATGGGCTTGGTCCTACCTGTATCTGCACAGTACCATGTCAGACTGCAGGTGAGATGGAATCTTCCTCCACACAAGAAATCCCTGTTCCCAGCACACAGCAAGCTGGCAAGGCAGGGACAGAGCAATCTCTTCCCACATCTCTGCCCCCTCCACAACCCCATATCATTTCAACTTCACCACCTTGGACACCACTGGCTGCTACCAGGGTACTTGTGGGGGAACAATGATCCTTCAACATCAGCTTTGTTGGACTAGCCATGTTGTTTGAATGCCTGATCACCGTCTTCCAGAGCAGCTACTTTACTCCCAACTTAAGGATGGAAAGTGGCATATTGGTGGACAGCAAAAGAAGTTTAAAGGTGTTCTTAAAGCTAATCTAAGAAAATGTAACATGAGCATTGAGAACTGGGAAGTCTTGGCCCATGAACATCCCAAATGGAGGTTGGCTATTATCAAAGGTGCTGTGGACTATGAAGAAGCACGGATATAGGGCGAACGGGACAGACGAGCTAAGCGAAAGGCACATCAAACAAATCCTCATCGTGACCATCTTCCATCTGGAAACAGTCACTTACGGACCCACTGTTAAAGACCTTATCTTGGAAGACAATCTTACTTGGCCATGAGTGATAAGTGGAATGGGGCCAGGGAGGAGGGGATAGCCAAATTGGCTAGTGTGGATGGAGTGTGGCCTAGGAGAGTGGGTGTGGCCTACAGAGAGTGCCATGGGTTGGGCTGGGAGGTCTCATGGGCCAGATTTGCCTGCAGGAGTTTCCCATCCCTGCTCTGCAGAAAAGAAGTTGCTTGCCAAGGAGAAGGCTACCTATACTGCTAGTTTTCTATGTGCAGGGATTTTTTAAAAAAATGGAAGAAGATTTGATCATTTATTTATTCATTTTATTTATTACATTTATATACCGCCCCATAGCCGAAGCTCTCTTGGCGGTTTACAGTATGTGAGTCCCACCTCACTGACAACTAGGCCTACGCCATGTTGGTCCACTAGAATCTTCATTCATATTCTTATAAAATGAGTTTGACCATAGTTCCATTTTTGGTAGGAAGCTGTAGTCTATCCTCCATCACCTGAAACTAAACACATCATTAAAAGCCGAATTGCCACTTTTACGCTCAGAATCAACGCCCATTGCTATCAGCATTTTTTTCAGCCTGGAAACATGAAGATGCATTTCCTTATGCCAGAGTTGCTCAATACACAGAATGGATGCATTTCTTTGCTCTGAGAATGCTCCCTTTGTTAAGACCAAGCCCTGTCGTTTTCCCCCCTTCCAACCTCTGACTTCCAGCAATGAGTAGCTTGGAGCTGGTGGTGAAAGGATTTTTCAACAGCAGTTTGCTTGTTCCAATTTGCTTTTCAAGGTTGGTGATCAGGATTGTGAAGGAAGCCTGTAAAAGGATCTAGTTCTATTAATTTGGCCTGGTAGTTTCTCTTGTTTGAGCCATATTCAGTTTCTCTGGCAGTTCCACTCGGTGAGCTAATTGAATCCAGAGTGCCACCGCCCGGTCTCACGTGCGAGTCTAGAGTTTCATGTCCAGATCTGAGCTTGGCTCTGGTGCAGTAACAGTTATACTACCCCTGTTGAAAAGGTGAGGAAATGTGGAAAGAGCAGTTTAAGGAGAGTTTTCAGTCCTGCTGTGTAGTTGCAGGTTTTTAAAAAATTCTCCCTGAAAATGAAATCTTCCTTCCACACAAGATATGGAACTGTGGTCACTTCCAGACAGTGTGTTTATTGAGCTTTCATCATGATTTGTTTGCACAAAGGTTGTGGGCAAGTTAGATGACACCGGCTATTTATTGAGCCTTCATTCTAATTTGTTTGCAGGGAGGTTAGATGCTGCTGCATCAAAGCTAGTGTTACCCCATATTTTCCGCTGCATTTTCCCATTATGTTATCGCAAAATGTCTGATTTGGGGGGGGGGAGTAGGCTTGTTGTCCAAGAGCTCCCAATCAACTTTGGCTATGTATACACCATACATTTAAAGCACCCCCTAAGAACCCTGGGAACTGTAGTTTGTGAAGAGTGCTAGGAACTATAGCTCCATGAGGAGTAAACTACAGTTCCCAGGATACTTTGGAGGAAGCCATGTGCTTTAAAATGTATGGTGTGTGTGAGACACATTTGGGGGAAGGTGATAGCAAAGGCGGTAGCTTAGAACTCTTCTAGACCCTGCCAGAGCATCCTTCCTTACCAGGGGACTGGACTACAGGTCCCAGCATTCCCAGAAGAAAAATGGTGCTCTGCATGTGATTTCCAACACATAGGAACATCAGACATTGCCTTACACAAATCAGACCCTTGGTTCATCTAGCTCAGTATTGTCAACACTGACTGGCAGCGGCTCTGCAGGATTTCAAGCAGGAGCTCCTCCCAGCCCTACTTGGAGATGCCGTTGGGTTTTGAACCTGGGGCCTCCTACATGCAAATGAGATGCTGTACCACTGAGCCACAGCCTTTTCCCCTTCTGAAGAGAAGGCCTCCAGAACTGCTCCCTCTTGGCCTCTAGGAAACACCAGGTAGCACCCCTCTGATCTTCACCAAAGCATGGATGAGGAACCTGTGGTCCTCCAGGTGTTGTCGGACTCCCATTGCCTTAAATGCCCCCAGAAGCCAGCACGGCCAATGATCAGAGATGATGGAAGCTGGAGTACAGCAGCATCCAGAGGGCCACAGATTCCTCATTCCTGTACTCTTAACACGCACTACCCAGGAGCAACCAGGGTCGCCACAACTCCCTGAGTCTCTGCAGTGGCGAGCCTCGCAGTGGCAGCTGGTGCCTCCCTATCAGCGGGGCAGTGGAATCTGCTCTGGGTTTTGGTCTGAACTTTGAAGGAGCTATCCAAGACGCTTTCCACTTGGAGAGTTCCTTGAAAGTTCAAACTAAAACCCGGAGCGGATTCCACTGTCCCACTGACATGGAGCTACCAGCCGCCACTGGAGCCTAGTCACAATTCTTATGTATTAAGTTTCTTTTTCAGCAACTTGTTAGATCAGGCCATAAAATGCAGAAGTAATCGTTTTTGTTTTGTTCTGCGACTGAAGCCTGTGTATTCGCTTAACAGGCTAGAGCGGAAATTCCTAAACTGTGTGCCAGGAGCGGATTGCTAGTGAAATAATTGCGAGAAATATTTAGATATAATAACCAGAAGCTCCTGCGTCCTCAAAGCACCAATCCCTAAGTAGGGATGTGTGAGAAGCTTGGTACAGTTCACAGGTCAATGCGAACCTACCTAATTTGCACTTCCTGAAACAATACACAAACTACAACACAGATATCTTTCACAATTTATATTTTCCTGAATATTGCAATGCAGGCCTCCAACCGTAAATGTGCACAAAAATGCCTATATTAGGGGAAAGTGTGCGTAAAAGTGTATGTATTAGTGAAAATGATATACACAAATGTATTATATTAGGAAAATTGCTTTAAAAATGAGTAAATTAGGCAAAATTGCATAAAATCTATGTAAAAGTACTGCCTTCAAGTCGATTCTGACTTATGGTGACCCTATGAATAGGGTTTTCATGAGGCTGAGAGGCAGTGACTGGCCCAAGGTCACCCAGGGAGCTTCATGGCTGTGTGGGGATTCGAACGCTGGTCTCCCAGGTCATAGTCCAACACCTTAACCACTACACCACACTGGCTCTCTATAAAAATGTATATACTAAGTGAAATGAACACTAAAATGCTGATGATTTTTTTCAATGACTTTTTTTTTTTTGCAAAGTGATGAAGACATGTGGTGAACTGAATTTAAGATAGGAAAAATGAGATTTGCAAAGAAATGGAAAGTGATCGATTTGTCCATCCTCATCCCTATGGGAGGCTCCCCACTGCATCGCTGAATGCTTTGCTGTTTGAGCCTTGCCTCCTTGTAACAAACCTTATATAGGGGCTGGTAATCCTCTCCAGTCATTGCATCAAGTATGATTGGATCATCCAACCCCTCTCAATTGGGGGGGGGGAGGAGGAGAATGCCTGTCACATCTCTGCATGGGTAACTACTTTGTGGTCAACTCTTTCTAATCAGGAGGAATACCCAGAGAGCTATCACTTACACAAAAACAGAAACAATTGGCTTTGAGATTGGGAACTCTAACTCTTCCAGCCTCTATGAGGAAACCTCAGGAGGGGAGAGTGTTCTTGCACTCGGGTCCTGCTTGCGGGCTTCCCCCAGGCACCTGGTTGGCCACTGTGGGAACAGGATGCTGGACTAGATGGGCCACTGGCCTGATCCAGCAGGCTCTTCTTATGTCTTTTTAGAAAAACAAAATGGTAGTGGTGCACCTTAGGTTGGGGCCTGATTCCATTTGAAGACCAATGTGCTAAGGACCTCCTTACTTTAAGGCTATTAAGTTGTTTTTTAAAACATGTTTTTAAATTTATATATTTGTTTTTAATGTTCTTAATTGTTGTAAACCGCTCAGAGAGCTTCAGCTATGGGGCGGTATATAAATGTAATAAATAAATAAATAAATAAAATAAATTATGTTCTTACCTTTACAGGTATTTAAAAAACACACACATTCCCCTTGACAGTCAGTCAGTATTCTTTGGTTACGGAGCCCACTCGGTCTTCATTGGCCTCTTTTGGGGGTCTTCCCCCTTGTGTGTTTTTTTTTAACCCTCAAGATTTTTTGTACTTCTGCAAGCCTTCCCGCAAGCATGGCTGGTGCTGTTTCTCTTATATACAGATCCACACTTGCCTCTGAACCTCGGAAGCAGAGGGAATGAGTTGGGATATGTTTTTAACCACCAGGGGGCAGACATGGCATTTGAACATTATGCTCATTCATTTTAAATTCTGTCTTCCCTTATCCTGCCATTTCCCCCCTTCCAAATCATTAACCTATTATGGTCTGCAAAGGAATGGGATCTGCCTAGCTTAGAGGCTTTAGGGCAAGGCTACATGTTACATTTGCCATGCTGCGTAAGACATAGATAGATAGATATTCTATATTTTTCTCTGGCCATGCTTTGCTCCTTGTTCCAGTGGGTTGCTACTGAGCAAATGGAACCAAGATTAAAGGATCCAATGAAGACTGATGTATAGGCCAGAATTTGGCAAGGTGTGCATGAGCCCTGAAGGATCATATACTAATCAAAGAGTCTTGTGGCACTGTGAAGGCTAAGAAATTTATGTATGCCATGAGCTTTTCTGGACTCAAGTCCCTTTTGCCAGGTGCACAAAGTGAAATCTTAACCTCTCTGAACATTCTTCAGCATTTAGTGCAAATTTCCCTTAATAAACACAGTTTTGTCTAATGTACACATTTTGGCAAACAATTTCTTCTAATAAAATGCATTTTTGTATGTTATTTTCATTAATATATTTATGCACATTCCCCCCTAGTGTATCCATTTTTGTAATGGTCTGGAGAACTGCACCACAAAATTCCGATGAGTGTGGATTGTGAAGGATGGTTGTGTTTCGGTTCTGATATTGTTTTGGAAAGCGTGGATTCAGAAGGTTTGCCTTTAAACACAAGCGGAACTGAATTTCTCCCCCATCCCTAGGTGCTCTCAATTTTTTTTGCATTCCTGCCTTCAGTTCAAGCTGGGATTGCAAAGGTCTTCCTTTGCAGCTATAGCCTGACATGCATCTACTGCCAGCACATAATTCTGGGGCTGAAAAGCTTTCACTGGCTGCTCATACACTACCAGGCCAGGTTCAAGGATACTGGTTCATGGGGAGGGGAACACAGAGGCAAATCCAGAGCCTGCCCTTGCCTAGTAAAGACTAGCTGGGTTTTCTGCGGAAGGGCAGTGAGTGGCAGATCTGTTGGCCTTGACCCATGGCAGGGCCTTTTCAGTGGTGAAATGCCCTCCCCAGTGAGGTTCATCTGTCTCCATCACTATTGATTTTCAGGAGGAATGTAAAGACATCCCTGTTTACCCAGGCTTTTGATGGCTGACAGACACTGTTCCTTGGCAACCCTGAGGTCACTGGTTGAGATTTTTTTGCGAGCTGTCTTCAGCATCATTTGGTGGAAAGACAGGATACAAACTTAACAAACAAATAAATGAAATAATGTTTTACCTGTTTTTAGAATTTTTTAAAAAATGTTTTATTATCAATGGGTTTGCAGCCATAGGGTCCTTTGGGAGGAAGGGCAGGATATAAATCTCATGATGATCAGGACCTCTATTGGTAGACTAACCAGTGCAGAAGAATTCCAGAGAGCTAACTTAAACCAAAAAGGAAAGAAACTCAACGTAAAAAAGCCTGGAAGAATTAAGTTGGGCTAAATGATCTATCTATTCAAACAGTACATGTAATTTTATTCTGTTTGAAATGGCTATCAGTCATAAGACATAATTGTTGTTGTTATGTGTCTGCATGAACCAGGAAAAGTTAGAAATTGTCAAGCAAGAAATGAAACGTATCAACATTACAATACTTGGCGTGAGTGAATTAAAATGGACGGGAACGGGGCATTTTCAATCGGGCAACTACAAAATATTTTATGCAGAAAATGAGAAATCAAGAAGAAACGGGGTTGCTTTAATAGTGAGAAGTGATGCTGCAAAAGCAATTAGGAGCTACAATGCAAGGTCTGAGTGAGTGATCTCAATGAGATTAAATGGGAAACCTATCAACATAACCATCATCCAAGTCTACGCTCCAACATCAAACGCAGAAGAAGAAGAACTGGAGAGATTTTACGCAGAAGTACAAGAAGGAATTGATCACACACCAAAACAAGATGTGATGGTAATCATGGGGGACTGGAATGCAAACGTGGGCATCACCAAATGGTCAATATAGGAATAATTGATTATATAATTGGTAGCAGAAGATGGAGAATTTCCATATTTTCTGCGGAAACAAGACCAGGAGCAGACTGTGGTACAGATCATGAACTGGTTGTATCGAAAATCAGAGTAAAGCTAAAGAAGAAGAACAAAGCAGTCATAATGCCAAAATACAATTTAAATAACATCCCACAAGAATATAAAGATAAAATAAGGAACAGATTTGAGGCTTTCAACTTAGTTGACAGAGAACCAGAAGAACTATGGACTGAAGTCAGAGAACATAAGAACATAAGAACAAGAGAATAGCCTGCTGGATCAGGCCAGTGGCCCATCTAGTCCAGCATCCTGTTCTCAGAGTGGCCAACCAGGTGCCTGGGGGAAGCCCACAAGCAGGACCCGAGTGCAAGAACACTCTCCCCTCCTGAGGCTTCTGGCAACTGGTTTTCAGAAGCATGCTGCCTCTGACTAGGGAGGCAGAGCACAGCCATCATGGCTAGCAGCCATTGATAGCCCTGTCCTCCATGAATTGGTCTAATCTTCTTTTAAAGCCATCCAAGCTGGTGGCCATTACTGCATCTTGTGGGAGCAAATTCCATAGTTTAACTATGCGCTGAGTAAAGAAGTACTTCCTTTTGTCTGTCCTGAATCTTCCAACATTCAGCTTCTTTGAATGTCCACGAGTTCTAGTATTATGAGAGAGGGAGAAGAACTTTTCTCTATCCACTTTCTCAATGCCATGCATAATTTTGTACACTTCTATCATGTCTCCTCTGACCCGCCTTTTCTCTAAACTAAAAACCCACAAATGCTGCAACCTTTCCTTGTAAGGGAGTCGCTCCATCCCCTTGATCATTCTGGTTGCCCTCTTCTGAACCTTTTCCAACTCTATAATATCCTTTTTGAGATGAGGCGACCAGAACTGTACACAGTATTCCAAATGCGGCCGCACCATAGATTTATACAACGGCATTATGATATCGGCTGTTTTATTTTCAATACCTTTCCTAATTATCGCTAGCATGGAATTTGCCTTTTTCACAGCTGCTGCACACTGGGTCGACATTTTCATCATGCTGTCCACTACAACCCTGAGGTCTCTCTCCTGGTCGGTCACCGTCAGTTCAGACCCCATGAGCGTATATGTGAAATTAAGATTTTTTGCTCCAATATGCATAATTTTACACTTGTTTATATTGAATTGCATTTGCCATTTTTCTGCCCATTCACTCAGTTTGGAGAGGTCTTTTTGGAGCTCTTCGCAATCCCTTTTTGTTTTAACAACCCTGAACAATTTAGTGTCATCAGCAAACTTGGCCACTTCACTGCTCACTCCTAATTCTAGGTCATTAATGAACAAGTTGAAAAGTACAGGTCCCAATACCAATCCTTGAGGGACTCCACTTTCTACAGCCCTCCATTGGGAGAACTGTCTGTTTATTCCTACTCTCTGCTTTCTGCTTCTTAACCAATTTCTTATCCACAAGAGGACCTCTCCTCTTATTCCATGACTGCTAAGCTTCCTCAGAAGCCTTTGGTGAGGTACCTTGTCAAATGCTTTTTGAAAGTCTAAGTACACTATGTCCACTGGATCACCTCTATCTATATGCTTGTTGACACTCTCAAAGAATTCTAATAGGTTACTGAGACAGGACTTTCCCTTGCAGAAGCCATGCTGGCTCTGCTTCAGCAAGGCTTGTTCTTCTATGTGCTTAGTTAATCTAGCTTTAATAATACTTTCTACCAGTTTTCCAGGGACAGAAGTTAAGCTAACTGGCCTGTAATTTCCGGGATCCTCTCTGGATCCCTTTTTGAAGATTGGCGTTACATTTGCCACTTTCCAGTCCTCAGGCACGGAGGAGGACCCGAGGGACAAGTTACATATTTTAGTTAGCAGATCAGCAATTTCACATTTGAGTTCTTTGAGAACTCTCGGGTGGATGCCATCCAGGCCCGGTGATTTGTCAGTTTTTATATTGTCCATTAAGCTTAGAACTTCCTCTCTCGTTACCACTATTTGTCTCAGTTCCTCAGAATCCCTTCCTGCAAATGTTAGTTCAGGTTCAGGGATCTGCCCTATATCTTCCACTGTGAAGACAGATGCAAAGAATTCATTTAGCTTCTCTGCAATCTCCTTATCGTTCTTTAGTACACCTTTGACTCCCTTATCATCCAAGGGTCCAATTGTCTCCCTAGATGGTCTCCTGCTTTGAATGTATTTATAGAATTTTTTGTTGTTGGTTTTTATGTTCTTAGCAATGTGCTCCTCAAATTCTTTTTTAGCATCCCTTATTGTCTTCTTGCATTTCTTTTGCCAGAGTTTGTGTTCTTTTTTATTTTCTTCATTCGGACAAGACTTCCATTTTTTGAAGGAAGACTTTTTGCCTCTAAGAGCTTCCTTGACTTTGCTGGTTAACCATGCTGGCATCTTCTTGGCCCTGGTGGTACCTTTTCTGATCTGCGGTATGCACTCCAGTTGAGCTTCTAATATAGTGTTTTTAAACAACTTCCAAGCATTTTCGAGTGATGTGACCCTCTGCTTTCTTTTTACCAATCCCCTCATTTTTGTGAAGTTTCCTCTTTTGAAGTCAAATGTGACCGTGTTGGATTTTCTTGGCAATTGGCCAGTTACATGTATGTTTAATTTAATAGCACTGTGGTCACTGCTCCCAATCGGTTCAACAACACTTACATCTCGCACCAGGTCCCGGTCCCCACTGAGGATTAAGTCCAGGGTTGCCGTCCCTCTGGTCGGTTCCATGACCAACTGGTCTAGGGAATAGTCATTTAGAATATCTAGAAACTTTGCTTCTTTGTCATGACTGGAACACATATGCAGCCAGTCTATGTCCGGGTAGTTGAAGTCACCCATTACTACCACATTTCCTAGTTTGGATGCTTCCTCAATTTCATATCTCATCTCAAGGTCTCCCTGAGCATTTTGATCAGGGGGATGATAGATCGTTCCCAGTATTAAGTCCCTCCTGGGGCATGGTATCACCACCCACAACGATTCTGTGGAGGAGTCTGCCTCTTTTGGGGTTTCGAGCTTGCTGGATTCAATGCCTTCTTTCACGTATAGAGCGACTCCGCCACCAATACGTCCTTCCCTGTCCTTCCGATATAGTTTATATCCAGGGATAACCGTATCCCACTGGTTTTCTCCATTCCACCAGGTCTCCGTTATGCTCACTATATCAATGCTCTCCTCTAAGACCAAGCACTCCAGTTCTCCCATCTTGGTTCGGAGGCTCCTAGCATTAGCGTACAGGCACTTGTAAGCAGTGTCTCTCTTCAAGTGTCTTTGGCACTTGTGGTTAGGCCTGTGGTAATTTTGCTCTTCTGAATTTATATCCTGTGCCCCTGCTCTCACAATGCCTACTTCTAGGCCTACCCCTTTTAAAATTTCATCATTTCTTTGGTTTTTATCCCAGGGGGGAGGTTTATTCCGAACCGGACCTTTCTCAGCTCCTGTCAGGTTTCCCCCCTCAGTCAGAGACATTATCAGGGAAGAATGCAAAAAGACCTCTTGTTAAAAAGAGAGAAAGACCTCAATGGATGACTGACGAAACTCTTAACATGGTTAAAGAGAGAAGGAAAGCAAAAGCAAAAGGAGGTAGAAACATGGTCAGAACCCTAAATGCGACAATACAGCAACTAGTATGTAGGGACAAAGAGAACTATTACAATAGTAATTGTATAGAAATAGAAGAGGACAACAAAAAGGGAAGAACAAGAGCCCTGTTCCAAAAGATTAGAGAAATGAAAGGGAAATTTAAACCAAGAATAGGGATGTTGAATAATCAACAGGGGAACACATTCACTGACCAAGATGAAATAAAAGGAAGACGGAAGCAATACACTGAAGAACTGTATAAAAGAGATGCCAGGATGACAGATTCATTCACAGAGGAAGCGTATGATGAACCAGAAATTTTAGAATGTGAGGTGAAAGCTGCTCTTGTAATACTTGGAAGAAACAAATCACCAGGAACAGATGGCATACCAATAGAGTTGCTACAAGCTACTGAGACTGAATCTGTCCAAATTTTGACAAAAATTTGTCAAGAAATATGGAAAACTAAACAATGGCCCACAGACTGGAAGCATTCCATATACATCCCAATTCCAAAGAAAGGGGATCCCAGGGAATGCAGTAATTATCGAACTATTGCCTTAATATCCCATGCAAGTAAAGTAATGCTCAAGTGATGGATTGATTCCGTCAAGGAAGCCACAGATCTAAACTTACAAGATCTGAACAGGGTGGTTCATGACAGATGCTCTTGGAGGTCACTGATTCATAGGGTCGCCATAAATCATAATCAACTTGAAGGCACATAACAACAACAACGCGTCTTCAAGGCGATTATGACCTATGGCGACCCTATGAATCAGCGACCTCCAATAGCATCTGTTATAAACCACCCTGTTCAGATCTGGTAAGTTCAGGTCTGTGGCTCCATTTTGGTTAATGATTGTGCCGAGGTATTGATAATCCTTGACAAGTTCAATGTAAGACATAATTAAACATTTCCATATGTATCAGTGCAATACAATTCCTTGTGCTAGGTCTTTCTAATAAATATAAGTTTAATGTACATAAAAACAACTAGCATTCATAAAACAATCATGTATAACAATTGAATGTCTTTTCAACCTATAAAGGTCTTCTTCAGTGAGAACGGCAAACTTTTATCAGCCATATGCTAGTCTGATGAATGCTGGTCATTTTATGTATATTGAACTTATATTTATTAGAAAGACCTAGCACAAGGAATTATATTGCACTGATGCATATGGAAGTTTTTAATTATGTCTTATGATTGATAGCCATTTCAAACAGAAAACAATTACACGTAATCTTTGAATAGATGGATCATCTAGCCCAACTGAATTCTTCCAGTCTTCCAGAGAGCTAACACCATTTTTTCCTCTAAAAAGCCACATAAGCAATAAAGCAGAGGCAAATTCAGATGTGCAGGGGCCCTTCATGATAGCCTCGCCATGCCCTCTCACAGCCATGCCCCCTTCTAAGATTGTACAACCTTCTAAGATTACATAGTAGAATGAGCTTGCAGTCTCTTACTTTGTTTGGAGTTCTGTTGATGAATGCAAGATGAAGGTATGTTGTTTTGAGGTTCAGCAAGAAGATTTATTTATTTATTTATTATTTCAATTTATATACCGCCCTTAGCAAAATAGCTCTCAGGGCGGTGAACAAACAAGATAAAATACAATATATCATAATAAAAATACAAAAACATATACAAACAAACAACAAAAAGCACAGCAAAAACAAAATAAATACTACAAAAATTAAAAATACAGATTAAAAGGTTAAAAAAGATTAAGAAGATTAAAATGCCTGGGAGCATAAAAAGGTCTTTACCTGGCGCCGAAAAGATGGAAGTGTAGGCGCCAGGCGTACGTCTTCGGGGAGGCTGTTCCACAACTCAGGGGCCACCACAGAAAAGGCCCTAGATCTCGTAACCACCCTCCGGGCTTCCCGATGGGTTGGTACCCGGAGGAGGGCCTTAGATTCTGAACCAAGTGAGCGGGTAGGTTCATAGCGAGAGAGGTGTTCCACAAGGTATTGAGGTCCCACGCCGTGTAAGGCTTTATAGGTCAAAACCAGCAAGAAGATGACAATGATGGCTTCCGTATGTCTCTTCTCTGTGGTGAATACACTCCTCTTCCATGCCGATTGGTCCATAGGACACTGGAGACATTGGGACCCTGCTGGGGCTCTTCTCTCAAAAAAGAAACGGGTCTCCAACACACACACTCATGATCCTGGACAATGACACCCCTGCACATTTCTGGCACCTTGAAGATCAACACATTCATTGTGACTTTGGACCAGAGATGCAGCTTTTGTGGGTCTGATGCAGGAAGTAGGTAGGAGACGGTCTTATCCCATAATATACGGATATGCTGATTTCCCACTTCAGTGCTGCACATGATTTAGTAACTTATTGTCAGCTCTGCACTGAGACAGCACTGCCGGTGGGGGCTGGAAATTCCTGGGTAGTTATCAGGGCGGGAAAGTCCTTAGCTGGCAGTCTGGTCGTAAATCTGCCAGGCTAACGAGGATGAAGCATGATAAGGGCAAGGCCCGTCCTAAGCTTATATGCCAAGCCAGAAGTCCAGTAGAGGTCCGGGTTCAATTGCCAAGGGGTCAGTCCAAGATAAGATTTAGGGAAACTAGAAACACACGAAGCCACGCCTGACGTTGTAGTCAGCAACAAGCTGAAGCCAAGGTTTGACTTTTAAGGAGCAGGTTTGTCAGCAGGTGTGAGCCCTCAGCGTTTTGGCCTTAAGTGGACAGGCCTGCCCCTCTTCTGCCTGCCCTTCTGCTGTTTACGTTCTGCAGGTGAGGGGGGAGTATCCTGTTCACTGTCTGCGTCTGGCTGAAGGGCTTCAGCTGTGTCTGGGGTGCGGCTGAGGGGGAGAAGGTGCTGGGTTCTCAGGAGTTTCCTCCGTTTCTCCTTCTGGGTCTGCTGCTGTTACTCCCGAGTCATCCTCGTCTGATGAGTCCTCTGACGGGGCCATGACACTTATGGGGCTTCTTCATCCTGGGTGTGTTCCATCTAGCCCACCCTTCACCAGCCTGGGTGGGCTCCAGATGTTTTGGACTACAGTGCCCATCAGCACCCCCAGCCAGCATAGCCAATGGTCAGGGATGATGGGAGCTCACAACATCTCGAGGGCATCAGGTTGGCCATCCCTAACCTGAAGTTTGAACCAACTGCTCTATTGAAGACCTTCCTCTTCCAACAAGCCTTCTAAGTAGAGATCTTTCCCAGCCAGAATCTGTATCAGAATTGTTTTTTGGAAGTTTTAATTGTTTCATTGTTTGTGTGTTTGCTGCCCTGCACTCCTTTGGGAGGAAGGGTGGGATATAAATTTAAATGATGATGACATTAAGTGATATTTGTACACTGTGATAATCCTAGATCTTCTACCAGCAGCGCCTCCACAAACTGTCATGGAACTCCAGATTTTGGGCATTTCTTAAAAGGGATTTCTTTGCAAAGCCGACCACAGTGTAATAGGTCTTAATCCGTTTCTGTCCAGGCTTTTCAATCCTTCTTAGTCTATGTATTATTGACCCAATCGACGACAATGGCGCCCATGGACCTTCCACAACCCACCGTGTCAATCCAGCTGCTAGGTAGGCTGGGATCCTCTGGAGGTTTCTGTTGCAACATGAAATGACTCGTGTGGGATGCCTGAGAGAGCAATTCTATGAACGTGTGAAGCTGTTTTATACGGTGTCAGACTGTTGGCCCATCCAGCACATTCTTCCCTGCTCTGACTGGCAGAAATTCTTCAGGGTCTCAGGCAGAGAACAGTCTTTCCCATTTCCTGCTCCCTGATTATAAAATCATGGTACGGCATGGAGAAGGTGGATAGAGAAAAGTTTTTCTCCCTCTCTCATAACTCGAGAGCTCGTGGACATCCAATGAAGCTGAAAGTTGGAAGATTCAGGACAGCCATAAGGAAGTCCTTCTTCGTGCAGTGCATAAGTTAAACGATGGCATTTGCTCCCACAAGAGTCAGCGATGGCCACCAATGTGGACGGCTTTGAAAGAGGATTAGACAAATTCATGGAAGGTAAGGCTATCTAAAGACCACCCCCACAGGGAGTGGCTCAGGGGTTACGTGCCCTGCCACCTGTGCAGCCGTGGGCAAGCTGCATAGTCCCAAGGAGCCCGGTTGCCCCCCAGCTGGCAGTTGCGGACAAGGAAGGGGCTGGCTTGTGCAGCGGTGGCAAGCTGAGCAGGCCCTAGCCAGCCGGGGAGGACTAGCCTCAGAGGGAGGCAATGGTCAACCCCCTCTGAATACCGCTTACCATGAACACCCTATTCATAGGGTAGCCATAAGTCGGGATCAACTTGAAGGCAGTCCATTTCCATTTGTCAAGGCTATCAGCGGTGACTAGCCATGATGACTCTGCTCTGCCTCCACGGTCGGAGGCAGTATGCTTCTGAAAACCAGTTGCCAAAAGTGCTCCTGCACTCAGGTCCTGCTTGTGGGCTGCCCATGGGCAGTTGCTTGGCCATTGTGAGAACAGGATTCTGGACTAGATGGGCCACTGGCCTGATGAGCAGCCTGGCTCTTACGTTCTTATCCTTTTAACTGGAGCTGCCAGGGATCAAACCTGGGGCCTTCTGCATAAAACTCGTGTTATCTGCCACTGAGCAATGACTCCTCCCTAGTCAAGCCATGCTCCTTTGCTGATGGGGACATTTGCAGAGGGGGACGGAAGTTATTTCATGCTCCAGGGTAAGACCTTGCTCAAGTGGATCTTGCGCCTATGCACTCCCGGGGTGGGAGACGGGAAGGGAATGTTACATGCCAGGTTTGTAGGAGACTTTCCCCCCTCTTTTTTGTTCTTCAGCTGCTGGTTATTATAAGGAGGGTTTAATAAATATCACCTTGGCACAGTCATTAACCAAAATGGAGACAACAGTCAAGAAATCAGAAGAAGGCTAGGACTTGGGGAGGGCATCTATGAGAGAACTAGAAAAGGTCCTCAAATGCAAAGATGTATCACTGAACACCAAAGTCAGGATCATTCAGACCATGGTATTCCCAATCTCTATGTATGGATGTGAAAGCTGGACAGTGAAAAAAATGGATAAGAGAAAAATCAACTTCTTTGAAATGTAGTGTTGGAGGAGAGCTTTGCGCATACCATGGACTGCGAAAAAGCCAGTGTGGTGTAGTGGTTGGAGTGGTGAACTGGGAGACCAGGTGTTCAAATCCCCACTCAGCCAGGAAGCTCACTGGGTGACCTTGGGCCTGTCACTGTCTCTCAGCCCTACCTCAAAGGGCTGTTAGGAGGATAACACTAGGAGAAGGAGAGCCATGTACACTACATTGGCCACCTTGGAGGAAGTGTGGGATATAAATGTAATAAATTAATAACTAATAAAGAAATAAGAGCGGCCTGCTTTACTGGCCTACTGGGAAGAATACCGAGATGCTTGGACCCTCAGGGAACCTCGTGTCATGGGAAGATAGGAAGCTGCCTTATACTGAGTCAAACCATTGGTCCATCTAACTCAGTATTGCTGACACTGACTGGCAGCAACTCTCCAGGATTTCGGGCTGGGGGTATTCTCATCTTTACCGAGAAATGTGGAGGATCAAACCTGGGATCTTCTGCATACAAAGCAGATGCGCCACCACTGAGTTACGGCCCTTCCCTGTCAGTGCAAGGTACTGCTGTGAAATTCATCTTTGGAGAAAAGGTGGTCTACACAATTTAAAAAAAATCAATCAATCAATAAGGTATTATTGTTGTTAGCACCAATTTCTCCCCCCTTTCCCTTTCTGTTATACTGCTATTTTGCATCGAGGAACAAGACATTTCTAAGTATCAGTTGTGTGCCCACATGGACGCCCAGTCCTAGCTTTTGGGCACCCAGTGGACACCAATGGACACACAAAAATAAATCAATGAACCAAGAGCACAAATTCGGATTGGAAACCACCAGAACACCAAGTAGAGGTATTAAATTTTTAGTGAAATTGAATAGAAGCGGTAGAACATAAGGGCACATTACATTATAATTCTTTAGGGTTCTTGCCAGCCACTACTCTTCTGCAAATGTCCTTTGCGGAAAGGTAGAACATTGCTCTTTTACTACAAAATATAAAAATGAAGTAACACATATTTTCTTTTCAGTCCTGTCTAATCCCAGAACCATTCTTGTGTTCTGTAATCCTCATGTTCTGGCATTGGAGGATTCATGGTTATGTTACTGCAAAACAAAAACAAAAATAATCCCCCTCCTCAAATATATCTTTGTAATACGAGAACAGTTGTGTTTTTAACCAATTTTTCCAAATTCTGAAGTTAGGGTTGTAGAGATGATGATTTTATGACTTGGAGGCACATAACAACAACGGGGGGGCAGGCTAGTAAGAATTTAAGTAGGCTAGTAACTTGTATTCAGTCCCCCGCCCCTTCTTTTAGTTTGAACCACTTTCACCTCAATCACAATTCCTTTAAAAATGCCCTGACTAGGAGGTCAACTTCAGTTTGGAGGGCTCTTTTGCAATTAGAAGGGCTACCTACCTTGTCTTTCCCCCAGGCACAGTTCTGGAGCCCAGCAGTGGCCTGGCAACAGAATCCAAGTCTGCAGGGCTACCAGCTGAGGGAGGGGGGAACTCAGGCCTGGTTCAGGGCTCTTGAGCCTGCAGCTGGAGATTGGAAAATCACTGGGCCTGAGGCTGGCAGACAGGAGCCCACAGAACAGCCTCCCATAGCACCAGGGTCTGTAGTAGGATTGCCAGGTTCAGGGCTTGAGACTGATCCTGTATCCTTAGTAGGGTTGCCAGATCTCCGGTTTTCTGCCGGTGTCTCCGGCAAAAGGGGGCCGTCTCCAGTCTCCGGCCATACTTTCATTAAACCGGTTGGATCTCTGGGTTTTCAGCGGCCCCCTCAGCCACGCATGCGTGATTGACACACGCATACGTTGGGCTGTGGCTGGCCGCCTTCCCGCCCTTTCTCAGTGAGGCAGGGACTGCAGAAACAGGAGGACTTGAGCCGCTGTAGTGCTGCAGCAGCAGCCCCGCCGCCCACACAACCGCAGGTGAGGGTGCTGGAGTGGAGCCCGCAGCCGCCTGGCCGAGCGAGGGCAGCCTCCTGGAGCCTCAGCAGGAGCCGTGAAGAGGTGGTGGCAGCGAGGCTGGGCCGGCTCCTTCTTAGGCCCGGAGCCAGTTCCCCTGCTCCGGAAAGGATGGCCGGCTGCTTCACCCCTCATGCTGTGGGTGCCGCTGGGCGGGAGCAGCCGCGATGGGGCTCAGCAGTCTCTGCCTGGGGGGCCCCATCGCGGCCGCTGATGGCCAGCAGCGCCCACAGCATGAGGGGTGAAGCGGCCGGCCGTCCTTTCCGGAGCAGGGGAACCGGCTCCGGGGCTAAGAAGGAGCCGGCCCTGGCTGGCCTCCACTCCTGCTGAGGCTGGTAGGCCGATCGGACGCCGTCTCCTAGCAACCACTGCCGAGACAGCGCCCACGCGGCCTGGCAGTCTGAGCAGGAGCCGTGAAGAGGTAGTGTCAGTGGAGGCCAGGCTGGGCCGGCTCCTTCTTAGGCCCCGGCGCGGAGCCAATTCCCCTGCTCAGGAAAGGATGGCTGGCCGCTTCACCCCCTGATGGTGTGGATGCCGCTGGGCGGGAGCGGCCGTGATGGGGCTCAGCAGTCTCTGCTTGGGGGGCCCATTGTGGCGGCTGCCGCCCAGCAGTGCCCACAGCATGAGGGGTGAAGTGGCCGGGTGTTCTCGGGGCTAAGAAGGAGCTGGCCCTGTCCGGCGTCCACTGCTGCTGTGGGTGGCAGGCTGCTCGGATGCCGTCTCATAGCAACCGCTGCTGAGACGGCGGCCTATGCATGAGGGCCGGGCTGGCGTCCAGAGAGAGAGGCTGGAGAGAGAGAGAGAGAGAGAGAGAGAGAGAGAGGGAGGCTGGAGAGAGAGAGAGAGAGAGAGGCTGGAGAGAGAGAGAGGCTGGAGAGAGAGAGAGAGAGGGAGGCTGGAGAGAGAGAGAGAGAGGCTGGAGAGAGAGAGAGGCTGGAGAGAGAGGGGGGAGGCTGGAGAGAGAGAGAGAGAGAGAGAGAGAGAGAGAGAGAGAGAGAAAGAGAGGCTGGAGAGAGAGAGAGAGGCTGGAGAGAGAGAGGGGCTGAAGAACCTCAGAGCTTATGTGCCTGCCTGCTTTTATCTTTCATTAGATATCCAGCAGGATGAGGTCCAGAACATCAAAGAAGCATGCACAGCAGGATCTTGGTAGGCATGCACTATAAAAAGTCCCAGTGATTCTGATAATAAAAGCATACAGGCAGGGTTTTTGTTAAGTTATATGTAAATAAAAGAGCATATTATACATTTCATCTATCACATTTTTTTGAACAGAAATAAAAAATCTATACATGTAGCTTATGATTCCATTAACATGTATTATGTGTTATGTGCCTCCAAGTCGACTACGACTTATCGTGACCCTATGAATCACTGACCTCCGAAAGCATCTGTCATGAATCACCCTGTTCACATCTTGTAAGTTCAGGTCTGTGGCTTCCTTGATGGAATCAATCCATCTCTTGTTTGGCCTTCCTCTTTTTGTTTGGCCTTCCTCTTTTTCTACTCCCTGCTGTTTTCCCAAGCATTATTATCTTTTATAATCTTTTATGAAAGATTATTATTATTTTGTATAATCTTTTATAAGACGTTTCATCTTGATTCAATTAAAAACCATTCAGCATCTAGCACAGTGCATTACAATTGCTTCAGCAGGCAAAAAAGTCATTAAGTGGTCTGCCAAGACCCTCAGTAATGTTCAAGTAGTGGTGGTGGTGAGTTTGGAAACCCTTGGTCTATTGCCTTGCTGTCTGGTTGTGAGCTTACAGGATGCGTTTGACTGGCCAGGGTTAGACACAGGATGCTGGGTTTGAAGAACATAAGGAGAGCCCTGCTGGATCAGCCAAAGGCCCATTTAGTCTAGTGTCTTGTTTGCACAGTGACCACCTAGATGCCTGTGGGAAGCCCACAAGCAGGACCCGAGTGCAGCGGCGCTGTCTCCACTTGTGATTCCCAGCAAATGGTACACAGAGGCATATAGCTTCTGATATGAAGGGCCTTTACTCTGATCCAACAGGGCTCCTCCAGCAGCATTGTGGCATACTTGTGTGCAGGGCTGGATTACCCACTAGGCCCCTGCATTAGTGCCTATGAAACTCCTACAGGCCTAGAAGAAAGTTTGGGTTCTACAAAATAATTTAATTAATGCAAATTATTGTCTGATGTAGCAGTTTACTCAGCCTTGACCCAATGAACAACAAACATATGTCTTAAGTAAATGTAGATTAAAAACTCACTTTGCAGCTGTTGTTGTCAGCAAAATCACAGATTATAATAGAGGAGCACAAGCCAAGATAGCCATGAAGCATTCTCAGTACATGAGATTTTGGCGTGAGGGACAAAATGATAAAATCTGACAGCGAAGGAGTTTGCTTCTCTTCAAGATACCCAGCTTATAAATGATGAGTAATAAAAGTAGAGCTCAACCCACTGGACAACCGGCCAGATGGGTTTTCCCAGCATTGTTGTCTTTTCTAGTGAATCACGTCTTCTCATGATGTGTCCAAAGTATGATAACCTCAGTTTCATCATTTTAGCTTCTAGTGATAGTTCTAGTTTAATTTAACATGGCTGCAACCATATCTACTCAGAAGTAACTCCTATTGAGTTCTATGGGGCTTAGTTCCTTAATAAGCATGTTTACAGTTGCTGCCTTCAGGGGCATCCATCTGTGCTCCCATCTAACATCTCTGCAAAACTAGGCTCCTTTCTTCCAATAATGGCCTGGCCTGAGGGCACGTAAACCCTTCTTGCCAGAAGCAAGTAAGCGAGATTAAATGTTCCCTAAAGGCATTGAACTGTGACCTGGCAGACCAGGGTTCGAATCCTCACACAGCCATGAAGCTCCCTGGGTGACCTTGGGCCAGTCACTGCCTCTCAGACTCAGAGGAAGGCAATAGTAAACCACCTCTGTCTGAATACTGCTTACCATGAAGACCCTATCTGGGATCAACTTGAAGGCAGTCCATTTCCATTTTGCATCATCCTAAGCTTGTGAGAAAGAATGACCTTGTCACTTCAGATAGACCTAGGAACACCCTATTTTAGGTAAGATTTCTATTTTAATCTCCAATCAGAGTATTTTTTTTGAATGGTATGCTCCAAGCAACTGTGGTTGATACAACGTATCACGTTTAATGATGTCACTAGGGCCCGCCCCCATTTTCTCAGGTTTTTGGATGGTTCCAACCTGGCAACCCTAATCCTTAGGAGTAGAGAAAGCGAAGTAAAAACCACAAGGTGGAATTCTCCCTTCCCCCTGCACAACTTTTAAAGATACAGAAGACCTCTTGGTTGCCAGGCCCAACCTCCAAGAGGACTTTTGTATCATTAAATGTTGTGCAGGGGGAAGGGAGAATTCCACCTTGTGGTTTTTCCCATTACAGGGTTGCAAGAACACCTGGACTTGGCTGACTTTCTCTTCTCCTAAAGACACAGGATCAGTCTCAGGACATGAACCTGGCAACCCTAGTCTGTAGAGTCGGAGCCAGGAGCTCACAGGCACCTTCCCCTGAGCAGGAATGGGGAAACTGATCATTTTTTGTTTCTCTCAGTTGCTTGTTTTTCAAAGCTTAAGTCCAGTTATCCACATTCCTGTTGCAACTGGAACTGTGGTTTGCATGGGGCCAATGGAAAGTAGAGACGAGACCTCCAGGTTCCTAGACTATAGCTCTCCCCTGAACTTCTGCTAACTCTTCTTCCAGACCGCATTTTCTGGCTACGCCTTCCTTCTTCTTTGATCTCTGGAAGACATCTTTGCTTTGCCTCTCTCTCCTGTAGCACGAGGTCAAAGACTATGCTTGCTCTTGGCACCTCCAGCTAAGCTAGTTAGTCAGAACTAGAAACTCTTAACTATCAAGTATGTATTTATTTCAGTAAACAACTTTCTTCTTTTACCAAGTATGAAGCTTCAGTGATAGTATGTAGAGTAAAAGTCTGCTACCATAGGTAAAGTCACATACTTGCTGTCAATCTGTTGTGCTGATGATGAACAGCTCAATTTGCTCAGAATTTCCACATCAGTTTGTGATTTTTTTTTAAAAAGCCCTCATGAAAATTCATCAGTGTTTTCGTGTGACTTTCTCCTAGTATACAGTTTTGTATGCAATCCTGCCTAATATACACAATTTTGCAAAGCAATGTCCCCTAATGTAATGCAATTATGTATATTATTTTCACTGATGTGTGAATTTTTACACACACTTTATCCTAATACATGCATTTTTGTAGATGTTACTTGACTGGAGAACTGCATGGCAAAATCTGAACTGCAGATTTTGAAGGATGATTGTTTTTCAGTCTGTGTATTGTTTCATAAGAGAGCCAGTGTGGCATAGTGGTTAAGGTGTTGGACTACGACCTGGGAGACCAGGGTTTGAATCCCCACACAGCCATGAAGCTCACTGGATGACCTTGGGCCAGTCAAGGCAATGGTAAACCCCCTCTGAATACCGCTTACCATGAAAACCCTATTCATTGGGTCCCCATAAGTTGGGATCAACTTGAAGGCCGTCCATTTCCATTGTTTCATAAAGTGCGAATTACACAGGTCCGTCCGTCTTTTAAGTGTGAGCCTGATGCCTCCCACAATACCTCACCAGTGTAGCTGTGCAGGGCATGCACCAGACAAAAGCCATGAAGCATAGGAGGAGTGCCCATCTTCAGGCCAGAGGGCTGGCCCTTTCCAAGGGGGTGGATCCTGAAAGAGGTCATCTGGGGGCAGAGGCTTAAAATGGCTCAGATTGTTTTTGATCGTTGCTGGAGCAAGTTGTGCCCTTGGAGCTGTCTGTGGCGCTACAACCCCTGCCCTGCACGCTTCTCTGCAGGTCCAGTATAGGACAAATTCAAAGTTAAGGTGGCTGCCATAAAAAGAGGAAATGCATCAGAACAGGACAGTGATTTGCATACAATGTGTAAATAATGTATATGGTATAGGGTTGCCAGGTTTCTGGCCTGAGACTGATCCTGTATCTTTAGGAGAAGAGAAAGTCAGCCAAGTGCAGGTGTTCTTGCATCCCTGTAATGGGAAAAACCACAAGGTGGAATTCTCCCTCCCCCCTGCACAACTTATACAGAAGACCTCTTGGTTGCCAGGCCCAGCCTCCAAGAGGTCTTCTGTATCTTTAAAAGTTGTGCAGGGGGAAGGGAGAATTCCACCTTGTGGTTTTTCTCATTATAGAGTTGCAAGAACCCTAATATGGTATAGGTCAGCCTTTCCCAACTAGTGGGCCACCAGATGTTGTTGGACCACAACTCCCATCAGCCTCAGCCAGTATTGCCAATGGTCAGGAAAGATGGGAATTGTGGTCCAACAACATCTGGCGGCCCACTAGCTGGGAAAGGCTGGTATAGGTGCAAATGTAGAAAGAACTAGTGCAATTTAAATAGAAGTACAATGCGTCTCACCCTGATGGGGAGACTGTGACCAGGTGACCTGTGTGCTTGATGTCCAGTTGCTCACTCCTGATGGGAAACTTCAAGATCTCTGCTCTCCTCCATCTTACATCTGGACTTGGCCCAGACAGCCCTTTTCAGAGGACATTCCACTAATAGTTCTTCACACTGAGGACTGTCTTCATAAAGTGGGACACACAGCCACCCTTTTCAACTTTTTTTTTTACTTTTGGTCCTATGTGACTTAGGAGCCTATTTGCCACCCTGGGCTCCTACTGGGAGGAAGGGTGGGAAATAAATAAATACCTAATGGAACATGTTATCATTATCATTAATTACCCGCCCCTCACCTTGAGGTCTTAGTGTGGTTACAGCAGTTTAAACCACAGTATTAAAAACAACTTAAAATCACATCACAAAATATAAGGTTATGTCCTTTATGTCCCATAAGAAAGAAACTCAGCTGGGTAGCAATGAGGACTAGAACCTTCTTTGTAGTGCCATCCCACCCATGGGACTCCCTGCCTAGGGAGATTGATCTGGCCACCTCACTGTCCCCTTCCAGAAAATCAGTAAAACTAAGGATTGTATCCAACTAAGTTCTATCCAGAGTAGACCCACTGAAATTAATATATTGACCCAAGTTAGCCATGCTCATCAATTTGAATGGGTCTACTCTAAATAGGAGTAACGTTGACTATAATCTTGATCCTCTTGAGAACTTCCTTCCTTATGTGGAAGCCCCAGATGCAGCAAAACATGCCTTGCACTTTTTGTTGGGTTTAATGCAGTTTTCTGATGCATTTTGTACTCTCTTTTAAATTGTGGACATGGATGGATTATGAGCATTTTTATGTTGCGCCGTATGTTCGGCAGGTTGCTTTGAGGGCACTGTGGGGAAATTTAATTAATAGTGATAATACCTAGCCTAGCAGGGGACAAGCAGGGAGGGAGAGACCCATTGTCTTGCTTCAACTCCTCACCAGCTATGCTGAAGGGAACTGATGCCTATTCAATCAACAGCCGATTGATGTGTTGCGTCACATAAAATGTGCAAAATCCGTGTTAGAATCCGTTCTGCTTCAGACATCCTTGGAGATCCTGGGCTTTCGGGGTGTAGCATTTGGTTTTTCAGTTGTTATCTAAGAATGAGATCAGTTTCCATAAGAAAATATAGGCCTCCCCCTGGGCAGAACCTAGGGTGTACGTCTGCCTCTTGTGTATGGACCAAACTTCATTTGCTATTCCATTGACTTTCAAACTCAGAAGCTGTCTTCAAATACTGCAAGCAGATAGCATTCCAAACCCCTTTCTTGTGGTGGTGGGGTGCTGTGTTTTTTTTGTGTGGGGGGGGAAGGTTTGGAAGAATGAAACACACACCCTGGTTGCATCCTCCTTGCCCCCCCACCCCTAATCTCGGTTGCACTTTGTCAGAACGAGGTAACTGCTAGTTAAGTGAAATACCCTAGATCAAAGGGGGATTAATCACCAACTGAATCCTTGCTGAATAAACCTGTCATTCAAGAAAATTATTTCCAGTGAACTTAGCAGAGGATTGGAGGTATTTGCATAACAGGGACCATACATGCTTCAGCCAGGTTAAAAGGTTCCGAATTCAGCCAGCCTCGTTGAGGTCTTTCTCCTTTCAGCAGCGGGTACAATAGATCCCTCTAATCTGATAATACAGCTCACTATCTAAATGATGTCAGGACAGCCAAGTATTGCAAAGTTTGGATGAGGGATGGATCAATTTCAGTAACTGCTAAATCTGATTTGTTGGAATTTACGATGTAATCCTTAAAAAAAGACGGAGAAAGCCCTTTAAACCCAAAGGCTGTTTATTAACACCCCTCCTTTTTTTTGCTTTTGCTTTTCTTTTTGACCTTTGTCTTAGAAATCCCTGCTCTAAGCGTTGGCTGCAACCCTTCTATTCGGCCACGGTCATATTCAAAACCACATTTTCGGTTATATCTGTGGAGCCAGGACTAGGCTAGGCAAGGGCTCTTTTTGGAGGCACAGAAGGTGGTCTCTTTCCGGTGTCAGGTTTTGGGGGGGCACCATTAAATTACAGTGATATAGAATTTTTTATTACATTTTCTTCCCACATTGTGTGCCTAGGGAGGACTGTTTGTATTTTCAAATTCTGGCCTCTAAGAGTTTGGGGGCATCCTTTGGATAACGTGGCTGGGATGCAGAAGGATGTACATGTTGGTGGGTATACCTGAATTTCCCAGAACTGGCTTTACAGAAGATGACTCACCACCATCACTACCTTTGGATCTCCAAACTGCTCTTTAAATTCCTGCCCTGAGTTTGAAAATAAGTCTGGGGACAAAACCTTGTAAAAGGGATTAAAAAATTATCTATCTATCATTCCTTCTATTTGCACTGTTCAAGGGTGAGTGCCAATGCAGACAAAATGTATGGAATTATTTTTATATATGGAATTGTTGTGAATTAAAAAAAACTGTACTTGGTTCCAGATCTTTGTATTAATTTACAAAGCCCTGAACAACTTAGGTCCAGAGTACCTTAGGGACTGCCTGAACCCTTATTTCCCAGTTTGATCACTGAGATCATCTGTAGGAACGATGTTCACTGGTTGTCCCCTGAGTTGGTGAGGCTTGTTTAACATCGACATGAAACTGGTCCTTTAATGTCATTGGCCCGGTCCTGTGGAAGGCTCATCCAATAGAGATTCAGCAGCCACCTTCTTTTTTAACCTTCACACGCCTGCTGAAAACTTTTCTATGTGGCCAATCTTATGCAGGCAATTAAGAAAAATAATAGAATCATAGAATAGTAGAGTTGGAAAGGGCCTATAAGGCCATCAGGTCCAACCCCCTGCTCAATGCAGGAATCCAAATCAAAGCATTCCTGACAGATGGCTGTCCAGCTGCCTCTTCAGTGCCTCCAATGTCAGAGAGCCCACTACCTCTCTAGGTAATTGGTTCCATTGTCGTATGGCTCTAACAGTTAGGAAGTTTTTCCGGATGTCCAGTCAAAATCTGTCTTCCTGCAACTTGAGCCCATTATTCTGTGTCCTGCACTCTGGGACGATCAAGAAGAGATCCCGGCCCTCTTCTGTGTGACAACCTTTCATGTACTTGAAGAGTGCTATCATATCTCCCCTCAGTCTTCTGTTCTCCAGGCTAAACATGCCCAGTTCTTTCAGTCTCTCCTCATAGGGCTTTGTTTCCAGTCCCCTGATCATCCTTGTTGCCCTCTTCTGAACCTGTTCCAGTAGACCACTGGCCTGATCCAGCAGACTCTTCCATTTTTATACACTAAAGTTTCCTGTGCTTAATCACTGACGAATCCAAAAGTGAAGGCAATCATAGAATCATAGAATAGTAGAGTTGGAAGGGGCCTACAAGGCCATCAAGTCCAACCCCCTGCTCAATGCAGGAATCCAAATCAAACCATCCCCGACAGATGGCTGTCCAGCTGCCTCTTGAATGCCTCCAGTGTCGGAGAGCCCACTACCTCTCTAGGTAATTGGTTCCATTGTTGTAGCAGACTAACAGTTTTTCCTGATGCCCAGTTGAAATCTGGCTTCTTGCAATTTGAGCCCATTATTCCGTGTCCTGCACTCTGGGATGATCGAGAAGAGATCAGTCAGCTGACGATCTGCAGTTTTAATTTTTTTACATGGTCTCTATTGTATAGATATCATCGTTGTAAGCTGCTTTGATTTAAAAAAACCCCACAATTGTGGTATATGTATCTAAATAAATAAATAGTTGATGTTTTTTACTGTGAAATTGCTTTGAGATATTTTATGGGAAGCGATTAATAATTGAAATAAAATAAATGAAATGATGCTATATATCCGCGCACAAGAGGGAAGTATGAACAGGGTTGGGAGAACTCCCAAGATTTGCAGAAGTACATAATTTTTTAAGAGAAAAAAAATCTAAAGGGGGTGACCCCAAAGTTAGGCCAGTGAGGACTAAATGTGCTCTGTGGGCACAGAATATTGACCGACTGGTTGGAGGAGGGGCAATAGGAGAACGGAAAGGGAAGTAGAATGAAGTATTGTGAAGAAGGACTTAGCTGACTGACTAGAAAAGTGAACAGGAACATCCTACATGGCAACATTTTATTGCAGGTTCCCCGGTCTATCTATAATTTACAATATACTCTATCTTCCCTACAAGGAGCTTAGTGAGGGCAGTACACAGGCCTTCTGCCCCCCTCAAATTTTATCATCATAACGACCCTTTGAGGTAGTTTAGGCTGAGACACAGTGACTGGTCCAAGTTCTTCCAGCAGGCCAGTTGCTAGCCTGAAAGTTTTTTGGGGGGGGGGCAAAAAAGTAGAGGGATAGAATGTTTGTGTGTATAATAAATTTAATTATTTTTTGTAAATAATGTTTTGTTTTTTGCAGAAAATAATTAGGGGGGCACCCTCCCCCCCATGGCTATGGGTCTGTCTCTCACTGAACTTCATGGATATGTGAGGATCTGTGTCAAGGCCCTGGGGAAAGGCGTGCACCTCCGTGACAGAGCATCTGCTTTTGCATGCAGAACGTGCCTGGTTCCATCCCCAGCCTTTCCATGTAGGGCTGGGAGAAGACTAGAGAGGCGCTGCCAGTCAGTGTAGACAATACTGAGCTAGATGGACCAATTCTGGTTTGACTCAGTATAAGGCAGTATCTTAGGGTTCTCTCCAGCCCTAGCCTGGCAGTCTAAACATCATACTGGGGTATTCTCCAATAACAGCTCCCCATTTGAAAAGACTTTGATTTGCCTTGTGTGATGCTTGGCAGCAAACGCTGTCCCAAAGGAAGTCTCCAACAGCTAGCTTTGACCCAGCTGAGCTTCGAGAGACCACCTCCGTCTGACCTGCTACAATTTTTTTTGCACCATTTTGGTAGGTTAAAAAAGAAGTTTTCCCTTAAAAAAAAAATCCTGTGAAAGCAGTTTGGTCATCTTTGCCTTCAGTGGAATGTAGCGATTACACCACAAATCCAGCCTTTGGAAAGGTGGGCTGTTTTGGAGATCAGCACATTCTCATTAGGTTTGCGCCTTCATCGACTTCAGCAGAAGATTCTTTTCCAAGTAGGAAATTGCCTTATACCAAGTCAGACCAGAGTCCATTGAGGTCAGTATTGCCTACACTGACTGGCAGCAGCTGTCCATGCTTTCATGGAGGTGAAATCCCCTGGCATACCAGGGGATTAAACCTTGGCCTTTTGCATACAAAACATGTGTTCTGCCACTGAGCTATAGCGCTTCCCTTAAGAATAATAGCAAGATTCTGGTCCTCATCGTTCTGAAGAAAGGGCTGATTTAAATAGGAAGAGAGTGGTGGAGCTCTGCAAGCGGAAGGTCCTAGGTTCAAACCCCGGTGTCTCCAGGCAGGGCTGGGAAAGATTCCTGCCTGAAAAACCCTGGACAGCCAGTGTAGACAATTCTGTTAGATGGACAAATAGTCTGACTTGTTATAAGGCAACTTCCTATGTTTGTAGAAACCTCGTGTGCCATTAGTCCATCTAGCAAGCTCATCATCATTTGCACTGGCTGGCAGTGGCTCTCCAGGGCTTCAGACAGGAGACATTCCCAGCCCTACCTGGAGGTGACAAAAACTGATCTTGGGACCTTCTGCATGCAAAACAGATGCTCTACCAAATGAGCTGTAGCCCATCCCCTGATGGCTCAGATGTGCAGGAGATGCCATCTTGCTTTGTCTCGCCTTTCTGGAATAAAGCATGGGTGCAGGTTCATTGTATGGTCCTCAGCATATCATTTAATTCATGCCCTACACAAATCAATCAATCATCATCATCATTGTTGTTGTTATGTTCGAATGCCTGATCACCGTCTTCCAAAGCAGCTACTTTACTCCCAACTTAAGGATGGAAATATCGGTGGACAGCAAAAGAGGTTTAAAGATGTTCTTAAAGCGAATCTAAAAAAATGTAACATGAACATCAACAACTGGGAAGTCTTGGCCCATGAACGTCCCAAATGGACATTTATCAAAGCTATTATCAAAGGTGCTGTGGACTTTGAAGAAGCATGAACACAGGGTGAACGGGACAAACGAGCTGAGCGGAAGGCACGTCAAGCAAATCCTCATCGCGACCATCTTCCACCTGGAAACCGATGTCCTCACTGTGGGAGGCTGTGTGGATCCAGAATTGGCCTCCACAGTCACTTACGGACCCACCGTTAAAGACCTTATCTTGGAAGATAATCTTACTTGGCCATGAGTGATCACCAATGAATGAATAAATGTTGTTGTTATTATTATTGTTATTATTAAATTTACAGCCCATCTTTCCTCGCAGAAGGATCCCAGGTCAGCAAACAAAAACACTAAAAGTACTTTAAAACATTTAAAAAACAAATGTCTTTAAAACATTTTAAAACAAAACATCTTTAAAAGAAAATATTAAAACATCTTAAAATACCTGTTAAAAAAAACCTTTTAGAACACAGATACCCCACATCTCTAGAGCTAAACAAATATCAGGAAGGGTGGTTATGTGCAGCAATTGGGGCTAAAGGATTAGTCTGGCTGTGCTGGACCACTAGTTCAGGCACAAGGACTGAATAGTGGATCTGTGATTAGATTGACTTGGCTGCAAAAGAGGACAAATAACTGGCTTTCAACAAGACTGTGTGGGAAAAGTGTCAAAATGTTCGGCAGGGATTCTTTCAGCTGTTTTCAGATTAACAATATATTTAGATGGCTAAGGAAACTTCTAGTGACTAGTGATGCTTGTGTAGTTAGGAGTGTGTTTCCACAGTCCCGTCCCCCCGAAGGCTGGTGGCTTCCATGTTAGTGGGGCAGTGAAGCCGCTCTGCGTGTTAGTTCAACCCAGCCTTTCCCAACCAGTGTGCCTCCAGATGTTGTTGGACCACAACTCCCATCAGCCTCAGCCAGCATTGCCAATGATCAGGAAAGGTGGGAATTGTGGTCCAACAACATCTGGAGGCACACTGGTTGGGAAAGGCTGGTCCAACCTCTTGAGGAATTGTATAAGTTGCTCAGCACCTTGGACAGCTCCTTGAAAGTCTGGACTACAACCCAGCATGACTTCACTGCCCCATTGACATTGGAGCCACCAGTCTCCACTATGCTCCTCTTGTTCTTCTCTCTGCCCCCCTTTATAGACTTATTCCTCTTGCTTCACCAATGATTGGCATCCATAATTTCCCCAAATTTCGAACACCAAATTTGGAATGAATGGGTGAACTTATGGGGAGGGAAGCAAGATATTATGGCTATTGTGACCTTGTTGAAAAACATTTGTGTTTACTGAAATTTCATAGAATCATAGAATAGTAGAGTTCGAAGGGGCCTATAAGGCCATCAAGTCCAACCCCCTGCTCAATGCAGGAATCCAAATCAAAGCAAATTTTTTTAAAAAAAATACACAAATAGAAGTAGTGCTAAATAATGTTGTTGTTGTTATGTGCCTCCAAGTCAACTACGACTTATGGCGACCCTATGATTCAATGACCTCCAAGAGCATAAATAATACCACCAATGAAAAATTCCTGCACTGAATGACTAAACAAATTTTGGAACTGAGGAAATAAACAGAGCACTAGAGGTCTGAGGAGATCATCTTCTGAAAGGCTATGGGAAGCATATTTGCCTCTCCAAATATACATCATGTTTTACTAAAAACTTAAGGGGCAAAATTAAATTTGCACTAATTGAAAATTCATACTTTGAAAAGAAAACTAGGAATCTTAACTTGTCCAAGTGATTTTTATGGAAAGAGTATTCGCTATAAATTTGCAAGAAGCAAACCTGTTATACCCTTGTTTTCCCTCAACATCTCAAAATCCAGCAGTATCTATAAATTATAATGCAGGGGTGTGGGGTTGAAAAGGTCAGATTCAACAAAGCTTTCCAAATAAATCTGATTTCAGACAGGGGTCTCTCCTGGAGATGCCAGAGACTGAACGCAGGACTTGTTGCATGCAAAGCAGATGCTGTGCCACTGTGCACCGTTAGGAAGCGTAAGACTCAGTAAAATGGACAAATAATAGATGCAGACAGTTGTAAAAAAGATCAAGGTCTGTCTTTTTGAAAGGGTGGGGAGCCAAGGGTTGAACCGCCTTGGTCAAAAGCTGCCAGCAGACAGTGGGAGCGCACGCTAGGCACAGAGGTTGGGGACACCAGCTCACACACTACTAGTACCGGCTCAGGATCCAGGAAACCAAGTCAGTTTTAAGCACATGTCAGGTTCTAGCAAGACCAGATTGAACAAAGCAGAGGTTAAGTTTATAGCTCCAGCGTTAGAGCATCTGAACAACGGCAGACCCACTGCTGGTCTCAGTGCCTTCCACCCTACCAGTCCCAATGGGCACCAGATGGATGGAAAGATCTGTCCATTTCGGTTCTCTCAGTTTCTCATTTTTCCAATCTTAAATTTGGTTCTTCAAATTTCTGCAGCAATTTGCATTTTTTTTTTTAAAAAAAACCCTCATGAAAATTCTCCAGCATTTTCATGAGAATGTTTCCTACTAAACGCATTTTTGCATGCAGTTTTGGCTAACACACACGTTTTTGCAAGCAGTTCCTCCTAATGTAATGCATTTTGGTATGTTATTTTATTAATATCATTTTTATGCACACTTTCCCATAATGTATGCATTTTTGCAGAACTATATGACAACGTTCAGATAAGTGCGAATTTTGAAGGATGGCTGCATTTCACTTCTCATGTTGTTTCAGAAAGTGCAAATTTGATAGGTTCAGCTTTAAATGCGACCTGAATTGAATTTCTGGCCCATCCCTGCTGTGCACACACTTATTACCATCTTCACTACACCTGGCAGTTTCTTATGCACCTTTCAGCTTACTAAGTTTACACTCTTCCTATATCACACAACAGCTGCATAAGCTTTTGAAACCTTCATGGGAATGGTCTTGGCTTAAAACCAAAGGAGTTTATTTTAAAAATGTTTAAAAATATCTCCACAAGCTTGAAGTAGTTTGCACCAAAAGAACAAAAAACAAAAAAGTGTTATAAATTACACTAAAAGCATGTGATTTGAGGAAGATTTTATAGCCTTTTTTTAAAGTCTTCAATCTATTTATACAATTTATGATGTTGGACTCCCAGTTCCCATCAGCCCCAGCCAGCATGGCCAATGGTCAGGGATGATGGCAGCTGTAGCCCAGCATTACATTAGCTATCCCTAATTTATATCCCACCACTCTCCAAAAGTGATCTTGGGACAGGTGAAAGCAGTTTAAAATACAACATCATGAACACAGAAAATAAAATGCAATTAAAATCACAATCTCCAATCCGTCTATTAAATATTATTGTCAGTGTACATATACATCGAAGACACAACCAATTCAGGATGATATTTTTTTTCTGGCTGGCACCAAAGATAGGCAAAATCCATGCTGGTTGAAGCTTGGTAGGAAAAGTGTTTGACAACTGAGGTATTGGCAGAGTGGCTCTCAGGCAAGCAAGGGATAGCCAATGTGGTGCCCTCCTGATGCTAATGGACTACAACTCCCATCATCTCTGACCATTGGCCATGCTGGCTGGGGCTGATGTGAGCTGTAGTCCAGCAACACCTGGAGGGCACCATGTTGTCTGTCTCTGCTGTAAATCCCCTGATCTCAGTCAATGATGGCACTGCCAGAAAAGCCTCCCTAGGCAACTTCCAAGGCATTATCTGAAGAGGCCCTCCTTCAAATAAAAGGTTTTCTGATTCCAGGAACGGTTGTCGGCATTATTTTAAAAAGCTCCTTCTTCAGCCTTCAGTATTTTGCTAAGCAGGCATTCATAGATTTGGAGAAAAACAATAAATAATTTGTATCTGTGCAAAACCAATGCTCTTTGGATTAGGGAACTGAAAGCTATGCTAAAACTGGAATAACAGATTATCCATTCCTAAAGTGCTAAACCTGTGAATTCCTCTTGCCAGCTTTTATCGTTGGGTTCATGACAAGCCTTCCCTGCTGGTGTCTAACTTCAAGAATGCCTGTCTGGAAGCATGCGAGGCTATATAGCAGGTGTCTGATTTCCTAATCATATTTCTTGACACTTAACAGAATTTACCCACTTCTGTCTCTAGAAGATGTCTGAGATTCCTGAGGGTCCCTCATGCTAGCAATTCATGTTCACCATCAATGCAAAGTGTATATGTATATATACATATATATATATATATATATGTAGGCAAAGAACGGCTATCAAAGAAAATGAATAAAATCCATATTGAGATTTTTTTTTTAGAAAATGATTGAAGTTTGAACCCAAGAAAGGACTCTTAGAGTTTCTTATAGCTTAGAATAAGAACGTGTCAATCACGATTAAGCTTCTGGAATTGGAATCCCTTTGAAATGCAGCTGTTTCTCCTTTAATTGTGGCAGCGGACTTGGAAGAAAAGAAAGGTCCAGCCTTCAAGATGAGTCAGGAATACAAAATAGCTCCGGATTAGTTGCAGAGTTCAAAGGTCGGTAATTACACTAAGGAGTTCCCAGACACAGAGAAAACATTAAACAGGTCACCTACCAAACGGGAAACAGACTTTTGTCTTCCACCCTCCCTTCCTTTTCTCGTTTCGTGAAAGAAATTGTCTTGAAAAGATAGGTTTCTAGACAGAATCAAAAGGAGCGCTGGGATGACCAGCTGATCTCCTTGGGATGTGAACAGGGGTGGATTTGCCCTGATAAGTGAGGGGAGTCTGCTACAGAGAGCAATGGGCTTTTTCTGCCCAACAGGCGTTTCAGTCTGGTTGGCGCCAAGCGGCAGGGAGTCTTATGCTTCCTTGTGTGCACCCTTGATTTCTTCCCCTGGGGATCATCTGCTCATTCCTAGACTCCTTTTCGTTCTGTGCCACTTGAGCTAATCACTTTCAAAGCCAGTAAAGCAAAGTTGAGGAAGGCTCCAATCTCAAGAAATGGAACGTCCGCAGCTCAGTGGTAGAGTGTCTGCTTTTGCAAGCAGAAGGTCCCAAGTTCAATCCCCGGCTTCTCTAGGTAGTGATGGGAGTGTCCTCTCTGAACTCCTGGAGAGCTGCTGCCAGTCAGTGTAGACAGTGCTGACCTAGATTCAGTAGAAGGCAGCTTCCTAAGTTCCTATAGCAGCTTTTGGAACAAAATAATAAAAGATGTCTACTGGATTCCATACAGAATGCCAACATCCTTCAGGCTAATTTTCAAAGTTTAACTCTCAGATGCTGCTGACTTAGGGATGGATGAATCTGTCAACTTTGGGTTCTCTTGCTTTCCCAGTCTTAAACTCTGTTCTCTGCATTGCTGCAGTTTGCAATATTTTTTAAAAAACCCTCTCATTAAAATTCTTCAGCATATTAGTGCAAACTTCTCCTAATAAACACATTTTTGTAGGTAGTTTTGACAGACACGTTTTTGCAAGCAAATTTCCCTACATTTTTCTGTTACTCACAACAAGGAGTTATTTACTGATTTTGGTTATAATAATAATAATAATGATAATGATAATTTAATTTATGTGTCGCCTATCTGGCCAACGGCCGCTCTAGGCGACGTACAAATCAGTTGCAGTAAATGCAGCACAATAAAATACACATAAAATACAATATAACAAGGAAACCATAAATAGGAATGATAACAGTTCAGAGTAATAGGCAGTTAGTCCTGAAAATTAACCCTCCCCGGAAGTCCCAAAGGCCTGTCTGAAAAGCCAGGTCTTCAAGGCTTTGCGGAAAACATTCAGGGAAGGGGCATGCCGAAGATCGTACGGGAGGGAGTTCCAGAGAGTGGGGGCCGCCACTGAAAATGCCCTCTCTCTAGTCCCCACCAACCTAGCTGTTTTAGTTGGGACTGATTCTATCGCTGCTGTGTGCTATGGTCTTGTGTTGTCTCCTCCATCGTCGTTGCTGCTGTGCTCTTCGTTCCGGCGCTGCTGGACTCTGCTTTCTTCCTTGCTGTGGTTCGGCCGCTCTTACTGCTCGTCGGGGCCGTGGCTGGTCGTTGCTGGGCGGCGTGTTTCCACTCTACCGCCGCTGCGGCCTGCAAAATTGTGTTTCAGAAACAAGAATTCAAATACAACTCTGTGTGTGTGTGTGTGAGAAAGGGGGACACATGAAAACATCAGTGTCAAATTTTGCACTATGAAAAACTGATTCTTTTTTTTAAAAAAAGTCACTGAGAATATGTTTGAAAAAATGTGGGGTGTTAGATGGATGAGTGGGAGAGTGATATATATTGTTCCCTTCAGGATATTCGCATTCATTCACAAGGCATGGTCATAACAACATAAGAAGAGCCTGCTGGGTAAGGCCAGTGGCCCATCTAGTCCAGCATCCTGTTCTCACAGTGGCCAACCAAGTGCCTGGGGGAAGCCCGCAAGCAGGACCTGAGTGCAAGAACACTCTCCCCTCCTGAGGCTTCCTGCAACTGGTTTTCAGAAGTATGCTGCCTCTGACTAGGGTGGCACAGCACAGCCATCATGGCTAGTAGCCATTGATAGCCCTGTCTAATCTTCTTTTAAAGCCATCCAAGCTGGTGGCCATTACTGCATCTTGTGGGAGCAAATTCCATAGTTTAACTATGCGCGGAGTAACGAACTACTTCCTTTTGTCTGTCCTGAATCTTCCAACATTCAGCTTCTAGTATTATGAGAGAGGGAGAAGAACTTTTCTCTATCCACTTTCTCAATGCCATGCATAATTTTATACACTTCTATCATGTCTCCTCTGACCCGCCTTTTCTCTAAACTAAAAAGCCCCAAATGCTGCAACCTTTCCTCGTAAGGGAGTCGCTCCATCCCCTTGATCATTCTGGTTGCCCTCTTCTGAACCTTTTCCAACTCTATAATATCCTTTTTGAGATGAGGCGACCAGTACTGTACACAGTATTCCAAATGCGGCCGCACCATAGATTTATACAACGGCATTATGATATCGGCTGTTTTATTTTCAATACCTTTCCTAATTATCGCTAGCATGGAATTTGCCTTTTTCACAGCTGCCGCACACTGGGTCGACATTTTCATCGTGCTGTCCACTACAACCCCGAGGTCTCTCTCCTGGTCGGTCACCGCCAGTTCAGACCCCATGAGCGTATATGTGAAATTCAGATTTTTTGCTCCAATATGCATAATTTTACACTTGTTTATATTGAATTGCATTTGCCATTTTTCCGCCCATTCACTGTTTGGAAAGGTCTTTTTGGAGCTCTTCGCAATCCCTTTTTGTTTTAACAACCCTGAACAATTTAGTGTCGTCAGCAAACTTGGCCACTTCACTGCTCACTCCTAATTCTAGGTCATTAATGAACAAGTTGAAAAGTACAGGTCCCAATACCGATCCTTGAGGGACTCCACTTTCTACAGCCCTCCATTGGGAGAACTGTCCATTTAGTCAAGTCCATTTTTCAAGACCCAGTTTTATGAGCCATCCCTCACCTTTGTCTATTCTGCTTCATTGTAGGGATGGGGGAAGAAATTAGATTCTGTTCACGTTTAAAGCTGAATTTATCATATTAACAGCCATCCCTCAAAATCCATACATTCTGAATTTTGCAATGCAGTTCTGCAACTAACCAATTTTTACAAAAACATGTAATGGGGGAAAATGTGCATAAAAATAAATGTTTTAGTGAAAATTGTCATGCATTATACTAAAAGTTGCTTGCAAAAATGTGTAATTATTAAAAACTGCATTGTTGTTGTTATGTGCCTTCAAGTTGATTTTGACTTATGGCTACCCTATGAATCAGCCACCTCCAATAGTATCTGTTATAAAGCACCCTGTTCAGATCTTGTAAGTTCAGGTCCGTGGCTTCCTTTATCCAGCAGTATCTCGTGTTGCAGTCTGGATACTCTGTTCGTAGGTGGTTTACCATTTCCTTCCTCTGAGTCTGGATGCATCTTAGTCTGGTGTCTCAGCTTTGACCATTCTGCCTTCGGTGCCCTTGCTAGTATAGCTTATTGGTCTAGACGACACTGCTTTCACCTTCTTCGACACTCTCAAGCCCCCGCACTGCGTTAAGGTGTGCATAAAAATGTATTTATTAGGTGTAGTTCACACTAAAATGCTGAAGAATTTTCATGAGGATCTTTTTTTTTAAAAAAAAGAAACAAAACCACAAAATGCTGGAGAAAGGTGGAGAACTGAATTTGATTGGAATAATGAGAAACAGAGAACTGAAACTGATATAACAGAATCAAAGAATAGTAGAATTTGAAGAGGCCTATAAGGCCATCAAGTCCAACCCCCTGCTCAGTGCAGGAATCCAAGTTAAAGCATACGCGAGAGGTGGCTGTCCAGAGGCCTCTTGAAGGCCTCCAGAGTCGGAGAGCCTCCCGTCTCCCGAGGTCATTGGTTCCATTGTTGTACCGCTGCAGTTAGGAAGTTTTTCCTGATGTTCAGTTGAAATCTGACTCCCTGTAACTTGAGCCCATTATTCGATGTCCTGCACTCTGGGATGATCGAGAAGAGATCCTGGTCCTCCTCTGTGTGGCAACCTTTCAAGTACTTAAAGAGTGCTGTCATATCTCCCCTCAGTCTTCTCTCCTCAAGGCTAAACATGCACAATAGATTCTTCCATCCCTTGTCTCTTGGTATCCTTGGCACTAGCCTCCCCTTGATCTTTGTCTTTCCTTTCTTCCCCCACCCCCTTTTAAACAAATCCCTTCCCTTCCTTGTTTTCTCTCCTTGTTCTTCTTTCCCCTATTTCATTTGACCTCCTCTTCAAACCTCTTTTTTTCCTCTCTCTCCATGTCTTTTCAAAATCTCTCTGCTTTTCTTTGTTCTGTTCAAAGCTCAGTTTCTGACCATTATCTTGTATAATGCTTAAGTATACCTGAATACATTTTACAAACAATACATGGAGCAGGAAGAAAGGGCAGATTAGCACCCTGCCTTCCGATTCGGTGAAGATGGAGAAGGGGCATAGCTCAGTGGTAGAGCATTTGCCTGCATGCAGCAGGTTCCATCCATGGCATCTCTAGCCAGGATTGGGAATGTCCCTTGCTTGAAATCCCAGAGAGCCGCTGTCAGCATAGACAATACCGAGCTAGATGGACCAATGGTCTGACATAGTGAAAGACAGTCTCTCTCTCTCTCTCTCACACACACAAAAACCCTAGGCTTGGCAGAACCTTCCTCTGGCAACTGCTTGCATTTCCAAGGAAGGCTGAAGGATGTGCAGCTATGAATTATATACACTGCGTAGACCACACCTGCACTGCAAGTACTCTCACTTCTATTTGAAGCATTTTGGAGAAGCATCCGCATTGCCTATAGCACTCCTGGACCTCTTCCCCTTGCAAAGGTTCTGTGCGCAGGTTTAGAAGCAGAAAAGGAAGACTTAGGGACCAGCTGGACAAGACAGGGCCACCATTCCACGTCTGTCTCATTCACATATATAAAAGTAGAGGGTGGATAGGGTCTAACCGTTGCTTCAGACGTCTTGTAAAGACGTATCTTTTGGCTAGGTTTTCCCTGACCCATAAGATCAGACCCAGGTTTTGTTTTCCCTGAATTTCTTACTAATAACAACAACAACAACAATAATAATTTTATTATTACCTTTCCACACAGTGTCTCAGCATTGTACAATAAAAACAGCTAAAAGCACACACATATACAAAAAAGCAGATATACTTAAAATACAAAGTAGACACCCATGGCAGAAACCCATTCCTCTAGCTGGGGAAGCCCATCAGCCTGAAAATATTTTCAGTCCTTTCCGGAAAGTACAGATAGTGGACGCCTATCATATCTCAACAGGAATGCTATTCCACAGAACAGGCAGCCACACTGAAGCCCTGCTCTGAGATTCCCGCGGAGAGGGCTTCTAATATCTTTGGAACTTGAAGTTCCCCTGCAGACCACAGTGACCTAATGGGTACAGTATATAAAGCGGTCTCTCAAGTAACCTGGGCCAGAGCTGCACAGGGCTTTATATGCTAGTACCAATACCTTGAACTTGGGCCGGTAGACATGTTTCGGCAAGAATGTCTTTATTAAGGGCTTATTTTCTTATTTCTTAGTGAACTGATCACAAAACCTTCCACTACAAAAGAATTTGTAGGGCAATATCTGCCTACGAGCCATTCTTGCTGAAATGTGTCAGGCATATTGCATAAAATTATCTTCTTGGATTCTTTCACATATATTTTTCCTTTTTGTTCATTATTGTTGGATTATTCCCATTTCTGGGTGAGTACCAAAATGGCTTGGCTAAATATGAGAGAGGGAGGTGCTTAACAGGAACAGTTCAGAAGAGGTTTTTCTTCATATTTACATCCCAGTCCATAATATTCTGATATCTAGTTTTTTTTAGAAAAGCAGGACAATTTGCATAGTGCCAATGATATATATTGTGTTGGTGAAAGAATGCATACAGTATACTTGACTACAGGTAGCTACAGACTACCCAAGGGTTGGATAATGGCAGCTATATAGCATGCATTGTCTGAAACAATGCAGGCAAGATAGAAGGGAGGCATTCCAAACAATAAATATGTTATTAAACTACAAACAAACAATTTGTTGTTTTCCCAAAAACAAGAGCTTAAGATAAAACATTTCAGTACATTTATTTTTTTCCCCATTTCTAGTACAAAATTGAGGGGAAATTAGAAAAGCAAAGTTCTATACACAACAGGAGCTGGGGCTTTGGAATTCCAGATGTAGTAATCTGAAGAAACCAATTCTCGAGCTAAAATTAAAACAGAGAGGAAAAAAAATAAGCTACTAGGCTTTTGTTGTTGTTACGTGCCTTCAAGTCGATTATGACTTATGGCGACCCTATGAATCAGCGACTTCCAATAGTATCTGTTATAAACCACCCTGTTCAGATCTTGTAAGTTCAGGTCTGTGGCTTCCTTTATGGAATCAATCCATCTCTTGCTTGGCCTTCCTCTTTTTCTACTCCCTTCTGTTTTCCCCAGCATTATTATCTTTTCTAGTGAATCATGTCTATGTAGCCAAAGTATGATAACCTCAGTTTCATCATTTTAGCTTCTAGTGATAGTTCTGGTTTAATTTGTTCTAACACCCAATTTTTTTCGTGGTCCATGGTATCTGCTACTAGGCAGTACCTCAAAAAACACAAATAATTAAAATATGTCTTAAGATTTTAAATATTTCATAATTTTAAGAACAGAGATGTTTCTGTAAGACAAAACAAAAGGTCACAATATTTTTACTTACCAAATTATATTGTTAAATGCTAAATTCTGCAGAATGTAATTTTGAAATTGCCAATTCATGAAAAGTTTGCCTATTTACATTTCTGCTTCCTAAATGTGTTCTTTCAATAGGTAAAATTAACTGATGTTAGTGTGCTCACCTGTACTGATCTTTGGTTTTCCCGATGAAAAGACCTGGATGGAATGCTGGTCCGTGTAACACCCAGTAAGCGTGAAATCGAGGATTCTAAAATAAAGCTAAGCACAGCCAAGCAGAAAACACTGAGAGAGAAGCACAGACTCTTAATTTCTCCTGAAACACCCCCCCCCAATATTCTAACAATATACATATAATCCAGACTGAAAGCCCAAAAGATCTTTCTGAATGAAAGCAGCAGCCAGGCTCCTTCATTTTTAGGGATACGGATGCCCCTTCCTCATGGGCTGCCACAGGTGGGCAGCTAAGACCCAGTTTCCCTGGCATTCCTGGTAGATGATGGCTTACTTTGATGTAGGCAGTGCCTCCGGTACACACAGGATCAACTGGCTGCTCCTGGCTCACAGCACCAAAAGCAACAGTCCCGGAAAGGGAAATTTCTAACGACTTGGGAAATTTTTGTCCTTGAAAAAGGAAAGAAAGGTTTCTAGAAAGATTTTAGAGCAACTACTACTACTACTATTAATAGTTAATATTTATGTATCATTTCTCCAAATAAGCCAAGAAACCTAGGCCAGGGACCACATGATCACCAGTTCCTGAAGGGACCAACCACAACCTGAGAGAAGTGTTGGGACAGGCTGACTTCTACTTTCCCTTGGGTACTTATGACCTGCGTGCCCTGAGGGAGGGCTGAAAAGGAGCAGCCCAATCCAGGAAGCTAGCACTCTTTAAATCAGAGCCGCTCCCCCCTTTCTAAATGGAGGGAGCAGATCCAGACTTCTTCTTCTTATCCTTACATTACACGTGGGGATTCTGAGGGCCAGTGGCTTGTCTAAAGTAGCATGTATTGAGGTTAGGCCTTCGATGAGGACCAGCCAGTTCCTGGTTCATAGTTCACGCTCTTGGGCACCAACTCTACACTAGAGAAGTAAAAGGAATCCATGTCAGCAAAGCCCACTGAGGAGGGAAAGGGCTTTAACATGGACTTGGCTAAACTGCTTTCTGCAGCCCAAGAATAGATGTAGAAGTCAGCCAAGTGGCTGTGATGGCTTGTCTTTTCATACAGGCTCAACAAGGTGCCCTCCCTCATCCAAGGGGTGGGGGAGAGAGAGAGAGAGATGTTTATCTTACCTATAATCCAAACCAGCAAGCTTTTCTCTTTTGCTACTTCAAGTTGGCCATAGCTGACTTTGTATTCCAAGTGCGTAATGGGTCCCCTGTGAACAAGAGAAGAACCAGCCAAGTTACAGCAACCTGGGATTTACTTGGAACCGCTTTGTTAACTATTCGCTAAGTGCAAAAATGAACTCTTTCTATATGAGGTGCGCTTGGTATGAATTAGAGCCAGTGTGGTATAGTGGTTCAGGTGCTGGACTATGACCTGGGAGACCAGGGTTCGAATCCCCACACAGCCATGAAGCTCACTGGGTGACCTTGGGCCAGTCACTGCCTCTCAGCCTCATGAAAACCCTATTCATAGGGTCGCCATAAGTTGGAATCAACATGAAGGCAGTACATTTTACATTTTGCCGGGCCTGGCATCCAAGAGGTCTTCTGTATCTTTAAAAGTTGTGCAGGGGGGAGGCAGAATTCCACCTTGTGGTTTTTCCTATTACAGGGTTCCAAGAACACCTGCACTTGGCTGACTTTCTCTTCTCCTAAAGATACAGGATCAGTCTCAGGGATTGAACCTGGCAACCCTAGTGCCATCAGTGTTTTCAATAGTCCTTGCAAGTAAACCTACACTTTGCTAGCCCAAACCAGTGTGTGCGTGTGTGTGTGAGAGAGAGACAGACAGACAGAGACAAAGACAGAGAGACAGACTCAATCTCTGGCTAGCATAACTGTTCATATGTCTAGCCAGGCCCTAGTAGCTTCCTTACAAGTAGGTTGAACAGCTTTTCTTGTGAGAAAGCTAGATTAAAGGTAACAAGAGGAGGTAGATCAGCATGGCCCATGGTCAGGGATGATGGGAGTTGTAGAGGGTCACAGATTCCCACCACTGGGCAAGATGTTATCTGGTCCTCTACTCTGTTAGCTTGGCTGCTGCTGTTGAATATTGTTTTTTGGTTTTAACACTGTTGTTCCAATGACAATTTTTACATGCACCCAATGATGGAAACATGGCAATTCTTGAAAATCTCATTCCCAGAAAAAAGGGGACGATTGTGTTATTCTCACCTGTTGAAAAAGGGAACACGGGCTTCACAGTATTCAAAAGTGTTTTTCACGCTCTCATGAAGCTTCAGGTGAATGGTGAACTTCCACTGTAATTCTTCCTCTTTCAGCTGATAAAATCCCAAAATAGGTGGAACAGGTACCTGGGTGGGAGGAGAAAGTCCAAATTCTTTATATTCATATTTTAAGACCATTTTGTGCGTTTTATCAATTGTTGTTTAGGGTTTTTTTAGGTTGAGTTGTAAGTTACCCAGAGGCCTCCTTGAGCGCGTATGATAAAAGAATGAAAATCCTAAAATAAAGTGAAATAAATTAAAAAATGGGACAACAGCTTCCAGATGTCAGATATAAACTCTCTGACTGCTAAAAAGTAAGATAATTAGGCAGAAAGTGCTTAATTCTGATGGAAAATAGGAATTAACAACTCATTTGCAAGCTAGATTCTCTAAACCACCGATCAGCAGGGTGCTGGAAATATTTCTAGGATGAAGGCCAAAAACCTGCCTGATACCACGCTCCAAGCATGTAATGAGATGGACAGCCGTTGCTAACTTGCAGATTCCTTTCAGAGTCACAGAAATGAGGGGAGACCATGCACTGTCATGAGAGGCCAAGTTGTTGTACAGGGAAGTATGGTGGCAACCTTGCCATTATTCATACATGTAAGTTGCTATTCTTGGGCCGCCTTTTAAAAACTGGCTGGAAACTGCAGTCGGTCCAAAACAGGGCCACAAGGTTATTAACCGGGACCGAGTGGTTTGATCAAATTGCACCCGTGTTCTGTCAGCTGCACTGGGCTCCCAGTCCATTTCCAGGCCCACCTTTTAACCTTTAAAGCCCTAAACAGCTTGACCAGGCTACCTGAGAGACTGCCTTCCCCCCTGTGTACCTACCTGAACCTTAAGGCCCTCTTTGGTAGCTCTTCTCTGGGTGTTCCTGCTTGAATGAAGTGAGGTGGGTAAGCACCAGGGAGAAGGCCTTTCCCCTGTTATAGAATAGCCTTTCAAGAGAGGCTTGCCTTTCTATTTATCTAGGCCTTTCAAACCACTTAGGTAGTCTGGGCACTTTGTTTTTAAAACCCTTTTTTAATTTTAGGGATGTGATGAGTCCTGTTTTGTTGTATTATATAGTTTTCTCCTACCTTTTTAATGATTGTGTATTTTACTTTTTTTAAAAGAAGTTATTTACTATAAGCTGCCCAGAAAACTTTGTTATGGGGCAGCATACAAATACCATAAATAAATTAATGAAGCTGAGCCCACATGCATAAATTCTATATCCATTAAATACTTAAGACAATTATTTTTACATTGGTAACTGTAGGTCAGGTTCCTGACAGATGCTACTGGAGGCCGCCGATTCATAGCGCCGCCATAAGTCGCAGTCGACTTGGAGGCACATAACAACAACAACAACAACTACTACTGTAGGTCAGACAGGCAATCATAGAATAACAGAGTTGGAAGGGGCCTATCAGGCCATTGAGTCCAATTCCCTCACTTCTGTATGCTTTACAAATCTGGCAAGCGTGCCAGCCCAAACTCTCTCCTGTTCATTCTCCCTCTCTCTCCTCTCTTTCTCCAGATCAGGTCGTTTCCCAATCTGTGTAGAAAGTTTGGTCACTGGTCTTCCTGGGGACCCTTATTTTGTTTATCCTGTTCTAGATGGGGTTACACTCCCCTTGAAGGAACAGGTTCGTAGTTTGGGGGTCCTTTTTGACCCTTCCTTGTCGCTCGAGGCTCAAGTGGCCTCGGTGGCACGGAATGCGTTTTATCCATCTTCGTCTGGTAGCCCAACTACGCCCCTATCTGGACAGGGACGACCTCGCCTCCGTTGTTCACGCTCTGGTAACTTCTAGATTGGATTACTGTAATGCGCTTTACGTAGGGCTGCCCTTGAAGACTGTTCGGAAACTTCAGCTAGTGCAAAATGCGGCAGCCAGGCTGCTGACGAGGACCAATCGGTCCACGCATATAACACCTGTCCTGGCTCGCTTGCACTGACTACCTATTTGTTTCCGAGCCAGATTCAAGGTGCTGGTGTTGACCTATAAAGCCTTACACGGTGTGGGACCGCAATACCTTGTGGAACGCCTCTCCCGCTATGAACCTACCCGTTCACTTCGTTCAGTATCTAAGGCCCTCCTCCGGGTACCAACTCACCAGGATGCCTGGAGGACTGTTACTAGATCTAGGGCCTTTTCTGTGGTGGCCCCCGAATTGTGGAACAGCTTACCGGAGGAAATACGCCTGGCGCCTACGGTTCTTTCTTTTAGGCGCCAGGTTAAGACCTGGCTATACTCCCAGGCATTTTAATGTTTAATGTTTTAGTTTAATGTGTTCCTCTTTGTTACTGATTTTATTCTATATTGTATTTTAATCTCGTTTTGTACACCGCCCAGAGAGCTATTAGCTATGGGCGGTCTAGAAATGAAAATAAATAAATAAATTATTTTTATGACCCATGCCACTTCCTGTGATGGGCTCAAACCCAGAAGCACCCACAGCTTTCTGCAGGTCTCTCTCCTGCATCTACCTTGCCCTCTGGCCAGTGGAGGTGGAGACATAATGCAGCACCTTGTCCACCAGCCACACCAAGAAAGCATTTTGCAGTCTCCATAATGGATTTTACTGTAGAACTATTTTATGCCTCATTACCGTTAGCAGAAGGGGGTAGGGAATGGACCTGCACAGGCAGCTGAGTCGTCCAGCTTGAGCGAATAAAATTGGACTGCTCGTCCCAAGTGTGGGCCTGATTAAAGTGCTCCCTCTGGGTTTGGGGGGGTCCTCGGACAAGATGCCTCCAGTGGCCTTCTCCCTCATCCAGTTTACCACCAGGGACGCCGGCTGCGCCTTAATCTCACTACTGTTGCTGCTCAACTTGCTCATCTCCACCAGGCCAGAGGGTGGACGAGCAGGTGGGCAGGCAAGCAGCTGCAAGGAGGAGGGCAGCAGGGCCAGGGCTTTTGCCAATGAACTCCTTGTGGGGGTAGCGACTTTGGCAAGCACATAACTATGCTGATCCCTGATGCCAGATTCACGCCGCCTTACCTGGGAAGTATAAAAACACAGATCAAAGAGGTCCGGAGGAGGTATTAAAGGGAATTTGTAAGGTCCACTGAAAGCTGAGTCATCCATTACGTCAACACTACTGGAGGTCAGAACGGCAGAGTTAAGGGACATAACACAAGGATGGACCAAAACATCTTGGAGAGGAGAGCCATTGGCAGGGAGGTTCAAGCCGACAGTCACGTTAGGAGCAGTGCCTTCGATGTCACACTTCAAAGACAAAAACAAAAGTCTTCAAAGCACCCCTGGATATCCATGAAAACTGGAACCGATCTCTTTAGAGAATGATCTTCACAACTTCTCAGAATGGTTTATGTAAAAATAGCTATAATGGCAAACTCAGGGCTCCGTTTCCTCTGTTTGTTTTTTTAATTCGGACATCATGAACAATAGATAACAGTAGCAGATGGCGTGGTGGGGTGGCGGCACTCACCAGACTTCCCAACAGCTGAGTCGCTGCTGCTTACTGGGAAGGGGAAGTGGCGAGGTGGCAGGGAGGTCGGAGCAGTGCAATTGCATTGGCAGAGCCAAACTGGTGCTCCTGTTGGTGCGTTTGGTACTGCACTGACCTCTTTGCCACCTCGCCCCTCCCCTTCCTGGTCAGCAGCAGCAGCAGCAGCAGCAGCTCAGCTTTCAGGAGGTCAGGTGAGCAGTGCCACCCCACTACGTTGCCGGCTACTGATAGTTACTATAAACCAGGGTGGGGAACCTATGACCTTCCAGATGTTGATGGACTACAAATCCCATTAGTCCTAGCCAATGGACAATGGTAATGAATGATGGGCATTGTAGTCTAGCAAAATCTGGAGGGCCATATGTTCCCCACCCCTGACACAATCTATGGCTGGCAAGCCTATTTCAAACCTTGCTTTTCCATTCTGGTTTGTGAGCTGATTACAAGGCATGGCGTGTCAATTCAGGCATCACACCAAGCCACAGTTAAGCTTTCTTAACTATGGTTTGCTATGAAGTTTGAATTGAACCAGTGTCTCTCAGCTTAACCTATCACACAGGGCTATTATAAAGATGAATAATATATGGATTGCATGCTGAAAACTATACACTGAAAAATGATATAGAAATTATTACATGCACCTTTTAACTCTTATTAAGTTAGCAAAACTAGGAATGAGGTATGCAAGGGCATAACCATAAACTGAGATTTTTCAGTCTGCTTTAGTTCACATATCTAAAAAAAGCAGCAGCTTCTCTGTGGCATGCTCAAGCATTAAAATTATTAAGTTCAGCTTCCCCATATGACAAGATAAAAAAGAGCTGAACATTTGCTTTTCCAGGTGCATTCATGTGTCAAATAGGTTAGAGAGATTTGGAATGGAAAGTGTCTCACCTTGCAAGTTACAGTTCCATATACCTGCCACATGTCCACCACATCCCTTTTGTCATACTGCACAGACTTTACTTTTTCAATGATACAGACATTAACTTGAGGTTTCCCCTTGTACGTGCTGGTTCTCCAAGCCGGCGGTTTCTGAGCATGGCTACTTGGAGCGACGTGACTGTTTTCCAACGACAAGCCATTCAAGTTCCTATCCAGTGGGGTGCCAAGGGGACAGGCCTGCATAAGCAAGCCTGGGAGTTGGCCAATTTTAGCAGTCCTCTCTGCTTTGCTCTTCTGACTGGAGTTCATGAAAGCCAGCAACCCGGACAAGATGGCAAAAGCCTGAGAGATCCCACTGATGCTGATGAGAGGTGGGTGTGGCGTGACGGGCTGCTCAACCAACGGGAGGCTGACATAAATCAACCCACTCTTTTGGAAGGCCACAACAGGCCAGAGATCGCCACTTTCTGCCTGAAGGGCATAGACAGAAGTCTTGTTGATTTGGGAACAGCCATCCCTACGCTCTATAAAGTTTTGATCTTCATCGGTCAGTCTCAGTTCAAAAAGCAATGCTTTAAGGAAAGAACTATCTTCCGGCACAGGGGCATAACTTGCTCCATTGAGGCATTTTGCTCGCTTTTCAACTGTGGGGTAACGCCTGCAATGTGGAAAGATATACAACAGGAACATCAACATTCTGTTACTCAGCTAACAGTTACGAATACAGGGCAAACAGGACAAATGAGCTAAGCGGAAGGCACATCAAACAAATCCTAATCACAACCATCTTCCATCTGGAAACCTATGTCCTCAGTGTGGGAGGCTGTGTGGATCCAGAATTGGCCTCCACAGTCACTTACGGACCCACCGTTAAAGACCTTATCTGGGATGACAATCTTACTCGGCCACGAGTGATCGCCAATGATGATGAATGATGCCCCAAAGTGGGCTCAAATCAGTATACTGAAAGTGATTAGTTACATGGCACAAAACTGACACTACACTGGGCCAACACTAAAGGCTGGTTCACCAGATTTCTGTTCCAGTTCCCATGCTGGCTCCCCTTGACATATCACATGTGAGGAGAGTGGTACATCCAGACACCTATAAGCACAATGGCTGTTTTTGCACAGTCTTCCTTCATCCTTTTCTGAGGGCTAACTACAGCATGAACCAGGCCATTGTACACTCAGGCCTCCATCTGAAGCTCCCACTTCTCACATTGTTATCTATAAGGAGGGAAGTAAGGCCTTGCAAACACTCAAAGGTTTATGATCCCACACTGATCCCCGAGTGGTTGCAACCCCATACTTTGGGAAACCCAGAACCCTGCATGTTCATAGGTCTATTACTAATAAAACAGGCAAATTGTTTATGCTCACCCTTCTGTTCTTTGCCTACCCCCTAAATTTGAGAAACATGACTTGTATTTATTGGTTCTGATTTGTCAACTGATTGTCAGCTGCTTCAATATCCTTCTTTATTAACTACAGTTTTGTACGTAATTCTCCTGTTAATTGAAGGGGTAAAGAAATATCAAACCCTTGTAATATCAACGGGAGAGCAAAAAACTTTTTTTTTACATACGGATTTAACTACTACGTTGTACAGTAATTAGTTTAAAAAGACTCCACTGTCAGAAGCTTGATTTTTTTTCAAAATTAATTTAATTCCAAAATGTCAAGTTGACAGTGTCACTTTAAAGTACAGTAGGAATGAACAAAAGGGGATAATTGGCATTATGTAGAATCGGTGTTTGAACCTGGCATGGTGGAAGGTTTTTATTTGTTGTCTTTAATTCCCTTTTTGGCTGAACGATGGCTGAAGTGTTCCTGAATCTACAATGCAGACTACTATTACTGCTGTACCTCAATAATCACCATCACAGTTTGTGTAGAGATTTCACAGAATCAGCATCTGCCCTTTCTGTTTCTCGTTTTAACCCTCCCAACGTTCATGTGAATGTAGGGGAGAACTGTGGATGAAAGAGTGTGCTCTTGTTCATATACTCACCAGGTCTTTGCATACTGGAATAGCTCGGGCCCTTCTCTTCTCCCATCCATAACATGGGCCAGGGCCAGAGCCAGAGGGTGGCCAGGTCGGGCCTTAGCCGAGGGCCCCTCCTAAGGGTGGGTGGGTAGCGCTCTCTTCTGCGATTTGCAGCAGTGTTGGCTCCCGACCTTGCAGCAGATTGCAGAGAGGGAGCTCCCAGGCACCCCCCTACTACTGCGCAGGCCTTTGATGCCTGCCTAAATGCCCCATCTACCTTTTCCTTGAAGTGAATGCTGGCTGGACTGAGGGCGCATTGCTTGCCATCAACCAAGATGGCACCGAGGTTTCCCTAACGGGCTGATGCCCCTGCTGTCATCTTGGTCGACGGCAGGCATGTGTGTACAGCACGGCCAGCATTCACTTCAAGGGAAAGGTGGGTGGGTGGGTGGGTGCTGGGGCAGGCTGGAGCACAAGGCCCCCAGCATGCCTGGCACCAGGAGGGCATTCCAGGCAAAATGAGGCGTCTGCATGATTATGCATCCACGTGCCACATACATATAATATGTAATGTCATATGCACAGTGATTAGAGGGGTGTTGGCCACTCCTTCACCATGCGAAGAGCTGTCTAAAACCCTAGAGAGCTGCTGCCAGTCAGTGTAGACAACAATGAGCTATGGGGACCACTGATCTAACTCGGCATAAAGCAGATTCTGATGTTCCTGTGTGAACATATGATCCAGCATAGTGTCCCACCCAAGGTAACCAAGAATTTGGACCCTGTGGGAAGACAGGAGAAAAACAGGGCCAGACTACTCATTATGTTTAGCACACAATGACTGTCTGACGTGTTTCTGAGCTACGGTTTGTGCCACCATATCTGCAATATGGAAGAGCAGGTCACCAAGATGTTTTCTGTCTTGTTTGTACTATGACCTTGACAGCCGCCCCAGAAAAACAGGGCAGGGATCCACAATTCTGCTTGCTACTGAGAGTATTCCACCACCTTCTGGTGAGTTTAATGAGCTCCAGACTTTTTTTCCAGCTATGAAGTTAGGGAAGATGCAAGGCTCACTCCTGCAATTATGTTGGCCTTTGGAGCAGCTCAGAGACATGGAAGCATTAAGAAATTGCTCATGGTCTGAGTTCCTCCTCGGGTTTTATGATTGCAACGTTCCACTGGCAACAGCCACATCTTTGATCCTGTTCAGGAGGACATTATTGTGCATAAGGCTAGCAATCCTTCTTGCTATGCCCTCCACGGTTGCACAATGCAAACTCTGAAGCACAGACACAGAAAACACACATCTGAAATAATAAACAATCACTTCCTGCGGCGCCTCCAGTGTACACCCCCCCCAAATGCAATGTTAGTGCAACAGACTCAAAGAGGATCCACTTTACTAACATAGGAAGAAGCCTTATTGGCCAGTATTGTCTACTCTGACATATAGATTTTATAGAATTTTAACTCATGATTTCCGAAAAGGATCTTGGAATATCGTTTGCTATAAAGCTATCCCCTGCATGCACTCCAGGCCACATTTCCCCCCCAGTTTATAAAGTATTTGGTAACTGCCCTCTCACAAGACATCAGGACCAGTTCTTTGGGGAGAGGGAATGTTGTGTAAATATACCCTTTGTTTTCAGATGCTCTGATTAGCATGTCATTATGACAAGTCACAATATCACCGGTGGGCTGGTTCATTTAATGTAGTGGATCATCTACAGAGTATCTCACGCTAGGAATCCCAAGGAAAACTGGATTGTAGAAAAGCTACGTAGGAACAACCACCAAGAAAGCTGTCTTACAGCAGATCACACTATTTGCCCATCCAGCCCAATACTGTCTACTCTGACTAGCAGCAGTTCCTCGGGATCTCAGATAGAGAAGGGTCTTTCCTCATCACCTGCTACTACCTAACCCCTTTCCCACCACAGATGTCAAGGATTGAACCTGGAAACTTCTGGATGCAAAGCATGGTGCCTTAACACCGAACGATGGTCCTTCCTGTACACAGTGGCTGATGCGCTCTACAGGATGTCCCTACTCATGAGGGCAGTTCTGCTTCCCATTAAAGCCGAGAGAGGGCAGGAAACTGCCACTGGGTGACTGGGCAGTGGAAAGCACTTATTGACCAGTTCTATTTCCATCGTATCAGCAAAACATGAACTCGTGGTTCAATCCAAAATTATGATCTACTCATTGCCCATCATGAGGCACAGCATTAAACACAGAGCCTTTCATTAAAACCATGGTTTAAGGCCGCAGAGGTGAGCATACTAAGATGCACATGACAGATCTTAGAACTAAAGAACACATCAACATAGCCAAGTTGCTTCAGGGATGGAAATAGTGGTTAAAGTGTTGGGACTATGACCTGGGAGACCAGGGTTCGAATCCGCACATAGCCATGAAGCTCACAGGGTGACCTTGGGCCAGTCACTGCCTCTCAACCTCATGAAAACCCTATTCATAAGGTTGCCATAAGTCGGAATCGACTTGAAGGCAGTGCACATAGGTTCAGAACAGACCTTGTAACATATTACCTGGAAAACAGTATGGTGCCACCTGCCCCTTGTTCGTGGCTGATTAGCCAGAGTCCCCTCAAGGCCATTGCAGGGAGCTAACGGGTCGCAAGATCACCATATCCAGGATGGCCGCACAGCCAAGGAGCTTCCTGTTGCAGGCATCATTTGGGTGCCAAGGCGAATTCCTGAGCAGGAGTTCCTCCTCTTCCTTGACCCCAGCACCACCACTAGCTTCCTCGCCGGAGGAACAGGCACAACCAAAATTCCTCAACCAAAATTCAGCCCACAGATCAGGGCACTCCTTCTTAGCTGTGCCCCCTCCCTGCCAAATCTAGCAGAAACTCCCACTGAAGTTTAGGGAAACATTCGTTCCCTGGGGAGCAGTCCCTCGAAAGGTCACAGACACCCCTGCCCCAAAAACAGGTCCAAGAACCACTCTCTGTCTGCCCTTGTATACACCCCAATCAAAAGTCCCGCTATGCAGAGCAGCAGTCCTCTTATGCTCCAGACCCCAGCTCCCTGGCTGGGAGAGTCCTAACTCTAGTTTGAGGACCCCCACCCCACAGGCTACTCCCTTGCAATTGGAAACATGCACCCTAATTGCACCCTTGCAATTCTAAGCATGCACCCCACCTTCAAGGGTCCAAGAAACCCTTCCACATTTCTGCTAGACTTCTCTACAGACAGGAAGGGTCGCCTTTCCCTCCGAAGCTCTTACCAAAAGCCAGACTCCCTTGCAAGCGCAGTGCGGTCCAGAACAGCCCCCCCTCTCCCGATTCCTTCAGCAGATCCCGCCCCCCATGAAGCTTAAGGACCCCCTTTTTACATCAAAGCACCCCTAAACTCGATAACAGCCTTTCCCTGTATATCCAGGAGACCCCCCTTCTTGTACCAGAAAGAGAACCCCCCTTCACTCTTACCAGACTCCCTTATAGTTATCAGGGGAGCCCCCCACTATTTAAGACCCCTCAGAAAAAACAGGCCTTCCCCCTCCCCTTAAGCAGAGCCTCATTTCCCATCGCCTCAAGAAAGCCGTTTCACCCGCACAGAGCGGGGAGGCCCTCAAAGGAGGCCGTCCTCGGGCCCTCCTCGCGCCAGCCGGGACCTCCGGGTGGGCGGCTGACTGACTGAGGAGACCCCACTCCACCGGGCCTCTCCCTTGCACCGAGGCCCGGCTTTCGGGCCTAGGCGTCGGAGGAGGCAGCGGCTGCTGACTGAAGCGCTTGGGCGGAGCTGCGAGTGGGAGCCGCCCGGGAGGCCTGTGGGTTGGTTTCCGGAGAAGGAGGGGTTGGAAGTTGCCGCCGCCGCCGCCGCCGCCAGGGCCCGTCAGGTCGAGCTGCGCCGCCGCCGTGGGGAGAGCGAGCGGGAGACAATGGAGGAGGCCTGGGCTGGGCGCCGTGCGGGGGGCCTGAGGGGGCGGCTGCGGGACAAAGAGGCCGAAGCAGGAGGTGGCGGCACCATGGCGGCCGTCACGCCCGAGCTCTTCGAGGTAAGGGGTGCGGGCATATCCGCCAGCAGGAGAGGATGGCGGGCCGGGGGTGCGGGACAGCGCCCCGTCTAGCCTCTCTGCCGCCGCTGAGGGGGAACGGAATGGGGCCGGGGTCCCCTCCGCAGGAGGCCACACAATAGGGAACGGGAGCTGTCAGCAAGGCAGGGAGGAAGGATGGGGTGTGTGAGTGAGGGGGTGATATGTGGGGTAGCCCCAGAGGGAGGGGAGCTTGCTCCTACTCTTTTTTGGGGGAGGAAATAGGCAGAGATTTTGGGGGGGAGTACTGAGGACAAGGCAAATGATGGGGAAGGGAAAAAGGGTGTGTGAAGGGCCAGCTTCAGCAGGAAAGGGGGTGCAGATGAGACACGCACGCCCCACCTGATGAATTGGTGCTGAACTGCCCTACTGGGGCTTTAGAGGGGAAATAGGTGCTTTTGGGGGTGGGGTGGAGGGTAAGATTGCGTAGATGGGCAGGGGGTCTCTCTAAAGGGGAGATGGCCAGCCAGGCGATGGAGAAGGGAGCTGTCAGTGGGGCACTTAACGGAGACCGCAATGGGGAGGTAAGGAGAGGGAGTGTGGGGTGTATATTTGCAGGTATCATTGGCATAATAGTTAAATGTTAGATCCAGAAAGAGAGGAGGATATGGGGGTGGGGGCTTGAGAACAATGGGGCAGGGAGATGTCATTTGGGTGTCTAGTAGGGTTGCTATCTCCTCCACCCTCTTTGACAGCCACGTGAAACGGAGAAATTCAGCAAGCCAAGTTTTTCCAGAGATGGAGTTGCAGTGACGGGGCGGGCAGGGGGAATGTTTCTGCTGGGTTATTGGCTGCTTTGCTAGGATAAATAAGCAAATAAAAAGTTAAAAGTTAAAAGTTGGGAACCCTTATGTTTGGCACAGGTCACATGAGAATGTGACTGAGGAGTGGCGAAAGGTGGATGGGAGTTGGGGAGACACTCTTCGGGGGGATCGTAGAAGATTTTCAGTGTGTAGCAGTCTGGGGGCGGGGAGGTGAGATGCTGCCATAGGGTGTTCCTGTAACAGTGTTGATGTTCAACCAGAGGGAAGAATTTAGGAGCAGTAAAAAAAAAAATTTTGGACCTGGCGCTGCTGTTGCTAACAGTTTATAGTTATACCACTGCTATAGCTATTTATGGGTAGGTAAGTGGGTGGGTGGAGATCCTAACAGTTTGATTGACAAATGGCCTCTTAGCCCACGTCCCTCAGGTAATTGGGGCATTCAAGCCAGCCCCAGACCTTCTGTGCTGTGGGTCAGGGGGTGACTGGTACCCATTGGGACTGGTAGAAAGGAAAGCCAGGTCAATGGCAGGCAGAACCTGAGCCTTTGACTAGCAGGGCCAACTAATTCCAGTTTTGTCTCCATCCTCTTTCCTGATGAATTCTACAAATGCAACACTGAAACTCAGAAGGAGGACACTGACACCCAGTGCCACCCCCTGGACTGGTTGTAAGTAAGAAGACAGGCTGGAGGGGGTTGTCTGAGAGCAGACTGGCAGTAGTGGAACAGTGCCCCACTCACCCTGTTGGACCAGCCTCACTGATCTGGTCTTGAGAGCCACATTCATTGCAACCCTAAGCTGCTGAAGAAGTAACATACTAGTTTGTATTAATAGATTGTCTAAGGTTCTCATCTTTTCCTTTTCTTCTCAGGGCTTCCTCCTGTGTCTGTAACAACTGCATATCAGGCAGAAGTTCAGCTGGCATGGAGATGTGAATTCATTTGCTGAATTTCCTCCCCTCCTGTAGCTGTTCAAGGCACAGGAGCTCTGCTAGGGAAGAAACTGGCAGTCTGAAATTCCCTGTTCACATAGCAGTGTGGAATGTGAGCTTCAGACTCGCTCTAGGAACTGGTTCACACACGGCATTCTTTGTCTGCTCTCTCTTCCTTGCACAGAGGAATGTAAGGTGTCCAGTGGTGGATTGTTGAGAAAGCATATCCATGCAGTCAGGTGGAGTTGGGTGTGTGTGTGTGACATGTCACTGGAGGAATTGAAAAGTGGAGCTGTAGAGATGGAGATGGTGGGATTTTTCTCATGCAGGGGACTCTGAGAAATCCCAAAGTGGACTATGCCTGTGACAAAGAGGAGAGTCTGCCCTTACTTTTACCCGTGATCTTTGACCTTAGTGGCCATTACCACCTTAAGCCAGACATGTTTCCTTGTAATATCATGCATATGCATGTGTTTGTGTGTACGTTTACAGGGTATAGGTAGTAACCATCACATTTTATCTATTTATTTAAACATTTCTATTCCACCTTTCTAATAATAATAATAATAATAAAATTTTTAGGCCGCCTATCTGGCCGAAGCCACTCTGTCCAAGAACAGGCCCTAAGGCCCCAAGGCAGCTTCTAACTTAAAAATAATATATACAACCAACCATCCCAGACAAATAAAAGCAAAGGGTGTTAAATAGCATTGATTTGTTTATTAAATTTATACCACTATGTTTCAATATGTAGCAAGACCCACAAAGTGGTTTATGTTGCAAATAAGCATGAAGATGAATGAAGGTATTTTGCTGTTGCCGTAATCCTCTAGTTCTGATGCCCAGCTGTAACTGCCTGTAACTAAACCCAGGCACGTGCAACTGAAAGAGCCTTATATTCAAGGGAGTAGTCATCCAGAGTCTTAGACCCTGGATTTTTTTAGGAGCAGGGTCCCAGCCAGGTTGCTATATCTCCAGTGTCCTATGAACTAATCAGCATGAAAAGGGAGTGTGTTAGCCATTAAGAAGAATTTTATATCATGCTTCCTTGCCCTTTCTTGCTGATTAGAGCCAATCAGAGTGAAAGGAAGTGAGTTAGCCTCTGAGAAGACTCTTCTCAGTAGCTAACACACACCCCTTTCACACTGATTAGCTCCTAGGGATGCCTGTTGTTGTGGGAGAAGGCACTTGCGGGAAGGACAGAGGAATGGAGATGGTGACAGATAGCAGCCAAGCAAGTCAGGGGGTGTGGCTGTGAGGGGGCATGACATGACTATAATGAAGGGACCCTGCACTTCTGAATTTGCCACTACACTACTGCTTGTATTGCTTCCTGTTTTACCCTGCCTCCACTTTTCTCACCTTCCCCTGTTGTTTCCTCTGCATCAGATTTTAGATTATAAGCTCCTTGGGGCAGGGACCTGTCCTCTTGTACTCTGTAAAGTGTCGTGCATGCTGATGGCACTGTATTATTTAATTAATAATTAATTAATAATGCAGGAACACTGCCATATTTATTTGTATATGGGAAGCATGATAAGGAAGCATAATCAGCCCGACTGTTGGATACCAGGAATAGCAGCAGTGAAGGGAAGATGACAGTGATTATGTGATAGTTCAAATGGCAGTTCAGTGGCAGCTGAGGGTAGGCCTGCCAGGCAGTTTGAGTTACACAGACATAATATAACACTGGCATGCACTTGCTACATCCTAATATGAGCTCTCAGATTAATGGAGGAGAGAGGAAGGCATAGATCAGGGGTTTCCAGACTGTGTTCTGTGGACAAGCTTTTTTAAGTGGTCCGTGGCATGTGTGTAAAAATACAATTAAAAGTCATACAGCTTCTAGCACAGTTCATTGCAATTGCTCCTACAGGCAGAAAAATCACTACCTAAGACTCTTAGCAATTTTTAAGTGGTCTGTGAGGGGGGAAAAAAAGTCCTTCTGAGGCATTTCTTTTATGGTTCCATTGATCTTCAAAGGTGGTTCACAGTCACAGTGGGGCTTGGCTAGCACACTGGCTATCATTTGGTGGCCTGCTTTCCACTTCATCGTGCATCCCTTGTATTCTACCCAATCCAGAATATTTATTTAATAAAATGTATATTTATTTATTTATTGTATTTATATACCGCCCCATTGCCGAAGATCTCTGGGCGGTTTACAGTAACTAACAGTATAGACATTCCTTACCTGGGAATAATCCTCAGGTACTAAATAAAGCTTAGGGTGTTTCCAGATGGGGGCTTAAGTGGGTCACTCAGATATTGCAGGTGGGTTGTTGGCACCTGGATTTTTTAACATGTCAGGTTTTCTGTGGAAAGGGTAAATCTGGATTAAATGGGGAAAATACTGCGATTTGATACTGACAAGCATGTCAGTAATAGAATGCTGAACAGATGAGCTAAACCAAAGTATGCTTTGCTTAGCCAATAAGTAGAACAAACTTTCAGTATCACTTTGTTACACTGTAGGTGTGGAAGAACTTGTCTGTCTAGTCAGATGATATATTTTAAGATGTTAACTTCTGGCACTGATATTTAAATACCTAGAACTGAACACTGTGGTCTCTGAACACTTTGAATCTGGAAAAGATGGCTTATTCCTAATGCTGTCAATGTAGTGCTTTTAAGACCTCATCTCTCCTTCCAATAAACTGGATTTTAAAATTAGGTCAAATAAATAGATAACATTTTGCAATGAGTTTGCTTGCTTTTTTCACAAATATTATTAGGACCTTTTTTTGGAAATAAATTTATTTTGCATTTTAAACTTCTTTAAAAACTCTGTCATGTGTGTTCTTGATCAGTTCTTCTGTGTAGGACTGGTCCAGCTAATTTATTTGAATGAATTTTGTAAATGTTAAAAAAAACCCCACAATCTAAAATTACAACATAAAAGGCAAGATCTATGTATAGTGTCAGCAGTGTAACTGGTGCTGTACAGAAGGGATACAGTCTTCCCATGGGGCCTACAACGTACAGAAGACAGGAATGTGGCCAGGGTTTGGGGCATATAGATGAGTAATATGGGATGGTAGGGTGGGAGTCATGGCAGTGCCGGGACTGGTAAGGTACATCTAAGGAATGTGTGAAAAACGCATTTGGGAAAGGGACTTAAAGAAGAGTTGGCTACTTGTGGGATTCTGAGACAGAACATAGGAAGCTGCCTAGTATTGAGTCAGACCGTTAGTCCATCTAGCTCAGTACTGTCTGCACTGACTGGCAGCATTTTTCCAGAGTTTCAGACGGGACATTCCCAGCCCTACCTGGAGATGCCAGGAATTGAACCGGAGACTTTTTGCATGCAAGGCAGATGCTCTGCCACTGAGCTACACCCTCTTCTAAAGCATCTGGTTGGCCACTGTTGGAAATGATGAACGCTGGAAACAGTGGATACTAGACTACATGGACTCTTGGTCTGCTCCAGGAAGTCTATTCTTAATGAAGTTAGAAGGATGTCCCTTGATGAATAGAAAGGCAGCACATTTAGAACATGCGGAGCAGCCTTGTTTTGAGGCAGACCATCAGCCTTGCCCAGTAGCAGCTCTCCTAAGAAGTCTTGGGCAGAGGTCTTTCTCCATCCTGCTATCTGAGATCCTGGTAATTGGAAATTTTGGCAGTGAACCTGGGCCTTTGTACGTGCAAAACATGTGCCCACAACTGAGCTATGACCTCCCCAAGCTGTATGGCAAAAAGACACAAGATCAGCGCGTGGGATGTTGATAGCAGAGGCTGGCAAACTTAAGTAAGGGAACAGCTTGCGACTTCCCTTGTGTAATCCAGCCTGTCTTTGAGCTGTTGGATTGGAAGGTCCCTGCGCACAAAATGTTAGCGCCACTGTTGAGTGAGCACACTGTTGAATGTGTTGGGCCTAGATCCTGGATTGAGCTTTGAAATGAATGGCAGGTCCTGGAGTGTAAAAGATTGGGAGCTGCTGCTTAAGCGGGCCAGTTCTGCAAATGTTGAACGAGATGTTCACCGTTTTAAAAATGCCTAATTTTTAGATTAGGTGCACAAATGAGAAAAGTGCCATTGGCCCCATTATCTATGGTTTGCAAAGCATTCACTGCGGAAAAAGCTTTCAACCGCTTTTGCTTAGTGAGGTATAAACAATATGTATCTTGCACTTCCCGCTGCGGCTTGCTGTAAAAAGAGACTCTTTCTTGTGTGGTTAGGAGCCCTTTGTGGCAGATGAGTACATTGAACGCCTGGCGTGGAGGACTCCCGGCGGAGGTTCCCGAGGTGGCATGGAAGCTTTTGATCCCAAAAGGTAAAATTCAGTGGCATAATCCAGCTATATAATGAATACTTTTAACCATCTCTAACAAAGAGCAAGTAGTGTGCGAATCATATAAGTACCCAATAAGCATTCCAGCTGTGAAAGCTGCTGGATCTCTATGACCCTCCAGCCCCCATGCAAGCTCCTTAGTGGGTTTTCAGAATGGTGTGTTTGGGCGGGGGGGGGGAGAAATTATAACTTAGGAAGCAACAAGAAAATGGGAGAGAGAAGTTTTCTTCTGAAAGCTCCGATTGCAGAAGGAATGGGTCTTATGTGGCTTAATGACGTGGCCATTTTGGCTTCTACAAGTAACATTAAGAGCTTGGTTAAGTAACTTTGAAGATTAATCCCTGAGCTGCTATACTTGACCAATTCTCGCAAGTTGCTAGTTTAGGGCAGAATTCAATATAACATAATTGCTAGGTATGGGTGCTGCAGAACGAATAGAGGTATTTTGATAAGGTTAAGTGCCATTTCACAAAATTCCTTTAATCCATTTTAATAAGCAGATCGATTTTCTTATGGCTGTCTTATTTTCCCATTGCCTTTAGAGTTCATTCTTGCTATTTTTAGGGTTGGCAGGGTGGCTTACTCAGGTGACTGGTAAGTAGCTGGGTGTAAGAGGCTGCCAACCTTTAATGGCTTTGGACCTTGAATCTAGTTCTTTGCTGTTCTGGGCAAAGGCCTTTCTTAGTCCTTCTGAAATCCTTTAACTGGGGCAAGAACTTGGGTCCCATATGTGACTCTACATGGCTTTTGCCCAACTTGGGATTCCTGTGATACACAACTATACACACAGTTTATGTAGAAGGTCTTTAGTCAGCCAAAGAGAGGGATCCCAAGGTTGGTTTCCTGGACAATGTATTTACTTGACTTATGATGTGAGGATGACCAGCTGTGTAAAGCCTGCCTTTTTTATGGGGCAAACTCCCCTACCCTATGTGATTTGTTGGAAAAATATGGTTGTGCTTAACTAAGCCAATTTAAGGCCACATGTGTGCTGTGAAAGTATCATTTGATGGGTCAAATTAGAATCCTGTAAGAAGATTTATGTTAGATTAGGGGCTGAAGTTCTAGGCAGATGGGGAGAAGGGAAGATAGAAATGCTTTTTAATAACATGATGGTATAGAAGTACTTTTTTAAAAAGCACACCAGTGTTTGAATGTTTGTCCTGGTTTACGAGCCTTCAGCACTATTTTGTAACATCCCTCACATAATGTCATTAACATTTTACTGCCATAAGCTTTTGCATATTAAAATCCGCCTTATCAAAGTTTTTTTTTTAAAAAAACTTTACAGATTACAAGAAGAATTTGTGAACCATATCAACGAACTGAAGTTGCTAGATGAAAGAATCCAGAGAAGGGTGGAAAAGTTAGAGCAGCAAGTCCAGAGAGAAGCCAAGGAATTTGCCAAGAAGGTTCAAGAGCTGCAGAAAAGCAACCAGGTAGGCAGTAAAGGCTCAGTCTGCATTCTTGCTCTGCTCTCATTCATTTTGGTGAGTTCTACACAGAGAAATTTGTGCTGGATTGTGCCTTAAGCTTATACACCAGTTATTGAAGTCGTTTTTGTCCCTTGAATGTTTAATTCAGGAGCAGTAGAGAGGTACACACTGGCACTTGCTTTCCACACACCCAATCACAAACAAAATTTGAGGGAGAGGCGTCTTATTATTTATTTTGGAGGAAGGGGTGTCTTCAGGAAGAAGGCATTTAATTTATTTATTTGGGCAATTTATATACTGCTTATATTTAAACACATCTCTAAGCAGCTTGCAACATAGCTTAAGACATTTCAGATAAAAAACAAATAGAAATAAAGTATAATACACAATTAACCACAAAATAAAGCACGCTCTTTAGCATCAAAATAAACATTTCACATAAAAATTAGCTACAACAATACAGAATACCACATTATAAAACATAGTAAACAGCTAGACATAATATCTTCTATAAACATCAGGAATTAAAATATGAACTTCCTGCTGGGAGAAAGGGCGGGATATAAATTTAATAAATAAATAAATAATAAAATCAGCTAAAAAGTATAAGTTCCACATTTTTAAATCATAATTGACAACTAGGCAAAAGAAGGCATAAAGAAGGCATCCTCACTGCTCTGGATAGAGAAAATGGATAGTTGCTGTGACAGTGGACTTAATCTGTTGCCTCTCATCGGCTAACATTGTGGAGGAATGGGAGGTGAGATAGGGCAACTCAACTTACCTTAATTGCTATATAAGTATTCTTATATGCAAGCGAGGTTTCTCCAGTTGCTTTGATTGTATCAACCTGTATATCTGCAACAATTAGGTAGTCCTGCTGGTTATCCAGGAGTCTACAGTTGTGGAACTCCAAATTCCAGGGATCAATGGCACATGCGATTTAATGAGAAAAAACTGCTTGTAACACAAATAACACAAATTTCAGCTTAAGGTGACTAATGTGAACGATTCTGTATACTTTGCCAAACTGTTGGGACCAATCTGCCTGAACAGCTAGAGATACGCACTTCGCATACTAACCGTATTCTGTGATGTTCCATACTTGATACCAGTGGAATTAGCTCAGTTAATGCAACTTGAGGCTCTGTCCTTTCATCAGCTTGCTTTTGATTTATGTGGATGTTTCTCCACTTTACTGGAGAGTGGAAAAGTGCTGAGTCTTCCCCAGTATTGGCTTCTGTGCTTTTTGTTCTTTGGAATCTTATTGAATAGCTTGACTTTGCTTAATTACAGTAAACACAAACGTTATTGCTTTGTCTGCCTGCTTCTCCCAGGTTGCCTTCCAACACTTCCAAGAACTAGATGAGCATGTCAGCTACGTGGCAACTAAAGTCTGTCACCTTGGCGACCTGCTGGAGGGGGTAAACACGCCCCGGCAACGTCTAGTGGAGGCTCACAAACTGATGAAATACTTTAATGAGTTTCTAGATGGAGAGCTGAAGTCTGACGTTTTCACCAACCCTGAAAAGGTAAGACCCGTCAGCAGAATTGAAAAAGGTTGTACACCATAAGCTGAGTTGCCCTAATTACAACCCCTTGCTGTAATGTTTCCATGGTCTGACTCCCCAGTGAGCGACTTGTCCAAGCTCCATTGTTCTGGAGCACAGATTAACTTCATTTGCCTGCAGATTCAGCTGTTCTCAACATGGCAATGCTGTCACTTTTTCGTTTTGCAAATTCATAAGTGACTTGGAAGAACGCTGAGGGAGTAACTTTTTGGGAAACTCTTGTGTTTTCGTCTTCTTCCTCTCCTTCTTCTGTACATCTTGCCCTAATTTTTCTCACTTGTGAATGAAGATTTTTTCCCTGTACATGACTCTTGGGTAATCTCTCTTTGTAGAGATAAATATTATCAGAACGTATGTCTTTTGGCTCTAAAGGATGGTTAATGTGCATCTTCCAGGGGACATAACGGTGAAAACTGAGATGTGTTGTTAAAACAAACTCTGCAGATATGGGGTGTGTCTCACCTCTTTCTGCAAATCTAGCTTCACAATTTTAAAGCAAGATAACGTTTTGAAAATATCTTGTAACCTAGTTCAGGTTTAGCAATCTTGGTTTGATAAACCATATTTGCTGGACCAAGAATAAGCCTTGCACCTTTGCACTCTCTCCTCCCTTTACACCTGTCTTTGGGATAGATAGGTTTGTTAACTCATAGATTTCCATGATGTTCAGTCAGATCCTGGTTTTATATCCTAGTTTGCAAGCCATGCTTAAGCCACAGCTTCTCTGTACAAACATCAAATACCATTGAGGTAACCTTTTGTAGCAATTTTCTCTGAACATAGAGTGTACAGATTTACCCTCTTCCATATATATTTCCCAGATCTTTTCCTCCAGCAGTGTCCACCCCATTTTAATACATAAATTACATTTTATTTCTCATTTGTAGTAACAGCTTATACATATATGACAGTACTTTGGTGTCTTTTTAATATTATTTTATATTCTGTAAGGCCTTTCAGCATCCTTATAATTTCAATTAAGATATTGCTGATATATAATAATTCAAGTAAAGATGATTTATTTTCTCCAGCTGCTTCCTTAATCTGATCGTATGTTCTCATACAGTTGAAAGATTTTCAGTTGGGTTCATATATTTATTTAATTCCAAAAGGGTCTCACATTTTAAAACATCCAGTGTTTCCAAACTCACTGAAATTTGGATTGAGTGTCAAGGGAGAGATCTGGAGATAACACTTATTTAAATTTATCTCAGACACTCTATAAGGAAACTAGAACTGTATTTTTCCTTGTTTCTAAAATATCTTTAATTATATTTTAACTACAACAAGGCTTGTAGTTTATTTATTTATAAGCTGCACTTTTCATAGAAGTACATCAAGGCGGCTTACAACATACAAAGATAGCATAAAACTTAAAAACCAATAAAACATAATTAACAACAATACAAAGCATAAATAAATACTGCATTGGTTGGAAGAAAAAAATCACATTAAAAGGCTTGTCTAAAAAGTTCAGTTTTTAGGAGATGCCTGGAAGAAAGGAGGGATGGTTCCTGCTGAACCTCTATTGGTAGGGAGATCCACAGGGCAGGGCCTGCCACGCTAAACGCTCAGTCCCTGGTGGAGGCCAACTGAACTTCAGGGGTGTGGGGAACCACCAAAACTGCCCCATCAGAAGATCTTAGTGAGCAAGGTGGAACATAGGGAGTCAGGAGGTCCTTGAGGTACTTTGTGCCCAAGTTGTTTAGAGCTTTGTGAATTAACACAAGTGCCTTGAACTTGGCCCAGTAGCAAATTGGCAACCAGTGCAGCTCTTTCAGCAGCAGGGTAACATGTTGCCAATAATCTGCTCCTGTGAGCAATCTGGCTGCTGCATTCTGCACTTGTTGCAGCTTCCGGACCAGATACAAGGACAGCCCCACATGAAGCTTGTTACAGTAATCATGCCTTGAGGTGACCAATGCACAGACCACTGTGGTCAGGCTACCATGGTCCAGGAATGGTGCATCATATCATGTCCTGTACATGGGCTCATTTTCCATTTGTACTGCCAGCGTAGACCACTGCAAGCAGAAAGTGTAGTCTAGTGTTTTGAACTTCTACATTTCTATATCATTCCATGACCCAGTTCAAATAATTTGTGTAGTATTGCAGATAAATGCTAGGAACGCCTTGCTTCTTTCTTCTCTGTTTTTACAGAATGGTTTAAACCCTGAGTTTCCTTCTGTGAATCAGAGTTTTCCTGCTTCCCCCTTTCGTCTGCAGGACCCTGTGCTCTTGAAATGCTGCTCCTGGGTGTTGGGGAACTTTTGGGAATGGTGCAGGGCTGCAGGTGGAGGAGGGAGTTGGCAAAATTGCTCCCTCTCTTTCTTAAATAGAGGAGCAATTTGGATCCAAGCCATTGTCTTTGTGTCTCCCCTGGGCTTTGTTTTTTCTCCCAGATGAAGATAGGTGTTGCCAATTTTTCAGCATTCTCTCCATCAGTGAAACTTGAGCTTATCGGCAAAAATTAATGTTCATTGTATCTGTTGTTATCTTCCCATCAAAAATAGGTTTCAACAGAGTCCATTTATCTAAATCTGATTTTATTTTTCCTTTCAAGCTTCCATGGTTGTACTTATTAAACACCTTGTTCTCTTTCTAAAACCTGAAGCAAGTTATTTATGTCCTGTATATTACCATCTTCTTCTTTCAAAGCACCATACGTCAGACTTCCTTGTTTGTTTGTAACCTGATACTTCCGTTGATTGTTGTTATTTCCATTGTTGTTTATTTTAATGAATGTTCTGGTTGAGTACAAAATAATAGCAACATTGCCAGCATCTGTGCACACTTTAAATTCATTCCCACTGATTTCTAACCTTTTGGTCTTTAGAATTGTTTGTTATCATAAGAGCAAGTAGCTCCGAATTTCAACAGAAGTGGGAGACAAGGGGCCATCTTGTCTAGTCAAACAAGTCAGTTCAATTGTCAGTGTTAAATTACTATTCATGACTATGCATATGTGGAAGGATGCAGTTGATAAATGTTGTTCGAAAGACGGCAGGTTTTAACCTATGAAAGGCATACTCCCATTCCATGCAATTAAATGCCTTTTCCCCATCAATAAATGCAACCATTTTTTCTCTCCCTCCCCCCTTTACATCATATATATTAACAGCAAACTCAGCCTTCTGTTTGCTGGTTCTTCTGTAGCCAGAAGAGCGCATTGCTTGCACAAGAGGGAGGTATCAGCTGGCTTACAGGAATCTCAAGGTTTGGAAAAGTGCCAAAACAGCTAGAAAACAACCTCTGGGGATCTGAAAATAGCCCTGTGAAGACTGAGCATGCTTACTGGCCATGGCATGTTGATTGTCCAATATGTGTGGGGGACAGGACAGAAAGCCAGGATTAGGGAATGGAGTGTTATAGGTTCCACATGTAATTATAATATTCACAATTCTTTCTAACATTATATGCCATTTATGTGATGCATAAAAAGAGATTCTGAGAGCCAGTGTGGTGTAGTGGTTAAGGTGTTGGACTATGACCTGGGAGACCAGGGTTCAAATCCCCACATAGCCATGAAGCTCACTGGGTGACCTTGGGCCAGTCACTGCCTCTCAGCCTCATGAAAACGTATTCATAGGGTCGCCATAAGTTGGAATTGACTTGAAGGCAATACATTTGCATTTTAAAAAGATATTCTAGAATATGATCCATGAGGGCAAGGGAAGAATGTATAATCTCTGTCTTCTGAGGGTAATGGCCTCCAGATATTTTAACAAAATAGTTTCCACTTGGTTTCTAAGGTTGCAATCCTCTAAACTTGCTTTGGGAAGTCTCAGAGGGCTGCAGTTGAGAAAGTGCAGGGAAGCCACATTGTATGAGCAGTCTTTCACTCTACATAACATAAAGTCCAATCCGCTATTTTTGGGTGTGCGTATTAGGTTCATTTTTATTTATTGATAACTATGTAGATAGTAAGTCTCTCTGACATATTTCCAGTGATTATACTTCTAATGACTCCCTCCTTTTGGACCCATCCCATTTCTCATAATTTTTTCTTAACCTCTCCAAATTTCTAGGTTACAATCTTGTATATACTTACATAGGAATAAGCTCCACTGAATACATTAGGGCTCACGTTAGACCAGACATGCTTTAGAATCTGGCTGTAATTCTGTTCATTGATTTTTATATCCTCTACTGAACTCTTTTCTTTTTGTGTATATGCCTTAATTTTCTCTCCTTCTTAACCCTTTTCTTGTTCTTCTTTATTTTATTAACAGTATTTATAAATCTTTCAATATATAACAAAATTAGATTTTTTTTGTTTACCGCTTGTTTTGGTAATCTCTGTATAACCAATGAAAATAGTAAAATTAATAGTAAACGATCTCAGTTTTCAAATTTCTGGTAGAATCAGTATCTCTTAACCTGCTTCTGAAGCATTGAGGGTAGAAGTCTGATAAACTCCTTGAGAGAGTATTGGATAGCCGAGGGCCACAATAGAGAAGGCCCTGCTCCCAGTAGAACAGGAATGGGGAACCTGTGGCCTTCTAAATGTTGCTGGACCACAGCTTCCATCAGCCAGCCAACATGGCTAGTGCTCAGGGATGATGGGCGTTGTAGTCCAACAACATTTGGAGGGCTACAGGTTCCTCACTCCTATGGTAGATGATGATATGGCCTCAGGAACAAATGGACCTGGAATTGGGGCCTCAGTGACAAGAGGTATTATAATCCTAGGCCAGCCTTCCTTAGCTTGGTGCCCTTCAGGTGTTTCTAACGTCACTCCATGTCAGCCAGCACATATGGAGTTCATCAGGTTGAGAAAAGTTGTCCTGGGGAGGTATCATATGTTAGAGGGCGCTCTTTGATTATATAATCCAGAAATCTCTTTCCATCCTCAGCTTTATAGGTTACTATTGTTTTCTGTATGTGGTATACCTATTGCATGATCTATTTGTACTGCGGCCATGCTGTCCATGTGTGCAAGGTCCTAATAGGGCTAAATAGAACCCCACTGAATTTTGTGTGCATCTCCCTCTTATCCTCCTGTGCCTCTCCCTCCCCCTGCCTCATTCAATATATTTTTGCTCAAAGCAGATGAGTTGAACCTGGCGAAGTGCATCTGAGTTGGGGACAGAACACCAAAGCCCAGGCAAGGGAGAACAGTCCTCCCTTGTGATCTCCCCTTCCTAGATGTTTTTTAAATGTTGTGACATCAAGTCCCTGTGATATCTGGGCAAGAAATTTTCATAACTTCCCACAGGATGTTCTCTGTTTTTTTCTCCACAAGCAAATGCCCAAATGTCTCTCTGTTCACAGGGCCACTTCATACTTGAAAGGGTTTTTAACTGCCTGCTAAGCAGTTTTCAGAACGGTGCTTTTTGCCTATTTTTAGCCTGACTTTATAAATCTCACTGACGTTTACTAGCCTGGGTGATAAAACCTGCTCAGCTACCCTTGCCTGCCATGAAAAGCGGTCATAAAAAGATGAATCACTCCCTTCAACTTGTCAGGCTAGGCTGTCTTGCGCTGTGCCACACAGACTAGAATTCTGCAGAACCTCTTTTATGCAGTTGGTATGTTTTTGGCCCTGATCGTTAGGTGAATGTTTCCTTCATGCAGGCCCAAGGCCAGCTCTTAGCCTTTAAAAATTGGAGTGTTGAGGAGCTACTCTTAATTTATTTTGAGGATTTTTCCTGACCAAAGAGTGTAAGATTATATATTTTATGTTTTTAACCATGCCCTTCTTCTAAGTGGCTCAGGGTAGTCTTCCTTCTTCCCATTTTATCCATACAACAACCCTGTGAAGTATATTAGACTGAGTGAGGTGACTGGCTGAGGGTAACCCAGTGAGAACAGAGGGAGCTGCTTTATACTGAGTCAGACCATTGGTCCACCTAGCTCAGTTTTGCCTACACTGGGCAGCAGCAGCTCACTACGGTTTTCAGATGAGGGATCTTTTCCAGTATTAACTAGGGATGCTGGGGATTGAACCTGAGATGTTGCGCTCTGCATGTAAAGCATGTGCACTTCCACTGGGCTAGTGGTGCTCCCTGTGATCTGTGTGAAGATTTGAAACTGGAGCTGCCCTGTCATAGTCCAGCACAGTAAACACTGTGTCAAGACTGGCTCTGGCTTTAGAATGGGGGGAAAAACCATCTAGAGGAAAGGTTAGCATCACCCCTGGACTGTGTGCAAAGGCTGCAGTATAATTTATCCCTTGACTTATCAGAGAGCCATTATACTGTGCTTTACCTGTCTTGTGCAGAAAAGCAGTGAAGCAACGACTGCGCCAAAAGGAGTGGCAGATGCAAGAAGCTGTTAGGAACGTCCCACAAAACGACATTAGTCTGGTCCATTTCCATAAAGGAGATTGTTGTAGCTTTCAGGAATGAAGTCAGGAAAATAAAGTTTGAAATAAACTCTTGGCAAGACATTTTAGAAAGAGGATTTGAAATGGAGTGGGGGGTGGGGGGGTGGGGGGTGAGAAGTACTCAACAGATGGATTATGGAAATATTTCAGTTTTTTTTAAAAAAAGTGGTATATATAACTTCTGTGTATGAAAAAGGGCACTGAGAAATTATTTCCATTTGTGGGAGCAATTGATCTATTGGCGTGGTTTTTCTCTTACGATGGATTGTATATCTTTTCCTTATAGATTGAAGAGGCAGCTGATATTATCCAGAAGCTGCATCTGATAGCACAGGAATTGCCTTTTGACAGGTGAAGTGTGACTGACAGCTGTAAAATTATCTTTGTGATTTCTGTTGGATTTCACCTGTCTCTTGCTAGCTTTCATGAGCTGAAATCCTAAGGGCATGATGCATTTCAAGTGAAAAAATTCATTTAAAAAATACTTTCATTATAGACCACCATCTGCTTAATGACATTTTTCACTTCTGTGCCAGGTGATGGTGACTTACAATGAAATCCTGTGCCTCTTTACTCTGAAGTAAGTGCTCCTATGTCCACAGGCACTTGCTCTCAGGTAACTAGGCATAGGGCTGCAGGATTATTCAATCAGCAGGAGGCAGACTTTACCCAAGAACCTTGATATTTAAACAATTTTTTAATCCTACCTTTTCTCCAAGGAGCTCAGAGTGGCATAGGTGGACTCCCCCCCCCCCCTGGAATCTTGGGGGTGGTTACGTTGAGAAATGTTTTTTTAAATGTTTTAATCTATTTTAAAGTATCTTTTAAGATGTTTTAACAAGCACAACAACAACAATAAATGGTGACTTGCCCAAGGCTACCAGTAAATAGAGCCAGTGTGGTGTAGTGGTTAAGATGCTGGACTACTACCTGGGAGACCAGGGTTCGAATCCCCACACAGCCATGAAGCTCACTGAGTGACCTTGGGCCAGTCACTGCCTCTCAGCCCCAGAGGAAGGCAATGGTAAACCCCCTCTGAATACCACTTACTATGAAAACCCTATTCGTAGGGTCAACATAAGTCGAGATCGACTTGAAGGCCGTACAATCAATACCATGCTGAGTGGAGAATGGAACCCAATCCAGATCTCCCGAGTCTCAGTCCGTTACTCTCTTTGCTACACCCCATTGGGTCTCCTTGAGCGCCACTCCCTTCCTTTGCAACCTGTTGGGGTTTTGCCTCTCCAAATATTTGTCCCAATTAGCCTGCAGGTTATATGGTTATTCATTGTAGGGTTCACTTACTTTTAAGGCAGGGGTGGCTGATTCCCAGTTTCGGGGCCTGCTCTGGCCTCCCAACACATTTTTTTGTACAGCAGCAACAAAAAGCAAGTATACTAAACAGCACCAACAGTGCTGGGGTGGGTGGAGCTCAGCTCTCTGATACGTATGCAAATTGCCCCCTCCCCAGTCATCAGATTAATCATTTAATGAGCAGAGAAGGGGTGATAGCCTTCCCTCCTCAGTTGATCTGTACAGAGCTCTGTGGGTGTGGGTGGGAGAAGAGTGGGTGGGCACACCCATTTTTGACCCACCCTGTGCTGGCATGTTGCCCTTGAAGGGCTGGCCAGGGATGAATGTGACCCTCTAGCAAAAAGAAAAGTTAGCCGTCCTTATTTTAAGTGAAGGCTGCGTTTATTTGTTGTTGTTTGTCTTTCCTGTTTTGGAGCTTGGCCTTGGAGTCCTCTGCCTATGCTCTATAACTCAGGATAATATTAGAAGCAGAACGTCAGGCAGCTAAGCCATTAATTTCAGATAGAAGGAGGGCCACGCTGCCTGGCAAGACGATTTGAAAGGTAGAAACCAGTGTGCATGGAAAATAATTTTATTGCCCAGCTGATTCCTGACACATTTGGAACTTGGAAATTCTTCTCTGGGGAAAATCACAACTAAGATAAAGCAGAAATGTTCTAGTCTCTTGCTCTCTAGAAGGCTACTTTCATATCTTGATTGGGATGGCCCCTGAGGAAGAACTTGCATGGTTGAAATTGTCCTGGGAAATTTGCTTAGCTATAAATTCTTCACTGCACATGTTGAAAGTTTGTCTTGTACATCTTCTAGCAGTGTCTCTGAGCCTGCTGCCTCACAGACCTCCCCTTGAAAATGTAGGTAGAGAAGTTTGTGACTGTTAGAATTGTACAGATAAAAATACTGAACCCACAGAGTCCCCTCCCCCTGCTGAAATTAGGCTTGAAAGAAGCACTCTATTGCCAGTAGAAAAGGATGTGGTAGGTTCTCGGTTGCAGTGTGTATGAGGTGCCCATGACAGTTTCTCCAGTTTGCAAACGTGCCTACAGGCCCCAAAAGGTTGGAGACCTCAAAGTATAGCTTGGCAGGGAGTGGCTCTCAAGTCCATCTTCTGAGAGAGTGTGCTTGTGTAGCCCACACATCTTGTTGCATTCGTGTTTTACATGTTTTAGTGGCCACCTAAAACATCTTGGATGTTACAACTAAAAAATAATTATAATTTTATACTATAATTGTAACTCTGCCCCAGTTTTTTATTTGCATTTTTTTGTGCGTTTTAATGGTGTGATATGTATTTTACTGTATTGAATATTAATATTTTAATATATTGTTGTGGACCACATTGAGACTTGGCAGGTGACACATAAATATAAAAATGCAATGTGAAGTGGCTCTTGGCTAGAAGGTTGAAATGAGAGGGCTTTAATTTTTAATGTTGTTTTGTCAACAGGTTTTCTGAAGTAAAATCCAAAATAGCAAGTAAGTTCCCCTCTCTGCTGCCCTTGATTTGTTTAATCTACTTGCAAATGATCTTGTTGCTCCTTCTTCACTAATGGTGACATTTTATTTTACCCCTCACCCCCTGCCTCTTTGTGCTCAGGTAAGTATCATGATTTAGAGTGCCAACTGATCCAGGAGTTTACCAGTGCGCAAAGAAGAGGGCAAATCTACAGGATGAGAGAAGTAGCTGCAGTCTTGCTTCACTTTAAGGTAAGCAGCGAGTCTTTCTAAGGCTGCGATCCCATTCACACTTACTTGGGAGTAAGCCCCATTGAACTCAGGGGGATTTACTTCTAAGGAGATATGTGTAGGATTGCAACCTCAGCCACTCTGGGCCCAGTTTGGTTTTTGACCTACAGGTACCTGAATGAATTTAGCTCAAAACAGGGCCTTCCAAATTGCAGCCATTGTTTCATCCACCCAGATTACTTGGCTCCAGCAAGGAGTTTCCTAGCAATACGTTTTGCTGCTGGGAAAAGTTGTTTGTTTTGTGCTTTACACATTTTATTTTTGTACTTTTATTTATTTATTTTTTATTTTTTTACCTGTCTGGATGGCAGTTGCACTGGTGTTTATGGGTAGCAGTCAGTGGTTACTGCAAGGAACGTCACATAGAATAGTAGAGTTGGAAGGGGCCTACAAGGCCATCGAGTCCAACCCCCTGCTCAATGTCACAAGGTTCTCCTGTCCTACCTATCATTTCAAAAGCTTGCGCCATTTCCTTTTCTTAGTTTCTCTTTCACTCCTCCCCAAAAAACTGTGCAGTCCTTCCTTCCAGTATGTTTCCAGTAGTGTGATTCTGATCCTTCACCCAAACTGATGGAAACACATGCAGATGTGCAAAGGCCTGTGCTGCCATGCTGTCATCTCGCAGTTTGTTCGTTAATTCAACTTGTATAGCACTTGATATTACAAGAAATCTCAAAGCAGCATACATCTCGAGAAAAATTAATATGTATTATATAAAAATACAAATTCTACATTCAATACAACTGCTAATAGTAATAACAATAATATCAATAATCTGCATTGTAAGTAACGCAATTGGGCAATAAATCTAAACAAGTCATAAATCACTTGGAGACTTTTGGGTACCAAGTGGCTAATACTTCTAATGAAAAAATAATAGTAAATAAAATGAAAACACAAATGAATCATATACAGAACAAAAATACAGTGATAGAATATAACATAATTACAGTGTATATCTATATCTATATAAAACTCACATGAATATTACAAAAAAGCGTTCTCACATCTAACAATGCAAATCAGGAATTCAGGAAACATACTATTAGTTGTATTTTTAACACAGCTGTAAACAACTTGTGGCGGGGAAAGGTCCTTTGAATCAAAATGTCTGTTCTGTCTTGACAGAGAACTCCATATTTGAGTCAAACATCTGTGTGCATGTTCAGACCACTGGGACCCATAGAATGGAACTGTCAGTGACTGCCCCACAAGTGTGGGTTTCTTTTTCTCTAGAAACTTTCCCAGGCTCAAAACTGAGTATCTTTTGGAAGCACTTTGTAAGATCTATGTGGGCTGCAATTGGTGGCCATGATTACATGGCCACCAATTACATGGAAAGGCACATATATTTAGGGGCATAGTGTTAATACTGTTAATAACAGAAGTGTTAATACTTCCTGTTAATTCTTTTCTTACCTATCTCAAGGTGAAGCAGTTTGGCGCTCCAAATATTTCATAACGAAGGCCTTGTTCTGAACGAATAGCGCCAGGCCCTTCGCTACCCATTTTGTTCTGCAAATTGTAGGCCTGACAGGCTGTTTAGATTGACAAACTAAGGCCCCCATCTGTACTATATATTTAAAGCAGTATCATGCCACCTTAAACACTCTCCTGAATCCCTATACCCCTCCCAGAGCTACAATTTGCAGAGGCCCCTGGGAAGAGGGATTGATTATTAAACCACTTGGGGAGCTGTGGCTCTGGGAGGAGAATCGAGGTCTCCTAGCAACTCTTAGCAAGCTTAACAAACTACAGTTCCCAGGATTCTTTGGGGGAAGCCATGACTGCTTAAGGTGGTATGATAATGCTTTAAAAGTACAGTATATTGCATATGGGGCTGAAATAAGCATTTGCATTTTTGGGGAGAGACCAGTGGTCTATTCAATAGACCATCTATTTTGTTCTCCTGCTAATATCTTCAGTGTAGAGCTCCCAGGGTACTGAGGAAAGAAAGAGCTGGAAGGAAGGATGCTCCTCACCCAGTGCCCCTACCAAAATAGAATTTGAAACAGCCATTAACAATACTAACAATGTGGCTGAATTGCAATCTCTTTTTTCCCCCATAGGGCTATTCCCACTGTGTTGATGTGTATATAAAACAGTGCCAAGAGGTAAGGTTTTGTTAACAAAGGATATATATATATATAAATATGTTGCTGTTTCTCAACTGGATATTTTAATGGTGGAAACTTTCTCCTGATTTTATTCTAATATACAGGGTGCCTATTTGAGGAATGATATATTTGAAGATACTGCTGTTCTCTGCCAGAATGTGAACAAGCAGGTTGGCGACATATTTAGCAGCCCAGAGACTGTAATGGCCAAACTTATCCAGAATATCTTTGAAATCAGACTTCAGGTGACTTACAAGAACTTGTACTTTTAAAAAGCTTTTTGCCCAGTTTCAAGTGTTTTTTAATATAAATCATTTTGTTTCATTGTGTTCTTTGCGTAGTACATACCTGCCCACCATGGTTATCTGTAGCAACTTTTCAGACCTTAATTACAACAAATGTTAGCAATTTTTTTAGTGAAGGAATGCATTGAGTTTGATACAGAATATGCAGTTATGGCTCTGTGCTGTGCCTCCTGCTTGGTCTCTCCCTTGGCTAGAGTCATCATGTGTGGAGAATATTGAACTCTAGCTTGCCTGTAGTCATGCTAGGCTTAACTGGCTAATCCTCACAAACAGCCTCAGGTTCCCATTTGCACACTGAAAATAGTTATGACCTACTGCACAGAACCTGCATGCATGGGCAAGAAATGGATTGTGGAACAATTTGCTGGTAAGAACGGAATGCCACCTCAAACAGCTGCCAAGTGAGCTTGACGTGCCAGAGAGCAGCTACTTTGGTTCATTGCCTGTTGTCCCTTGGCTTATGAGCTGCGCTGTTTTCTCTCTGGACCCCCTGGGCTTTCCCCCCTGGCTGTATCCCTTAGTGTGGAGAAGGGATAGAGCAGCCTTTCCCAACTAGTGGGCCAGCAGATGTTGTTGGACCACAACTCCCATCAGCCTCAGCCAGCATTGCTAATGGTCAGGAAAGATGAGAATTGTGGTCCAACAACATCTGGTGGCCCACTAGTTGGGAAAGGCTGGGATAGAGGAACAATTTGTGAGTAGGCCAAAGCTCCCCGATGGTTGTGCTGACCGTCTGTCCACCTGTAGTTAATTGAGCATTCAGATATTTTGGCACTTCTTATGTAATGGGGAGGTGGGTTGTTCAAGGGGAAGTGTATGCAGCACGTTAGTGGAAATGGTAGAAGGGGAATAAAAATAGCCACATTTCCACTCCCCACCTTCCTCCGGCATATAGATGAAGAGGGAGAACAGTGGTGGTTAGGTTACAGTGAAAAGGTGAAATTGATCAGTGCAGAAATAAAAGAGTGTGGCTTTTGAAATGGCAGGGATTAATGGAGGAAATGTACTTCTTCACGCAGTGCATAGTTGAACTATGGAATTTGCTTTCACAAGAGGCAGTGACGGCCACCAGCTTGGATGGCTTTAAAAGAAGATTAGACAAATTTGTGGATGATAAGGCTATCCGTGGCTACTAGCCACAATGGCTATGTTCTACCTCCACTGTCGGAGGCAGTATAGCTCTGTATACCAATTGCTGGAAACCTTAGGAGGGGAGAGTGCTGCTTTCAGGCTTCCCATTGGGGCATCTGGTGTTGGCCACTGTGAGAACAGGATGCTGGACTAGATGGACTGTTGGGCTGATTCAGCTTCAGGGCGCTTCCTATATTCTCATGCGATATTGCTATTGATTATTCTGGAAACTTTGCTTTTCTGAGAACTCCCAATGACTTGGATAAGAAATTCTCCCAAACTGGATAATTATATATCACTGTACAGGTTGCCTACGTCCTTAAGAAAGATAGATAACTGGAAATGTTGGCCTTCATTTCAGAGTTATATAAAAGAACAGTTGGAAGAGCATAAGAAATCTGATGCGGAGCAGTATCTTCAGAACCTCCATGAACTGTATACAAGGTTGGTGCTGTTTTGTAATACCTTTTTTTAAATCACAACATTTATAAGATTGGGAAAGGCCCAGGTCTGTTTTCCTCCCCCTGTCCCATTTGGTTTGTCCTCCTTCAGCTTTTTGTGGATATATTCTGTCCGTAGGTGCTGCCTCCTTCCAGAACAGCGGGCTGTTCTTTGAACTGAATCCTCTTTCTTTTTAAAAAAGATGTGCTTCCTGACAGCTGTGCCCCTTTACATGCACACACATGCCTAACTTTGCTAGAATATGAAAGGGGACGATGAGGACTGGGGAGAAGGCTAGACCACTCTGCCGCTGTGGTATTCAAAAAGTGTCAATAGCCAGGGCTTTCTAGCATCAAAAGAAACCTGTCAGACAAAAGTGACTATTGTTGGTGGCTCCAGGTGAATATTTGATCTAAGTATAGTCAAGACTATTTTTACTCAGAGGGGAAGAAAAGCTTTGATTGACGATGGAAGAGAAGTGGCAGGGGGGTGGCTGGGGAAAGAGAGGATTGCACTGTGTCCGCATGAAGGTTGGTGCCTGTTCGTGAAATAAGAAGCTTCATGCTAAATAAACAGAGAGGGCAGTGCTAATTTTAACAGGGTATGGGGAGCTGTGTTAGACTGTGCAAGCTATTCTTTTTCCAGTCAAATACAAATAAACTGGGAGGAGTTGGTGCTGGCATTCTTTGGTTCAGGGGCAGCCAACGTGGTGCCCTCCAGATGTTTTGGACTACAATTCCCATCAGCCCCAGGCAGCATGGCCAATATCAGAGGGCCATCACAACTCCCTAGTCCTAAAAATCTGGAGGGCACTATTTTGGCTACTCCTCGTCTAGTTGAACTTAAAAATACTGATTTGTTCAACTTATATCCTGTTCTTACAGGGGGCTCTCCAATCCAGGGGACTGACCAGGCCCACACTTGCTTAGTTTCAGCAATGCTGGGCCATTAGGTGTACCCAGACTCCTCATTACTCCCCTTTAGTGAACACTGCAAAAACTTTATTCCTGAATACATTCTTATAAATACATTGCTTCCTTCTCTCCCCCCCCCTTTCCTTAACATAAAGGACTACTAATCTTTCAAGCAAATTGATGGAGTTTAACTTGGGCACTGATAAGCAGACTTTCTTGTCTAAGCTTATCAAATCCATCTTCGTTTCCTACTTGGAGAATTACATTGAGGTGGAAATTGGTTATTTGAGAAGCAGGAGCTCCATGATTTTACAGCGCTATTATGAGTCGAAAAACCACCAAAAGAGAGCCATTGGAAGTGGAGGGTAAGTTTTTTTGGCTTTCAGTCTTATTTACTGTATTTTTTTCTGGTTAATTTTAAATTTGCAGTGTTCTCAACCCCACTTTAAAGCCACAGCTTTTGCTTTAAAATATTAGCTACAGGGATTTTGTCCAGGCTCTAGTGATACTCCAGCAGAAAGACATTTCCCCATTGCAGATAATTGCCACCAAGACCACCTCTCTGTTTCCTGGCTGTGCTAACTTGCCATACATAGGGTAGTGAGGCTAAGTCTGGAGTCAAGCTGTAGGTTTTAAGAGGGTGGTGGAGGAAATATGTTGTTGTAAACTGCCCAGAGAGCTTCGGCTATGGGGCAGTATACAAATGCAATCAATCAATCAATCAGACGGGAGTCATCATGGCCTGTGGTGGGCTCATTCACATCTTTGTCCTGTGATTATTCCTGGTCCAGTAGGCTTTGCTGGTTCAGAAGCACAACCGAACCTGCAAAATCTGTTAGACAAGAGACAATAGCAGGACGAAAGAAATGGGTCTGTATCCCACAGGTAAGTTTGCCTCTGCCATATCCGTCATCTTTCTTAAAAACATTGTCTGTCTCCAGCCAGAGAGGGTGCTCTTGGTCAAATGTAGATACATTTCATTTTTTAGTTAAACTCTTCTGCATTGATGTGTGTTGTTGTTTTTCAAAAACTCAAGATAATTGCTTGCTCTATGTATTTATTTGAGTTAAATCCTGCCCTTCCTCCCAGGGCGGCAAAGTTGCTAGTGATGTAAAGTTGCTAGTGATGTTCTTTGTGTGTCTGAAAAGCTAACTCAAGTAACTTTACTTGCATAAATGGTTCTACTTTGGGGCATCTCTTTCTAGCATTCAGGACCTCAAAGAGAGGATACGGCAACGGACAAACCTGCCATTGGGCCCAAGTATCGATACCCACGGGGAGACTTTCCTGTCCCAGGATGTAGTGGTTAATCTCTTGCAAGAAACTAAACAAGCTTTTGAAAGGTGCCACAGGGTACGTATAGGCACAATATAATTATTTTAGAATATCTCTAATGATTTACTAAAATCCATTGTGCGTGTGAATGTGTACGCATGATCTTAGTCTCTGCTGTATTTTGCTGTTTTTACATCTTTTAATAGTTTTTTATATGTTTTTACGCCACTTTTGAAAAAAAAAAACAGTAGAAAAGTGGCATATGAGTAGATGAAATGTTTCTGTCTGAGCTCTTATGTCCAGCTCGATCACTGAGATCATCAGTCCAGGTTCCAAAGCTCACCTCCATGTTCAAGGGCTCTCAGCATTTGTAGAAATTGCTGAAGGAAAGGATGATAGTATTGAGTTGGGAGAGAGGGAGAGATGGTCAAGAGGAGGAGCAGAAAGAGTTGTTTTGTGCAAAATACAAGGAGCTGCACAGGACTCTGAAGGTGGATGGAATGTTTGGAGACTTTAGCACAGGGGTGGGGAACCTTGGGCCCAGGTGCCAAATGTGGTCCTCCAGGCCTCTCTGTGGCCCTCAGAATTCTCCCCTCGCCAACTTTTCTTCCTACTCCCCTTGAGTGTTTTTGTCTGGCTGGCAATGTGTCCTTGAACTCTGATAATACTTCTTGCTTGTCCCGATGGGGAGTAAAGGTAGAGGAGTGTGTGTGTGTGTGTGTGTGTGTGTTTGTGTGTGTGTGTGTGTGTGTGTGTGTGTGTGTGTGTTTAGAAACCAGCCTACTGTACAAAGGCAAAATTTTCCTTCCCACGTTTGCCCACCCACCACAGCCATGTGGCCCTCAGAAGGTTGCCCAGAAGGCAGTGTGGGTCTTGGTCTGAAAAAAGGCTACTCCCCCTTTAGCAGATGCATTCTGTACATCTCTAAGCATCACCACAAGGGCCATTTATTTATTTATTGAATTTATATTTATTTATTTTATTTTATTATACTTGTATACCGCCTCATAGCCGAATCTGTCTGTGCGGTTTACAGTAACTAAAAACATTAAAACAAATACAATTTAAAACAGATCTTATAAAAACAATTTAAAACACAATTTAAAAATTTAAACAGTATAAAACACATGCTAAAATGCCTGGGAGAAGAGGAAAGTCTTGACCTGGCGCCGAAAAGATAACAGTGTTGGCGCCAGGCGCACCTCGTCAAAGAAATCATTTCATCATTTGGGGGCCACCACTGAGAAGGCCCTCTCCCTTGTTGCCACCCTCCAAACTTCCCTTGGAGTAGGCACCTGGAGGAGGGCCTTTGATCTTGAACGTAGTGTACGGGTGGGTTTCTATCTGGAGAGGGGTTCCATCAGGTATTGTGGTCCCAAGCCATGTAAGGCTTTATAGGTCAAAAACAGCACCTTGGATCGAGCGCGGAAACATACAGGCAGCCAATGCAAGCAGGCCAGAATCGGTTTTATATGTTCGGACCATATGGTCCCTGTTACCAATCTGGCCACTGCATTTTGCACAAGCTGCAGTTTCTGAACCGTCTTCAAAGGCAGCCCACATAGAGTGCATTGCAGTAATCTAATTTGGAGGTTACCAGAGCATGGACAACTGAAGCCAGGTTATCCCTGTCCAGATAGGGACGTAGTTGGGCCACCAACCGAAGTTGGTAGAAGGCACTCCGTGCCACCGAGGCTACCTGAGCCTCAAGTGACAGAGATGGTTCTAGGAGAACCCCCAAGCTACGAACCTGCTCCTTCAAGGGGAGTGCAACCCCATCCAGGACAGGTTGGACATCCACCATCTGGTCAGAAGAACCACCCACTAGCAGCATCTCAGTCTTGTCTGGATTGAGCCTCAGTTTATTAGACCTCATCCAGTCCATTGTTGCAGCCAGGCACCGGTTCAGCACATTGACAGCCTCACCTGAAGAAGATGAAAAGGAGAAATGTATATCCTGCCTTTCCTCCCAGTAGGAGCCCAGGACGGCTAGACTTTTTATCTGGGAAATAAAAGCAGGGGTTCTTGGGATGCTAACACAAACCTGCCACTTGCATGTTGCCTCACCTCTCCATAGTTTCATGATCTTTATTGATATTTGCATGAATCCATGCAAAATAGTCTTGTGTTTGAAATAGTTTGCACAGAATTCTTCACATCTCAATGCTACAAAAGTGCTAACAGGCTCTTTTCCACTTTTAAAGCTTTCAGACCCTTCAGATTTGCCGAAAAACGCCTTCAGAGTTTTCTCTTTGCTTGTGGACTTCTTGTGTATCGAGCACATTGATTATGCTCTGGAAACTGGGCTGGCTGGTAAGTGCAGTACTGCCTTTATTCCCTTTAAATACTATATTGTAAAGTAGCTAAAATTGTTGTCCTTTTCTTGAAATTATACAATTTGAAAAATGTCATTTAGTCTTAGGGTGCACTATTTTAACATACTTGCCTTAGTGGCTTAGGCTCCAAACAAACAACGGTAATGTAAAAAAACTAAACAAATAAAATGTAGTGTAAAATAAAACACTCTTATATGTATATAGCTTAGAAATAACATCCACTCTGTGGAATTCCCTCCCAAACGATCTCCGTCATGCCCCCGCTATGATGAGCTTCTGCCGGGCCTTGAAGACCTGGCTCTTCAGACAGGCTTTTGGGGTGGGTTAGGTTTATTACTACTGTTGAGATTTTAATGTTTTAATGTATTTGTATGTTTTTATTCTGTACATCGCCCAGAGTAGCTGGACAACCAGCCAGATGGGCGACTAATAAATCTAATAAATAAATAAATAAAATAGTTCTATGCTCAACTTTTTTTTTTTAAATAGAGTTAATCAAACACTTGTCTTCACGCAGCTTAAAGTCAATTTTCTAATTATCTCTGGCAGTGTTGCTTATTGACTGGATTATTTGCTTGGCCTCCTTCATATGGTTTTACTAGTTTCATTATTTACTTGCGTCTAGGCATTCCTTCCCCTGATGCCAAAAATGCAAACCTTTACTTCCTGGATGTCGTGAACCAGGCTAACACCATTTTTCATCTCTTTGACAAACAGTTCAATGACCACCTGATGCCATTGGTCAGGTAGGTTACGTGTTGTGTCTTTGAGCCCAGGAGCCATCTAGAGTTTGCATTCTGACTTGTGAATATTCCTTCATAAAGGAAAAAGTGTTATCATCCCCTGGCTGAGGCCATAAAGAAGGTCCAGAACAAGCGGGAAACCTGCTTTAGCATGGTAAAGATACAGTAGGATCCTTCTTTGCACCTTGTGAGTCAGTGGTTTGTCCTCACTGCCTGAAGCCTGCCTGCCCTTGAGTTGCAAACTGGGGTGTGGATTTTCCATTCCTTATCTCTAGGTTTTAGCCATGTGATTATGCCCATTTACGTACAAGCCCTGATTTACTGCACATGTTTATGTATGTATGTTTATTTATTTGATTTATATCCCACCCTTCCTCCCAGCAGGAGCCCAGGGCAGCAAACAAAAGCACTATGAACACTTTAAAACATCATAAAAACAGACTTTAAAATACATTAAAACAAAACATCTTTAAAAACATTTTTTTAAAAAGCTTTCAAGACATCTTTTTTTAAAAAAAAGGTTTAAAAATATATTAAAAAGCAATTCCAACACAGATGTAGACTGGGATATAGTTGTTGTTGGCAAAGACTGTAGGAAAGAGAGCACTCATGGAAGTGGATTTGGAGGAGGGCAGTAAAGGGTCCTGCGGTTTTTGGAGGAGGATTGATGGTGGCATGTCTTGCTCCCTGATCTAGCAGAAGCCTCCATCCTGAGATCACTTACCTATTCATGCAATCCTCTCAAGGGTTAGAAATTTGCTCTTGCTTTTTCTTTTTGATTAAATAGTTAATTTGTAAACTGAGATTATTCTGCAAACGCTGTCAGATGCTGGTGCCCAGAAAAGGCTTTACACAAGTCATAAAGTATAAGGCGATTAAACACGATGGCCGTACATTACCTCTGAATGACTCTCATTGGGAAACTGTGACTTGGAGGCCTCTTTCATGAGAGGCGAAAATAAAAGGGAGGATGAGCTGAGACATCCTTGCAGATCCAACTGCTTTGGAATCTCCGGTGCTTGGAGTTGATTCACGTAGATAATGACTTCTCCCTTGATTTGTCACAGTTCTTCCCCTAAGCTCTCTGAATGTCTTCAGAAGAAAAAGGACATCACGGAACAAATGGAGGTGAAACTGGACATGGGCATTGATAGGCAAGTAAAGATTTCACCTTTCAGGCTGTCACTCAAGAGTTGTATTTAGTGTAGTGCTAAGGTGAACATCCTGTCAGCGCAAAGATTTCTCTTTGAGCAATGGAACATTCTCCCCCTCTCTTTTCCCTGTGTATGTTCAGGGGGTTCCTCCAACCCTTTGGAACAGATTGGGGATGGCGTGTGCGTGGGGCTTGTGGTAATCCTTGCACTTGTGCAATTATTTAACTGAATACGGACCTCAGTTTCTGTTTTTACATCAACTGTTCCATGGACTTGGACAGTTCATTCTTCTGGCAAATAATGAAAAATTCAGAGGGGGAACTGTAGGTATGTGCCTATCCATTTCTCCAGTTCCCCCCTTCTTCTGTTGTTCCCTGTATCTGTTTTAGATTCCAAGCCCCTTTCTTCTTTGTGAAGCGGCACGTACATTGCTGGTGCTATATAAATAATATGTGTGCATCTTCCCCATAATTGAGCAGTAATTTCTAAAATCATCTTTGCTACTCTTAGCAACCCCCACCCCACCCGTTTCAAGTAGTGCCTGGGAATAGGTATGCCACTGCACACTTCACCACAAGTTAGTGGTTGCTTTAAGAAGGGGATCGTGTTGGCTGGGGCTTCGTAGGGCTCAAAATACTCTCTTTAAAACAGCCACCTGGTATTTTAACTTTGAAGGACGCTGAATTGCATGATTGGACAGATGAAGCACATCTTGGCGGCGGAACAAAAGAAGACCGATTTCAAACCAGAAGATGAGAACAATGTTCTGATTCAGTACACTAATGTGAGTAACTATATATAGATTAGTCAATGACAAGTGGCACAGCAAGTAATTGGACTGCTGCTGGCATTCTCCCCTCCAGGCCGCTGTCTCTGCTTGGTGAATACGTTTTATCACACGTGCGCCTCACTTAATAGTCAAGTTTTCTTCCACTTTTCTAGGAATTCTGACACATTTCCATTGTGTGATTTCAGCCTGGGTGAGAACAATAGTAGTTCCTAAATGCTCAGCATATTTATAGTATTTGGGTGTCGTGTCGTGCTGTATAGAAATCATAAAAACGAGGAATCGTAGAGCAGGGTGAGACTTGCAGATAATTTAGTCCAGCCCCCTGCAATAAGGTTGTATCTTCTTATGCACTAAGCCACATTATTTACCACTGTGATTTAGCATTTATATAGCACCAGCAGCCAAACTACCCTCCCACCCTGTGGAGTAATTCACAACATCCCGACTCATGCAAAGAGCAAGGATACAAATGTTCCCACCACCAAAGGTCAATGGATATGCTCCTAACTGTGCCCTTCGTGCTTCTAGACTTCTGCCGTCAACAGAGCCACGATCTATGAAGAAATCAAAATATTAGACATAGAGTAACACATTCAGAATGAATGATGCCTAAAATGTCAAGGTGCTTATTTTAATAGTGACATACTTTTTGCAATCACATTTGAAGGCCTTTTTGTGCATTACATAAAATAAATACAGTATAACTCTAGAATCCTGATTGGCCTTGGGAGCATCCAAAGTATTGGGGTAATTATTGGACTTGTATTTATCTGAAGAGTGTGTGGGAGGGAGGGAGGGAGGGAGAAGAGATGGGGGGCACATTAAGACCACTGCTATGGCTTACCTGATATTACAGTTTGATTGATGTCAGTAGAATTTACTTTCAGGTAAATTATGTGTATATTGGGATGTCAGAGTGCTTCTTAAAATAAGAGATATGAAATAGGTAAGGTTGCAACAGCATCTCTCTCTCTCTATGTGTATATATGAGTATGCAAGCCTTTAGGTTACACAGAACTATTTGTTAGACAAACTGGAAAATTGATTAAATCTCAGGTATGATTCTTACACAAGTCGCTTCATATAGTTGCTACACAACCAATATTTTTTCACTTGAAACAAGTGTAACATAGTGGTAAGCAAGAGTTACAACCCAATTCTAGAAATGTCTACTGATGAGCAAGTCTCATTGAGTTCAGTAGTGCTTACTCTCAGGTAAGTGGGCATAGGATTACAACTTGTCTTTTGTACTCATTATAATAGGAATGTCATCTAAAAGTGTTGTACTAGTTTTTTAAGATGGCAGTTGAGAGACTGGAGAAAGAGAAAATTGTCAGTTCTTTATTTTATTGAGAAATGTGTGTAGCAAAAGATGTCACCTTGCATATTGCACACACTGTTCATTCTGGACCCACCATTTCTGCCCTCAGTGGTGGTCAAGCTTGAGAAAGCCCTTTTCTTTTCTCCTCTTAACTTTTCTACTTACCTTTTCAGGCCTGTGCCAAAGTCTGTATGTATGTCAGAAAGCAAGTGGAAAAAATCAGGAATTCTATGGATGGCAAGAATGTGGACAGTGTCCTGATGGAGTTTGGAGTTCGTTTCCATCGGCTCATCTACGAGCATTTGCAACAATATTCCTACAGCTGCATGGGCGGTATGTTGGCAATCTGCGATGTAGCTGAATACAGGAAATGTGCCAAAGAGTTCAAGGTAAGAGGCAGATAGACTTGCCAGATGCTATATGAGAAGCAGCATCTTCTGCTGAAATGGGGATTTTTTTGGTAAAATGGGAATAATTAAACAATCTACTTCCAAGGTTTTTGTGTTCATGAACAAAGTGACAAAAGTGACTGTGCATTAAGAGCACTGTGTAAACAATCTCTGGATATCTGTAAAGCGCTGTTACCAAGACTTGGGTGGGTGAGCTGGGAGGAGTTGATCTGACCCAGCTTTGCCCACCTGGCTACTCGGTGCAACACCAGCACAGGCTGCAGGGACCGGGGGGGGGGAGGAGTTGCTGTGGTCTACAGAACTTCCATCTCTGTCACCAGGAATCCACTCTGTCTTGGAGCTGGCTGTGAGGGTGTCCAGCCAAGGAGACAGGAAACTAGGGTTGCTGCTGGTATACTGTCCACCCTGCTGCCCGGCAGCTTCTCTGACTGAGCTGGCGGAGGCTGTCTCAGCTGTGGTATTCGAGAAGCCCAGAACGATAGTCCTGGGTGATTTCGATGACCACACTGAGTCTGCCTCTAGTGTTCTGGCTCAGAACTTCATGGCCTCCATGATGACCATGGATCTGTCTCAAGTTGTCACCAGCCCGATGCATAGGGCAGAGCACACCCTCAACTTGATTTTTGCTCCAGATGGAGGAAGGGATGTTCTGTAGATGGGGAGGAGGATGTCACCCCGTTGTCATGGTCAGACCACGTCCTGCTGAAGTTTAGACTTACGGCTCCAACCCTCCCCTGCAGGGGTGGTGGGCAGATTAACATGGTCTGCCCCGGAGACTAATGGAATCCACTGGATTCCTGAATGCCCTGAGGGAATTCCCAGTAGATAAAGCAGATGACCCTGTTGAAGCCCTTGTCACGCTGTGGAACAGCAAGGTGCATCACGCTCTTAATACGGTTGTCCCCAAGCGCCCTTTCCAGAATTGTGGAAGCCAGTTTGCACCTAGGTACACCACTGAACTAAGGGCAATGAAACAAGCTGGACGACGGCTAGAGCACAATTGGCAAAAGATGTGCTGTGAGGCTAATAGGGCACGAGTAAAACATCATAATAGTGCCTACTGTGTGGCAGTGAGGGCAGTGAAGAAGGCCCACTTCTCTGCCTCCACTGCATCCTCAAGTAGCGTTCCAGGGGAGCTTTTCCGTATTGTCAGGAGTCTGTTGACATCAACTCCAGGAAATGGAGTTTTAGACCCTTCGGAGGCCCAATGTGAATTGTTTGCAAGGCACTTTGAGGGTAAAGTTACTCGCCTCGATAGCAATCTTGATGCCCCATCCACACCTACTGTAGTCCCCAGTGAGGTGTCCAGTGCAACGTTTGCTGCAGCTTTTTGGGAATGGTTTCAGTTGATGCACCCTGGATGATGTAGACAAGGTGCTTGTGATGATGCGGCCAGCAACATGTCCTCTCAACCCTTGCTGTTCTTGGCTTATTAAAGCTTTCCAAGGGGGTTTGACCGAGTGGATCCAGGGTGTGGTCAATGCATAGTTGTGGGAGGGAGTGGAGCCCTGAAAGAGACAGTGATCCGACTGCTCCTGAAAAAGCCCACCCTGGACCCATTGTCTGTGACAATTCCCGACCGGTCGCAAATGTCCCCTACTTAGGGAAGGTGATTGAGAGGGTTGTGGCGCAGCAATTGCAAGTACTCTTGGATGAAACAGATTATCTTGACCCGTTCCAATCTGGGTTCAGGCCTGGTTATGGGATTGAATCGGCCTTGGTTGCCTTGATGGATGACCTTTATCAGGTGAAGGACAGGGGGAGTGCGACCCTGTTACTCTTACTTGATCTCTCGGTGGCTTTTGATACCATTGACCATGGTATCCTTCTGGGCCGACTTGGTGAAATGGGTATTGGAGGCAGTTTTACAGTGGTTCCAATCCTATCTCCAAGGTCATTTTCAGAGAATAGCATTGGGTGATTGTCTTTTGGTGCTGTGGGGTACCGCAGGGTACCATCTTGTCCCCCATACTGTTTAACATCTATATGAAGCCCTTGGGAATGGTCATCAGGAGATTTGGGGCGAGGTGTCAGCAGTACACTGACGATACCCAGCTCTGTTTCTCTGTAACATCTGAATCAGGAGAGGTCGTGCAAGCCCTGGACTGCTGCCTAGACTTGGTGGTGGGCTGGATGAGGGCCAATAAACTGAGTCTGAATCCTAGCAAGACAGAGATGCTGTGGGTTGGTGGTTCCGAAGTTCGGATAATTGCCTGCTGTGGATGGGGTCATACTTCTTTGAAAGAGCAGGTTTGTAGTCTGGGGGTGCTCCTGGATCCAGCTTTGTCGCTAGAGGCCCAGGTGACCTCAGTGGCTAGGAGTGCCTTTTACTAGCTTCAGCTGATAAGACAGCTGTGGCCATTTCTGGACTGGGATGGCTTGACCATGCATTGGTAACCTCCAGGCTGGATTACTGTAATGTGCTCTATGTGGGGCTGCCCTTGAGGTTGGTCCGGAAGCTGCAGTTGGTGCAAAATGCAACAGTGCGACTGCTCACTGCGGCAGGGTTTCGCCAACATGTCACCCCACTGCTGAAAGAAGTGCACTGGCTGCCCTTAGCTACTGGGGTATGTCCAAGCTTCTGGTTTTGGTATACAAAGCCCCATACAGCTTTGGAACCAGGATACCTGAAAGACCGTCTTGCCCCTTATATACCCAGTCGATCACTGAGCTCTGCAGGTGAGGGTCTCCTGCAGATACCATCTCATCAGGAAGTCCATTCTGCACAACATAGGAAACGGACCTTTAGTATACTGGCGCATGCCCTTTGGAATTCCCTCCCCTTAAATATTAGGCAGGTGCCATCTCTGCTATCTTTTTGGCGCCTTTTGAAGACTTTCCTCTTTCAACAAGCCTTTTAAGCAGAGACCTTTTCCCAGTCTGCGTCTGTGCTGGACTTAAGAACATAAGAACATAAGCTACTGACTTGCTTTTTAAGATGTTTTTAAAGCTTTTAAAAAATGATGTTTTTAAAGATGTTTTGTTTTAACATGTTTTTAAAGACGTTTCAATATATTTTAAAGTCTGTTTTATGATATTTTAGGGAGTTTTTAGTGTTTTTGTTTGCCGCCCTGGGCTCCTACTGGGGGGGAAGGGTGGGACATAAATTCAATGAATGAATGAATGAATATTTATGCTGATCTCGCTTTGCTTTCCCCCATTGCTACAGATTGCACTGGTTTTGCAGCTTTTTGACACGCTCCATTCCCTTTGCAACCTCCTTGTTGTAGCTCCCGATAACTTGAAGCAGGTCTGTTCAGGAGAGCAACTGGCTATTCTGGACAAGAACATCCTCCATTCCTTTGTACAGCTCCGCCTTGACTACAGATCTGCTCGTCTTGGCCGCCACTTCAGCTGAGAGTGCAGAAGAAGCAAAACCAAGCATTGTTTGGGACTTGTCTTACTAGATAGCACAGTGGTGGCTTCTTTTGGGGGGAGAGGGAATGGGCTGGGAGGTGGGGTGGAGGGGAGTGCTCAGTAGAAAAATGGCAGATGTCACTTTAACTGGGCCTTTCCATTGTCCTCTTTTCATCTTCCTTGTAAAATAAAAACAGTCTCCAGAAATTAAGGTTCTGGAAAAGCACCTCCTGTCGTCTGTTCATGGGAATAGTTTGTGGCTGCTAAGTAAGAAAGGGAGGGATGCAAGTCTTTCTACCTTCTCCTCTTCTGAACGAATTAAATAAATATTTTCAGCATTTCTCCAAAAAAAGAATAACGTAGGTTTCAGTACATCCCAAATGGATTCGCACTACCCTCTCTCTTTCTTGTCCTTCACCACAAGGTAACACCTTCCAGTCACCCTGTGGTGGAAAGCACATTGAACAAGCCAGGGGGAAGCGGCCCTGTGAATCTGCTCTTTTATAGACGAGTGTTCCTTAAAACCGCTTTGTGATCTCTCAAAATGGCATCCACCACATGTAATAATGTGCTCTTGATTAAACTTGGAATCTGCTGTGAGCGAGGTTGAAAAGTATCAGGAATGGCCTCCCCCACAGAGGTAAATGGTGCTGTTGTTGCTGATGCAGAGCTCCTGTTCTACAGCAGGCATCTCTGTTTAGCTGAACAAGCCTCCTTTCTCTGCTCTTCTTTTTTTCCATTCACTTTGTCTCCATTCTTCCCCCTCCTCATTCCCAGTAGCCACCAACGGACCAGTTCTTGCAGCCTCCTTTTCTTTGCAGCTCTGTGTTTGCGCACATGGGTGAAGTATTCTGATAAAACGTAGCGATGGGGCTTGCTGTATGTGGGGCAGGTAACAGCAAGCAGGGTTGCCCCCTTTTTTTCTGGCAAAGCTCCTTCGCCTTTGACTGTTGCATGATGGGTAGAAGTTCAACCGCTAAACTTTTTCCCCATCGTGCAGATGCAGCAGTCGGATTAGGAAAAACTTCACATAGACTGTTATGTAGGTGTAAAAAGAAACATGACACACACAAGTTGGCAGTATATAGATGGGAAAGTGGTGCTAGCACTCCAGTTAACGGGGTTGTATTCAACAGCACTAAATAAGTAGTTCGGTCAGCACAAGACAAGAATTAATTGATGTGCAACAGAACTTTCCCCCTTCCTTTCCCTGTGCACTCCCTTAATCTGTTCTAAGAGTTTCCCCAACCCTCTGGAGCAGATTTGGGGAGGGTGTGGAGCATGCATGGGGGGAGGGAGGTATCCCACTGTGCTAGCAGTAATACGTGCACTGACGGGGCGGGTTAGTTAAATACCACCCAGTGACTTACATATATGCAGTATCTCTTCATGTAATTTTCACAAGGTCACTAAGTGAATGCACTTGACTTAATTCCAGTGAGATCAAGAAGTCCTCCATGAAATCATTTAATGGGACCTCTTTTTCCCATTCATAAGCAGGAAGATGACACACAAGCCTTCAGTTTTTGCACTCTAGAACTGACTAGACACAAACTTGGAGCCAAAGCCATTGCACTGAGATGCCTTGCCAGTTAATATCCTCCATACGTTAATAGGTGAAATGTTAACCCTTTCCTTCTCTTAGAAGTGGCATGGAGTTTGCACGTGCATGAGCTCTAAGCGAACAGAAAAGTAACCTGTGGAAGATATATTGGAGACATATCTGTAGACAGTTCATGGGAAAGATTGTGCCGTCGTGATTTGCAAACAGCTCCTAATTTTGTGTTACGTGCACAGATCTGGCGTGCTGAGGCGCATCTCCAGAGGACTTCTTGGTCCCTCTGGCTTTGTACTGGATTCCTTCTCAGCTCTGCGGTGGGAATGAGATGATACTGGGCAGTCGGGCCCGCAGCAGGGCAGGGAAAACCTATGGGTTGGATAAAATCAAGCCAAATAGAACATTTTGAGTTGGAGCATGTGCACCAGAGGGCAGTTTGTCACGACAAAGATGCATGTTGTATTACTGTTGGGATGCAATGATTAATCCCACTTGAGTTTCCCCCAAGGAGATGGCTGGCCTATATTTTCAGTGTATCTTACAGAAAGCCCGTTTGTCTTCCCCTCCACTTTGAGCAGGCAGCCTGCTCTTAACATTGAAAGGCACAAGTATCCTCCTGCAACCTTTTAAATGTCTCCAGGCCCAGTAAGTACTGCCTGGTTTATAATGCTGTAGATTTTCCTTTTGAAGGGGGGGAAAATGATCACAGTATTACAGTGATAAATAAGAGAGGGAGAATCATGCCAAGCTTTCCCAAAGCATTCTGGGAAAGCTCAAGCTTTATTCGGTTGCATCGCTCTCTTCGTTGGCCATGGCGGAGGCACAAAGGGTTTCGTGGACACTGGAGGAGGCACTTTTGCTGTACAGCTGTCATTTTCTGGAGCTGTGATGTGGATTCCAAACATACCTCTCTGATACCTCTGAATCTTAAGAGCCAGCATTTTAAGGCTCTTTTTTTAAAAAAGCTTAACCGGTATTATAAATCATTCTACCAAAGATAAAAAATGGAAAAAAGTCAATTTATAAAAGATTTCAAAATGGCAAGAAACATTTGGCATTGTCATAAGTCTGCAAATGGCACCAGAAGAATACTTCAAAGCTCCCTATGGTTGTACACACACAAAGTCTTAAAGCTTGTATAGATGTTTCTTTACTCTGGCCGTTAACATCAATACTGGCAGAGAAGAATGTTGACAGCTCCTTTTGAATCATACGCTCCTTGCCTGAGGTTCTGTCCTGTCCCCTTCATAGGGGCTTTAGATTGTCTTAAGTGTTCAGCTCATGGAAAGAAAATAGTTTAGAGGAGCCAGAACTTGCTGCCACCAAACTAGCCTTCAAAGCTGTAATACCATTTTGGGGTGTTCATGGAGGCAGATTTGGCACATCTGAAACTTTTGGAGGTGCATCACATTATGTCTTGTAAAGGTTACACGGGCTCATTTCCCATTTGTGCTGCTTTGTCCTTTGAACCAACCTTCCCCAACCTGCTGATCTCCAGATGTTTTGGGCTGCATGTTTTGTCTGCTTGAGCCAGCACAGCCATGTTGGCTGGGGCTGATGGGAACTGTAGTCCAGCAACATCTGGAGATTGAGCAAGGCTGCTTTAAATAATTAAGATATCCAGACATAGGAAGCTGCCTTATAACAAATCAGACCAATGACCTATCAAGCTCAATATTGCCTGCACTGACTGGGAGTCTTTCCTGGAGATGGCAGGGATTGAACTTGCGACCTTCTAGATGCAAAGCGGATGCTCTGCCACTGAGCCACGGCTCTTCCCATAGCTCAGCTCCGCATCTAGAAGCAGGGACTGTAAGCGCGGGGTCTCAGTCTATGACGGGTATGCATTTATTTAAGTTGCTTTCCTTGCTAAAGTGACCGAAAGCGACTCACAACAGTAGTAAAACAGTGAAACCAAGTACAGTAGGGCCCCTCTTTGCGGCGCTCCGCTTTACAGCGTTCCACCGATACAGCCGTTGTCAATCGCAGAAAGGACCCGCTCCTACAGCGCTTGTTCTGGTTTTATGGCTTTTTTTAATGGTGTTTTTTTCAATGTTAGTCAATGCGTCCAACTTTACAGCGGATTTCGCTTTACAGCGGCAGTCCGGAACAGAACCCGCCGTATGAGCGGGGCCCTACTGTATAACAAACAAGCTCATAAACCTTACCAACACATCTGTACAAATTCAAGACAGGTTTTGCAAAACCTGCTACCCTGAAAGAGTCCAAAAGCCCAAGTACAAAGTAAAAGTAAAAAGGAAGGTTTTTGCCTGGCGCCTAGAAATAGGTAACGATGGTGCCAGGTGTGATTACCTGGAGAGAGCATTCCATAAGTGGCTAGCCACCACTTAGAAAGCCTGGTCCCATTTTGCCACCCTCCGCACCTCCCTTGCATGGGGCCCATGGAGAAGGGCCTCAGATGAAGACCGCAGTGCCCAGGTTGGCTCACGTAGGGAACCTTTGGCCCTCCAGGCTCCAACTCACTCTCATCAGCTCAGCCAGCATGGCCAATGGTTAGAGAAGATGAAGGGACACAGGATTCCCGCTCTGCTCTACAGCATCTGCTGTTCTAATCTGTCTTGTCCCACATGCACAGTTGACTGTCCTCGTTCTGATTGGCGTCATGATGGTGATGCTACCCAAAATGGCAACCATGTGTTGAGTTTTTCCTAGTCTATATGATTATGTCCATAGGAGCCCTTACCCACATCATGACCTTGTCATCAGGCATTTCCCTGCCCTTGGCCCACATCATTGGCTGTTGCTTCGGGGCTGGGGAAACACACCAAGTGATAACAACACGTGAGACTGTTCTAATTATATCTCACTTTTCATCCAGGTGGCATACATACATGAGTCTCCCTCTCCCCAATTAATCCTCACAACAACCCTGCAAGGTAGGTTAGGCTATGAGAGACAGTGACTGGCCCAAGTTCACCTGCAGTGATCATCTTCATGACTGAGTGTGGTCTTGAACCCTGGTCCTAACCAGACACTCTGGCAACTACAGCATGCTGGCTCTCAAGCAGTTATTGACACTCAACCTGTGATTTGGCCCTGAGAAGGAGCCCCAAATCCAGACTTTGAGGTAGAACCTTAAAGATCTCAGCACATACGAGAGGGAATTTTAGTCCTCCACCCTTTGTGTTTTTTGCGTGCAGTCTTTATTTTCCCAGCAGTGGGGTCAAAAATCTCAGTGATGGAGCACGGCCCACCCCTTTCTACTCAAGCCAAACGCAAAAGTTGCTTGAAAAATAAAACTTGGACTGGGTGGGGGAATTTAAACTTGCTGTGCCTTTCAACGTATTATAGCTATTATGGCATGCAATTTAGGAAAATATTTCCACTCGCACCTCGATATAATTTAAGTGCTATCCACAACTAAATTTTAAAAATGCCTTTTTTATTTTCAGGTAATGAGTTAAAAGTGCTGCTTTTCTGAGGCAATCTAATGAGCGGCAATCAAGCGAAGGCCTGAGAGGGGGGCTTATGTAATTACACGCCCTCCAATTGGTGAAAATGGAAAATTGCCAACAGGGTAGAAAATAACATGTGATTTCGCCCCCCCCTCCCCATTTACAAGTCCTATAATTTTTTAACACAACTTGGTATTTGTATTATGTTTGCCTTCCAGCTGAAGGGGGTGGCAATAATGAAAGAGGGGGGGGTAGAGTAGTTACTACTCCATCATGCAACGTGAAAATATATATATTGAAAGGAACTGGAGGAGGACTGAAGAAAAAAAGATATTTGAATACTTAGAAACAAGCTGATGGGGAGTCATAAATGGAGAAGGCAGCCGTAACATTTTAAGAGCAAACACTTTTCCTGCCCTCAAAACATCAAACATATAAATTTCCCCAGTCCAGGGTGAGCTCAAGGGAGAAAAACACCACAAATACAAAAGCATCGTTCAAGCTTAAACTGAGCATAGCAAGCTGCCTCAGACCAAGTCAAGCCAATGGTCTCTCTACCTCAGTGTTAACACCGTCTGGCAGAATCTCCCCAGTCTTTCCCAGCTCTACCTGGTGATCCCAGAGATTGCAGCAGGAACCTTCTGCATGCAAAGCATGCGCTCTGCCACCCATTGAGCTAGGGCTCTTTCCCTTCTTTCCCCCCTTTGACGCTGCTTGGGTTAACAGTTGCGATATATCCCTATTAGCCAGTGCCCATGACATCGGCAACACAGCTATCTCTCATCCCCACAGCGGTGAGAAAATTAAGGATGAATGCTACATCCAATTATGAAAGTGTTTTGGAAAAAATATACAGTCCAGATGATACATGAGGGGAGGAGCCAGGTTGAGGGCTGACTCAGAACCAAACTACACATGGCATTACATGTGTCTTTACATTTAGCATGCACTTTAAAAAAAGCAAACTGGCATTCCTGGAGGGGGTGATAGTTATGAGGGTCAGGGCAGGTAGGGAGGGTGAAATGTAACCCTTTCCTCCCTTGCTGTGGTCCTGGGAAAAAAATACTGCTTTTGAAGTGGTTGTTTGCCTTGGGAGTAATTTCCCTGCCAGGATTCATCCCGATTTGCTTGCATAAAGCTTACAAGCAGGTTTGACTGTGCCCGGTCTTTACTGGGATTCATTTTGATTTGTTTATGCGGACAGACATCATCCAACAATGAGCATTCATTCTGCATTCATCCTGATTTGCTTGCAGGGTGCCTGCACGTCTTCCCATTAGTCAGTTGTTCAATCTGTGCTTTTCAATGTGTTTCCTCATCCGTTTCCAAACTACAAGTCTGTTTTTTAAAAAAAAATATTTATTTGTTGTGATAGGGCGACAGAGTGCTTTAATCTACTTTAAAATGTGTAAACCTAACATTCTGGTGAGCAGACAGACTTGTTTGTACCGGTAGCCTTGGCCTTCGAACCCTGGTCTCTGTTTGCTGTGTTCCCACTGAGTATTTTGAGAGAAGCCATCATGTTTGGGCATCCATATGAAAGGTGATTTTTTTTTTTGCAACATTCATTTGACTGTAAACAATTCATTAAAATAACTTGCTAAGTCTCACACAAGTGGATTTTTGAAGATTGCTCAATCTACTTACTTATCCATCCAAAGTCAATTTGAGTATGAATATGGCACATTGTCCCCGTAATGGCAAACAGCTTCTCCGAAGAGACGTTTATTCCGCCGGCATGGATTCCAACTAGACAGCAATGATGCATTACAAATATATAATTATTTGCACTAATATTTGAGCAGGTGGAATGGATTAGCACACAGTCAACAGTACGGTGCTGATAACATGTATTTTTCTATATTAATATGTACTGTGCAACATGTATTAAAATTGTCAATAATTCATTTCCACAGAGTTAGTAGTATTTATATTGCTGTGTTTTGCTGAGGGGGGCCTGCAGAAGGGGGAGGGGGAGGGAAACAGAGCAAATGGGGAAAAGGCGCAACTAAGATGAACTTTTAAAAGCATTTAAAGATGGGAAGTTTTCTTACAAGGAGGGAGGGGGAGAGAAAGCAAGGGGATGACATTTGGCTTCAGCTTGGGTTGAAAAACATCAGCTATCTCAAGCATATCTTATAAGTAATGTTTTTGTCTGAAAGAGCGGAAACAGGGCCAGCCTTACCGTTAGGCAAAAGGAAGCAACTGCCTCAGGTACCAGATGCAGGGGAGCGGATCCAGCCTGCTAGACACAGCCTATCCTGTAGTGGATGTTATTCCATTACCAGTTATTAGGGAAGTAAGAAAGGGCCATTTCCCGTTCCACCCTGCATATGTCACATGCAGCACTGTTTCCGTTCCACTACGGTTGGTCTTCTGCCCAAAACGAGATTGTTCATCTCACTGTCCACTGTGGCGAAATCACATAACTTGCATGCTTTACATAATCAATTATGTAAATTACATAAATTACATTGCCGTGATGTTATCCCACCCTGTGAATTTCAGTGCAAACAATGCAAATGGAGAGGGAAAACAGTAAAAACAATATATTACGTATCAACTGGGGACTGAAAGCAGCAGCAACAACACTGAATACCGATTATATTCGTTGGATTGATCTCCATTCCTGACATGAGATGAATAAGCAAACATCAGTATTTATGCTCCTGTTTCTGTTTTCATTGGAATTCCCCTCCATCCCTATTAGTGTGGTGAAGTAAGACTCAGCGGCTAGTCTAGTTGGTTATGGTATGTGGGACAGGGGTGGGTGGGACACCATCCAGACCTTTTCCTCAGACATCAAAATGTTTCAGCCCTTCTCTGGAGAAGAACTTAGAAATATGAAGGAGGATGCAGCTGTTGTTTAAAGCAGTCCGTGGGCTCACTAAAAATGTTCTTTCCTGCGTAACCAGTGGAGACTAGCAGCTGTCCTGCCTCTATCAGATGAGTCCTCAGAAGAGGATGAGCAGCGGTGGATTGTCACAGCAGACCCAAGAGAGGGAACAAGCAGAATCTCTCAAGATGCAGACCTTCCACTGCTGGAAAATGTTCAGGACACAGCTGGAGCCTCTCAGTCAGATTCAGGGAGTGAACAGGAGGCCCCTCTCCCCCCTGTAGAATGAATACATCTGTAAGTAGCAGAGCAATGCAGGTGTTCTGCCCGTTTAAGGTTAGAAGCTTAAAGAAGTCGGAGGGCTGATGGCAATCACCTGAACCAGAGAGGGGAGTTTAAAAGGCAGTGAGAGGCCTTTTGCCCTCCACTGGAAGCAACATTGGACGCCAGCATCAGACCCTCGCCAGCCGTGCCTGGACTCTTTTGAGTTTTGAAACATGGATTGCTTTACTGGAATATCGAACCCTTGAAGTGCTACTCACTTTTGGAAACCGAACTGGTACATGATGCTCGAACAACCCCCCCCCAACCCTCCTTTGCTTACTCTCATTATCCTCAAGCCTTGATGGATTTATGACCCAGCCACTGCCTGGCCAGCTGCCAGCTAATTGTTTTATGGTGCCATTAATCACCCCAGTGCAGCTGGCAAAGAATGACAGCGGTTCCAATGTTAGTGGGGCAGTGGAATCCGCTCCAGAGTTTAGTCCGAACTTTCAAGGAGTTGTCCAAGGTGCTTTCAGCACCTTTCACCTCCTTGAAAGTTTGGACTAAAACCCAGAACAGATTCTGCTGCCCCACAGACAGGTGTGGAAGATACAAGATTCGCGTCATGTTTGAGTCAGATCTTGCCAGGGGCACTTTATTAAAAGAAAGCAAGAGCTGCTTGGAGAGAAATTTAGACGGGCTTGAAAACAACATGCAAGACTAAAGTTCTCTGCCTCAAACAGTTTTCAGCACACTCTTACAGCGTTTCTCAAAAGCACACATTCTTCAGAGTTTCAGTATGTCATCTTGACATATGTTTACTGTCCACATCAAATAGAGGAAATTAAACATTAATTAGGGGAAGTGCTTATCAGCAGTTTTTTTCCTCAGAATGTTCTGTGACATTTACTTGTTATATATCCTGTCAACATATTTCAATGTCACTCTTTCCCATCACCCTCTTTGTAATTGCAAAGCCTTAACCAAAGTTTGAGACCTAGGAATATTTATTCCATACAGGGAGCCACCAGTCCCCACTGTAAATTTAATATTCCTAAGTGGGCACCTCGTGCATCGACTCCCACTGCTGCGCACCTTCTTGTTGACTGTGCATGGCAGCAGATGCCAGGAGAACAGCTGCTTTATTAAAAAGGTAAGAAACAGGACTAGCTCTGAGGCCAACTTACACAAAACTGAACAGGCAGAGGGCTGAAACATACACAAACAACATAAATCCCACGCACTGAGCCACAAGATGGTTGCGGTCCATCTCCTTTTAACCTTCTAAACACCATGTACCACAGTAATCATGTCATAAGAACATAAGAACATAAGAAGAGCCTGCTGGATCAGGCCAGTGGCCCATCCAGTCCAGCATCCTGTTCTCACAGTGGCCAACCAGGTGCCTGGGGGAAGCCCGCAAGCAGGACCCGAGTGCAAGAACACTCTCCCCTCCTGAGGCTTCCGGCAACTGGTTTTCAGAAGCATGCTGCCTCTGACTAGGGTGGCACAGCACAGCCATCATGGCTAGTAGCCATTGATAGCCCCATCCTCCATGAATTTGTCTAATCTTCTTTTAAAGCCATCCAAGCTGGTGGCCATTACTGCATCTTGTGGGAGCAAATTCCATAGTTTAACTATGCGCTGAGTAAAGAAGTACTTCCTTTTGTCTGTCCTGAATCTTCCAACATTCAGCTTCTTTGAATGTCCACGAGTTCTAGTATTATGAGAGAGGGAGAAGAACTTTTCTCTATCCACTTTCTCAATGCCATGCATAATTTTATACACTTCTATCATGTCTCCTCTGACCCGCCTTTCTCTAAACTAAAAAGCCCCAAATGCTGCAACCTTTCCTCGTAAGGGAGTCGCTCCATCCCCTTGATCATTCTGGTTGCCCTCTTCTGAACCTTTTCCAACTCTATAATCTCATTTTTGAGATGAGGCGACCAGAACTGTACACAGTATTCCAAATGTGGCCGCACCATAGATTTATACAACGGCATTATGATATCGGCTGTTTTATTTTCAATACCTTTCCTAATTATCGCTAGCATGGAATTTGTCTTTTTCACAGCTGCCGCACACTGGGTCGACATTTTCATCGTGCTGTCCACTACAACCCCGAGGTCTCTCTCCTGGTTGGTCACCGCCAGTTCAGACCCCATGAGCGTATATGTGAAATTAAGATTTTTTGCTCCAATATGCATAATTTTACACTTGTTTATATTGAATTGCATTTGCCATTTTTCCTCCCATTCACTCAGTTTGGAGAGGTCTTTTTGGAGCTCTTCGCAATCCCTTTTTGTTTTAACAACCCTGAACAATTTAGTGTCATTGGCCACTTCACTGCTCACTCCTAATTCTAGGTCATTAATGAACAAGTTGAAAAGTACAGGTCCCAATACCGATCCTTGAGGGACTCCACTTTCTACAGCCCTCCATTGGGAGAACTGTCCGTTTATTCCTACTCTCTGCTTTCTGCTTCTTAACCAATCCCTTATCCACAAGAGGACCTCTCCTCTTATTCCATGACTGCTAAGCTTCCTCAGAAGCCTTTGGTGAGGTACCTTGTCAAACGCTTTTTGAAAGTCTAAGTACACTATGTCCACTGGATCACCTCTATCTATATGCTTGTTGACACTCTCAAAGAATTCTAATAGGTTACTGAGACAGGACTTTCCCTTGCAGAAGCCATGCTGGCTCTGCTTCAGCAAGGCTTGTTCTTCTATGTGCTTAGTTAATCTAGCTTTAATAATACTTTCTACCAGTTTTCCAGGGACAGAAGTTAAGCTAACTGGCCTGTAATTTCCGGGATCCCCTCTGGATCCCTTTTTGAAGATTGGCGTTACATTTGCCACTTTCCAGTCCTCAGGCACGGAGGAGGACCTGAGGGACAAGTTACATATTTTAGTTAGCAGATCAGCAATTTCACCTTTGAGTTCTTTGAGAACTCTCGGGTGGATGCCATCCGGGCCCGGTGATTTGTCAGTTTTTATATTATCCATTAAGCTTAGAACTTCCTCTCTCGTTACCACTATTTGTCTCAGTTCCTCAGAATCCCTTCCTGCAAATGTTAGTTCAGGTTCAGGGACCTGCCCTATATCTTCCACTGTGAAGACAGATGCAAAGAATTCATTTAGCTTTTCTGCAATGTCCTTATCGTTCTTTAGTACACCTTTGACTCCCTTATCATCCAAGGGTCCAATTGTCTCCCTAGATGGTCTCCTGCTTTGAATGTATTTATAGAATTTTTTGTTGTTGGTTTTTATGTTCTTAGCAATGTGCTCCTCAAATTCTTTTTTAGCATCCCTTATTGTCTTCTTGCATTTCTTTTGCCAGAGTTTGTGTTCTTTTTTATTTTCTTCATTTGGACAAGACTTCCATTTTCTGAAGGAAGACTTTTTGCCTCTAAGAGCTTCCTTGACTTTGCTCGTTAACCATGCTGGTATCTTCTTGGCCCTGGCGGTACCTTTTCTGATCTGCGGTATGCACTCCAGTTGAGCTTCTAATATAGTGTTGTTTCAATATAAACAAGTGTAAAATTATGCATATTGGAGCAAAAAATCTGAATTTCACATATACGCTCATGGGGTCTGAAAGTGGATAGAGAAAAGTTCTTCTCCCTCTCTCATAATACTAGAACTCGTGGACATTCAAAGAAGCTGAATGTTGGAAGATTCAGGACAGACAAAAGGAAGTTCTTCTTTACTCAGCGCATAGTTAAACTATGGAATTTGCTCCCACAAGATGCAGTAATGGCCACCAGCTTGGATGGCTTTAAAAGAAGATTAGACAAATTCATGGAGGACAGGGCTATCAATGGCTACTAGCCGTGATGGCTGTGCTGTGCCACCCTAGTCAGAGGCAGCATGCTTCTGAAAACCAGTTGCCGGAAGCCTCAGGAGGGGAGAGTGTTCTTGCACTCGGGTCCTGCTTGCGGGCTTCCCCCAGGCACCTGGTTGGCCACTGTGAGAACAGGATGCTGGACTAGATGGGCCACTGGCCTGATCCAGCAGGCTCTTCTTATGTTCTTATGTTTAAGATAGCAGAGATGGTGCCTGCCTAATGTTCAAAGGGAGGGAATTCCACTGGGTAGGTGCTGCCACACTAAAGGTCCGTTTGCATATGCAGAATTTAGCAATTTAGAAAATGGTACATGCTCACTTGATCAACACGTGCAGCTCCACCCCTTATCCATAGAATTTCTGGTTGAGTCAGCAAGGAGAAGCAGTGTTCATCTCAATTGCCTCTGTGTCTCAGGGTATGTGTCTTAAATGGTGAATGCAAGGGGAATGTCTTGCCTGCCATCATGGAACATGGAATAAAAGGGTTTTAATCCACCAGATGCTCCCTCCCCTGGACAAATACAAGATACAAAAGCAAACCTCTCTGTAGAGAAGGCTGAGGTGTTTGCATTGGCTTTTTTTTTTCCAGCCCTGCCCCCGCCCCCGTTAAATGGTGCTTACTGCTAAGTAAAGTTGCAGTGCAATGCAGCCTCACTCACCCTGTTGCCCAGAAGTGCCTCTGTTCAACAATTTAGAAAAGGCTAAAAGGTATTTTTAAAAACATATCCTTCTTCAAAATGACTGGCAGGTATTTCCCCACCAAAGATCACCTTCCTTCATTTCCTCCCCAGGGTGTATATACATATAGTGGCTTTTTCCTCCTTAAGGCCAATAAGAATGCTAGCACAGCTTCCCAGGTCTCTTGGATTCATTGAATTGCTGGGATATGGTTACAATCTATGGTGTGAATTAAAATTGGGAGGCAGGCACATAACCTGGGGGGGGGGCAATCTCAAGCTGATCCAAAGCAGTAGCTGAAGGAACTTGAAGGCAAATAGGCTCTGGATAGAAATGGCACAATGGTCATCTGGCCAGACAAGTGATGGTTATTTGACTGAGGCCAAATATTGTAGGATATTCTAAGGATGGCATTCTGCAGATCGGCCTTCCCCAACCTTGTGTTCTCCAGATGTTGCTGGACTCTATCTCCCATCAGCCCCAGCCAACATGGCCAATAGTCAGGGATGATGGGAGATGTTGTCCAATACATGGAGGACACCATGATGGCTATTCCTGTGCTAGGGGCACTGGATGTCTTTATCCTTGAGGACAACATTATGCAAAATACAATACAATGTGTTTGGAGCACTCCTGTGGAAAAAGAAAAAAAAAAGGGGGGGGGAGCCCAGAAAGTAAAGGTAGGCTGATATTGCCTCCACCCACCGCTATATTCAGTGTGAAATAACCCCATTGAGACAAATATTAAAGACTTAGCTTAACTGAGGCAAATTATCTTTCTGAACCTGCTTTCTTCCTTCTCTTACAGCAGAAAAAGAATAAATACGATCCTAAATGGGGCCTTTCTGCCTGAATTTAAGAAGCTGTGGAGTAGATTTAGCTTCTGAGCTTGCCTGAGGTTTAGAGAAGGTGGGTGGCCACGTGCCCTACTTTGCAGAGGACAGTCCTCTGTTTGAAAGTGTCCTCTATTATTTAATATTTTATTTATTTATTACATTTATACCCCGCCTTTCTTTCTTCATGAAACCCAAGACTGCTTACATATGGTTCCCAGGCGGTCTCCCATCCAGGCACTGACCAGACCTGACCTTGGTTAGCTTCAGCAGGGAGCTGGCCTCATGTGCCTTTAGATCACAGCCTATTGAAGGGCTGTTGGCTCCAAGTCCAGTTTAAAGATGGAGAGCAGAGATGGAAATGGTCTTGCCAGTGCCCATCAATGGTGAGAACCTGCAACAGGAACACGGGTCATCACCTGGTCACATTCTTCCCTGCTAGGGGTGAGATGCACTGCACCGCAGTTCTATTTCATTTTTAGTAATTAATTCTAAAATTGGCCCCACACATATGAATTATCATATGCAGGTTTTATGCAAATCTTCTTTCATGATGCATATACTTTTTTTTTGGCCACCCTGGTGGAAGGGTTTTGCTGCCCTTTGAATTTAGTGTGAATTTCTCCTAATAAATGCATTTTTGTATGTAGTTTTGACTAATATATGCATTTTTGCAAGCAATTTCTCCCAGTATAATGTCTTTTTGTTTATTCACTAATATATTTATTTTTATACACATTGGTTGGAGAACTGCATTGCAAAATTTGGATAAGTGGAAATTTTGAAGTATGGCTGTGTTTCGGTTCTCATACCGTTTTGGAACGTGCAAATTTGCTAAAATCAGCTTCAAATGCAAACTGAATTGAATTTCTCCCCCATCCCAATCTGAGAGAGATATTTTGAGGTCCCACCTTATTCTTCCAAATTGTTCTATTTGATTTTAAAACTGCATTTTTATATTGCTATTATTATTAACAACAACAACAACAACAATTCTACTGCTTGTTCTAGCATGTCCAGGCTCACCCCATGGCATCCTCAGGCCTCACGGCCTCAGCAGGACTAATGGCTGATGCCCACCCTGGGTCCCTGTGAGCAGTTGGGTCAGAGTAGGGTTGCCATATTCCAGTTATTCAAATCTGGACAGGCTAATCTTCACATTATGCCATTTTTTTTGCTAATTAAGCATATTAATGATTGCATTGTCCAGTTGTTTTGTTTTATGCCTAGTAATTACCACCAAAAACTGGGGGAGGATGTGAGGAATCTTTTTTAAAAAACTCATATTTTCAGCCTTAAATGCCTAGAATCTAGTTTCCAACACTATGGAATATTTATTTATTAAGGGGATTTATATCCTGCCCTTGCACTGTTAAAAACAGAGCTCAGGGCAGCTTAGAAACATAATGAAAACAATAAAAATACACAGTCAGTATAAAAACATAATAGAACACAAAATGGAAACAAGCGTAAAACAAGTCAATGCAGCAGTATAAATATCCAGCATAAAACAAAAAGCCAGCAAAGCATCAATTAAAAGCAATACTGTGAGCAAGAGGTTGTCTGTACCAACAATTAGGAAGTGTGAAATGAACACACCTCTACAACTTGTAACACAGATATAAATCAAGATTTCAATATTATCAGTTCAGTCAATCATCTTGTCTGAAGAGAGTAATATCTGAGCTTTGAGAAGTGTCTTTAGCACACTGATTCTCATATACCAGATCAGGGAGAGGGAAAACACAGCCCTGTATGATAAAGGCTGGAACTTGATAGAGACTTGTGTGCTGGCATTTTTAAAAAAAATAAAAAATAAAAAATGCAATGAATCCAAGAGACCTGGGAAGCTGTGCTAGCATTCTTATTGGCCTTAAGGAGGAAAAAGCCACTATATGTATATACACCCTGGGGAGGAAATGAAGGAAGGTGATCTTTGGTGGGGAAATACCTGCCAGTCATTTTGAAGAAGGATATGTTTTTAAAAATACCTTTTAGCCTTTTCTAAATTGTTGAACAGAGGCACTTCTGGGCAACAGGGTGAGTGAGGCTGCATTGCACTGCAACTTTACTTAGCAGTAAGCACCATTTAACGGGGGCGGGGGCAGGGCTGGAAAAAAAAAAGCCAATGCAAACACCTCAGCCTTCTCTACAGAGAGGTTTGCTTTTGTATCTTGTATTTGTCCAGGGGAGGGAGCATCTGGTGGATTAAAACCCTTTTATTCCATGTTCCATGATGGCAGGCAAGACATTCCCCTTGCATTCACCATTTAAGACACATACCCTGAGACACAGAGGCAATTGAGATGAACACTGCTTCTCCTTGCTGACTCAACCAGAAAGTCTATGGATAAGGGGTGGAGCTGCACGTGTTGATCAAGTGAGCATGTACCATTTTCTAAATTGCTAAATTCTGCATATGCAAACGGACCTTTAGTGTGGCAGCACCTACCCAGTGGAATTCCCTCCCTTTGAACATTAGGCAGGCACCATCTCTGCTATCTTAAACATAAGAACATAAGAAGAGCCTGCTGGATCAGGCCAGTGGCCCATCTAGTCCAGCATCCTGTTCTCACAGTGGCCAACCAGGTGCCTGGGGGAAGCCCGCAAGCAGGACCCGAGTGCAAGAACACTCTCCCCTCCTGAGGCTTCCGGCAACTGGTTTTCAGAAGCATGCTGCCTCTGACTAGGGTGGCACAGCACAGCCATCACGGCTAGTAGCCATTGATAGCCCTGTCCTCCATGAATTTGTCTAATCTTCTTTTAAAGCCATCCAAGCTGGTGGCCATTACTGCATCTTGTGGGAGCAAATTCCATAGTTTAACTATGCGCTGAGTAAAGAAGAACTTCCTTTTGTCTGTCCTGAATCTTCCAACATTCAGCTTCTTTGAATGTCCACGAGTTCTAGTATTATGAGAGAGGGAGAAGAACTTTTCTCTATCCACTTTCAGACCCCATGAGCGTATATGTGAAATTCAGATTTTTTGCTCCAATATGCATAATTTTACACTTGTTTATATTGAAACAACACTATATTAGAAGCTCAACTGGAGTGCATACCGCAGATCAGAAAAGGTACCGCCAGGGCCAAGAAGATACCAGCATGGTTAACGAGCAAAGTCAAGGAAGCTCTTAGAGGCAAAAAGTCTTCCTTCAGAAAATGGAAGTCTTGTCCAAATGAAGAAAATAAAAAAGAACACAAACTCTGGCAAAAGAAATGCAAGAAGACAATAAGGGATGCTAAAAAAGAATTTGAGGAGCACATTGCTAAGAACATAAAAACCAACAACAAAAAATTCTATAAATACATTCAAAGCAGGAGACCATCTAGGGAGACAATTGGACCCTTGGATGATAAGGGAGTCAAAGGTGTACTAAAGAACGATAAGGACATTGCAGAAAAGCTAAATGAATTCTTTGCATCTGTCTTCACAGTGGAAGATATAGGGCAGGTCCCTGAACCTGAACTAACATTTGCAGGAAGGGATTCTGAGGAACTGAGACAAATAGTGGTAACGAGAGAGGAAGTTCTAAGCTTAATGGATAATATAAAAACTGACAAATCACCGGGCCCGGATGGCATCCACCCGAGAGTTCTCAAAGAACTCAAAGGTGAAATTGCTGATCTGCTAACTAAAATATGTAACTTGTCCCTCAGGTCCTCCTCCGTGCCTGAGGACTGGAAAGTGGCAAATGTAACGCCAATCTTCAAAAAGGGATCCAGAGGGGATCCCGGAAATTACAGGCCAGTTAGCTTAACTTCTGTCCCTGGAAAACTGGTAGAAAGTATGATTAAAGCTAGATTAACTAAGCACATAGAAGAACAAGCCTTGCTGAAGCAGAGCCAGCATGGCTTCTGCAAGGGAAAGTCCTGTCTCAGTAACCTATTAGAATTCTTTGAGAGTGTCAACAAGCATATAGATAGAGGTGATCCAGTGGACATAGTGTACTTAGACTTTCAAAAAGCGTTTGACAAGGTACCTCACCAAAGGCTTCTGAGGAAGCTTAGCAGTCATGGAATAAGAGGAGAGGTCCTCTTGTGGATAAGGGATTGGTTAAGAAGCAGAAAGCAGAGAGTAGGAATAAACGGACAGTTCTCCCAATGGAGGGCTGTAGAAAGTGGAGTCCCTCAAGGATCGGTATTGGGACCTGTACTTTTCAACTTGTTCATTAATGACCTAGAATTAGGAGTGAGCAGTGAAGTGGCCAATGACACTAAATTGTTCAGGGTTGTTAAAACAAAAAGGGATTGCGAAGAGCTCCAAAAAGACCTCTCCAAACTGAGTGAATGGGAGGAAAAATGGCAAATGCAATTCAATATAAACAAGTGTAAAATTATGCATATTGGAGCAAAAAATCTTAATTTCACATATACGCTCATGGGGTCTGAACTGGCGGTGACCGACCAGGAGAGAGACCTCGGGGTTGTGGTGGACAGCACGATGAAAATGTCGACCCAGTGTGCGGCAGCTGTGAAAAAGGCAAATTCCATGCTAGCGATAATTAGGAAAGGTATTGAAAATAAAACAGCCGATATCATAATGCCGTTGTATAAATCTATGGTGCGGCCGCATTTGGAATACTGTGTACAGTTCTGGTCGCCTCATCTCAAAAAGGATATTATAGAGTTGGAAAAGGTTCAGAAGAGGGCAACCAGAATGATCAAGGGGATGGAGCGACTCCCTTACGAGGAAAGGTTGCAGCATTTGGGGCTTTTTAGTTTAGAGAAAGGCGGGTCAGAGGAGACATGATAGAAGTGTATAAAATTATGCATGGCATTGAGAAAATGGATAGAGAAAAGTTCTTCTCCCTCTCTCATAATACTAGAACTCGTGGACATTCAAAGAAGCTGAATGTTGGAAGATTCAGGACAGACAAAAGGAAGTACTTCTTTACTCAGCGCATAGTTAAACTATGGAATTTGCTCCCACAAGATGCAGTAATGGCCACCAGCTTGGATGGCTTTAAAAGAAGATTAGACAAATTCATGGAGGACAGGGCTATCAATGGCTACTAGCCGTGATGGCTGTGCTCTGCCACCCTAGTCAGAGGCAGCATGCTTCTGAAAACCAGTTGCCGGAAGCCTCAGGAGGGGAGAGTGTTCTTGCACTTGGGTCCTGGTTGCGGGCTTCCCCCAGGCACCTGGTTGGCCACTGTGAGAACAGGATGCTGGACTAGATGGGCCACTGGCCTGATCCAGCAGGCTCTTCTTATGTTCTTATGTTCTTATGAATTGCATTTGCCATTTTTCTGCCCATTCTTTTTGGCGTCTTTTGAAGACTTTCCTCTTTCAACAAGCCTTTTAAGTTGAGAACTATCCCAGTCTGCATCTGTGTCAGAATTGTTTAATATGTTTTTTAATAATGTTTTTAACCCTTTTTAAAAGTTTTTTTTTTTTAATGTTTTTAATGCTGTTTTGTTTTAATGTATTTTAAGCAGAGCTTGGAACTTTTTTGAACTACAGCTCCCATCAGCCCAATCCAGTGGCCATGCTGGCTGGGGCTGTTGGGAGTTGTAGTTCAAAAAAGTAACTTTTCCAAGCTCTGATTTTCAGATTTGTTTTTATGATGTTTTAACGTGTTTTAGTGCTTTGTTTGCCGACCTGGGCTCCTGCTGGGAGGAAGGGCGGGATACAAATAAAATAAATAAATAAATATGCAACAGACAGGCAGACTAGAATTCTTGATTTTCCTAGGAAAGCTGTGGTGTCCCTCATTGGCTAACAACAATGGAAGGCGGGAATAGGCTGATTTCTAACAAAATTGGCAAAAAGCTGCCTCCACATTTTGCCTTGTACCTGTGGATCTGCAAGGGATAGAGAATTGCTTTTTTAAAAAATGAAAGCTGGGAATCTGGGCTAAGCGGGCACCAGGTAGCATGGCTAAAGGTAAAGGTAAAGGTGTCCCCGCACTTATAGTGCGAGTTGTTTCCGACTCTTAGTTAGGGTGACGTCTTGCGACGTTTACTAGGCAGACCGTATATATGGGGTGGGATTGCCAGTTCCTTCCCCGGCCTTTCTTTACCCCCCAGCTTATGCCGGGTACTCATTTTACCGACCACGGATGGATGGAAGGCTGAGTGGACCTCAACCCCTTTTACCAGAGATTCGACTTCCTCCTTTCGTTGGACTCGAACTCCGGCCGTGAGCAGAGCTTCGGCTGCATTACTGCCGCTTACCACTCTGCGCCACAGAGGGTCAATGTAGCATGGCTAGAATCTGGGTAAAACCCCGGTAACCGAGCAATGTGGCAACCCTAGGTTAGGGGAACTGCGATTTGATTTCCCACAATGCACTGTGGGAAATTGAAGTGGTGGCCGCCAACTGCTTGCCACCACCAGGGAAGCCCAAGAGGGTGCTGATATGTTGAATGGAATTGTTTTATTGTACATTTTAATTATATATTGATTTTATAATTGATTTTATACCTGTAAACTGCTTAGAAGCTATTTTGGCTTGTATGTGTAACAACAACAACAACAACAACAATAATAATGGAAGGGGGTGACCAGAAGGTACTTTGTCGTGGGGAGGGGCTTCAAACCTGGAGCTGGCTCTGTGCACACAACTCCTCTGCAGCATCCAAAGCTTCCTTGGTATAAAAGCCTACGTGCAAATGCTTTCCTCAGTCAGAAAGTTTGCAAAAGCCCAGACTGAACAGGCTGCAGCAAAAACAAGGCAATTATCCTTTCTGGAAATGAATAATGGAAAACATCTTGCTGTTTACAGTTTGGGTCTGTTGTACGAGGTGGATGACCACAGGGAAGTGGGCAGCTCTGACGAACGGCATACATTTAGATAACACGAAGGGCCTCAATTAAAAGTGGGAAGGAGAGAAACACTCCAAAGGGAAAATGTTTGTTGTGAAGAAATGTACAACAGCAACAGCAGCAGGGGAAAAGAAAAAGACAGAGCCCATCCTGACTGATTATTGTGCCACTTCATTTCATTTTTTTTTTCACTCAGAAGAAGGCTGAATCAAATCACAGAGTTAACTACTTTGAATAGGAGACTAGCAATTTTTAGAGGCAGGCTCAGACCCTCCTGCTCTGTACTTGACTCTCCCCCGTCCACACTGCTGGCAGCAATTACGGGTTCAGTGCCTGCTCCACTTTGGAATCCTGTGCCCCTCCTTGTTGCCCAGAAGCAACCGGGTGTGACTCTAACAATCATCGTACACAGGACTGAAGTCTTATTCCACCTTGGATTGGCAAGGTTTAGGGCGTAACCTGAGGTTCTGCCCTTGTTTTCAGGGTCTCCAGGGGAAGGAGCAAAATCTCCCGGAGGCCAAGGCCACATCATCATCACTTTATTTCTATGCTGTCTTTCCACAAAATAAATAAATAAATAAAATGATGCCCAAAACAGCTTACAACAATGAGAACATAATACAGCTGCAATAATAATGTCATAACATCAGCAATGACTGAGACAGCCTTGGTCGCCCTGTACGATGAACTATGTCGGGAAAGAGACAGAGGGAGAGTAACTCTGTTGATTCTCCTTGATCTCTCAGCGGCTTTTGATACCATCGACCATGGTATCCTTCTGGAGAGGCTCGCGGAGTTGGGAGTTGGAGGTACTGCTTGGCTGTGGTTCCGCTCCTACTTGGCGGGTCGTCTCCAGAAGGTAGTGCTTGGGGAACATTGCTCGACACCGCGGGCTCTCCAATATGGGGTTCCGCAGGGGTCAGTTTTGTCCCCCCTGCTTTTTAATATCTACATGAAGCCGTTGGGAGAGGTCATCAGGAGTTTTGGAGTGCGTTGTCATCAGTATGCTGATGACACGCAGCTCTACTTCTCCTTTTCATCTTCTTCAGGTGAGGCTGTCGATTTGCTGAACCGTTGCCTGGCCGCGACAATGGACTGGATGAGAGTTAACAAACTGAAGCTCAATCCAGACAAGACTGAGATGCTGTTGGTGGACGGGTTCTCTGATCGGATGGTGGATATATACCCTGTCCTGGATGGGGTTACACTCCCCCTAAAGGACCGGGTTCGTAGTCTGGGAGTCTTTTTAGACTCTTCCCTCTCACTTGAGGCTCAAGTAGCCTCGGTGGTTAGGAATGCGTTTTACCAACTTCGGTTGGTAGCCCAGCTACGTCCCTATTTGAGTAAAGAGGACCTTACATCAGTGGTACATGCTCTGGTAACCTCACGTTTGGATTACTGTAATGCGCTTTACGTAGGGCTACCTTTGAAGACAGTTCGGAAGCTACAACTAGTGCAAAATGCGGCGGCCAGATTGCTGACAAGGACCAAGCGGTCCGAGCATATAACACCTGTTCTGGCCAGCTTGCACTGGTTGCCAATATGTTTCCGGGCTAGATTCAAAGTGTTGGTATTAACCTATAAAGCTTTATACGGTGCGGGACCACGATACCTTGCGGAACGCCTCTTCCGATATGAACCGGCCCGTGTACTACGTTCTGCTACGAAGGCCCTCCTCTGGGTTCCAACTCACAGGGAGGCCCGGAGGGTGATGACAAGATCTAGGGCCTTCTCAGTGGTGGCCCCCGAACTATGGAACAGTCTCCCTGAAGAAGTACGCCTGGCGCCGACTCTGCTCTCCTTCTGGCGCCAGGTCAAAACCTTCCTATTCTCTGAAGCATTTTAAGTTACACTGATTTAATTTTAAAAATGTTTATTGTATTGGATTGATGATTGTATTTTAGTATTATTTTGTTATTCATTGTATTTTTATGCTATTTTATGTTCACCGCCCAGAGAGCTATTGCTAGTCGGGCGGTATATAAATTTAATAAATAAATAAATAAATAAATGATAGGAGCAGTGATAAAATAGCAACATACAGCAGAGGTTTCCAATCTTTATGAGTACGGGCCCCTTTTGCAAGCTCAAAAAATTCCACCACCACCCCAATTGTAACGTTAGCCTGTGTCAGTTGAAAAAATGGTGCGTGGCAAAATCACATCTCCAAATATCCCGTTCCATAAAATGCTCCCTGCAGACAGGGAGATGTTGCTTTCTTTTCTTAATGCAAAGGTCCAATCAAACTGAGATCCCCATCTCCCCCTCCACCGACAGTCTGAAAACATACAGTCCTATCTCCCAACACCACTGGGTTACAGTGTTGGGCTAAGATCCAGGTTCAAATCCCCACCCCGTCACAAAGTCCACTGGGTGACCTTGGGCCAGACACCATCTCTCAGCCTGACCTATGTCACAGGGTTGGTGTAAGGATAAAATGGAAAGGGGGGGGACCATGTGCACCGCTTTGAGCAACTTGGAGGACAGGTGGGATATAAATGCAATAATAAATAAATAAATACATTTCAGCTGCAAACCTGCTGAGCTTTTTAAAAATAGCAATAATAATCATAATCAAGAAGCAGCAATGTGGTAGTGGTGGGGATGCTAGATTGTGAAGACAAAAGGGTACATTGAGAAGGGGGGTTAGTGCTTTTAGGCCTTGGGATGCTCATCAGAACTGGTAACTTGGTTAGCGTGCACTTGGGGAATGAGAGTGGAGCAGAAGACAGATCAGTGCATGCACACACACACACCTGATCCTCCTGCAAGTATCTGCAGGCGTGCATGCATTTGGGCATGTGAGAGGGGGGACTCAACTGCCGCAGCATCTTGGAGAGAGAGATGGGGGCGGCGGAATGTAGGTGTAAGAAAGGAGGGACACTGGCACACACAACCTCAGAGATGGGGGGTGAGCAAGTCCTAAGGTTTCTCAGTGCTCCTTGGCTTTGCCTGAGCTGAAGACGAGATCTGGGCAGCCTTGCAAATAAGAATAATTTTTAAAAGGAGATGGCAATGAAGCAGGAACCAAGAAAGGCAGGCACGCTGGCTGCCAGGAAGGAAGGGGGAAAGCAGCTTTTCCTTTCAGCCTTGCTTCTTTTTGCTTCAAGAAAAGCCTCTCTCATTCTGAGCAAGGGTGTCGTCAGCAGCGGCAGTACAAGGAGACGGGTGTTGGCAATAGTAATCCCTTCTTCTTCCTCGTAGCTCCACCCTCAGCCTCCTTCGGCGTCTGCCACGTTTGGGCTGCCTCCATTCCGCCCCACCAGTCTCGATGGGCACCAGCCACCTCTGGTATCAGGTGGGGGCTCATAGAGGATAAGGCTATCAATGGCTACCAGCTGCAATGGCTATGTGCTATGTGGATACCAGTTGCTGGGAGATGCAAGAGGGGAGAGCATTGTTGCACTCCGGTCCTGCTTGTGGGCTTCCCAGAGGCATACAATTCCAACAGGACTCTTCTTATGCGATGGCAGAAGCAATGGGCCAGGGCCGGCCCTCGGATAAAGAGTGCCCTGGGTGAGGATTGCCATTGCCTGTCCCTGCCCCACCCCAGTCAGCTTTGCAGGGTTATCCAGAGGATTTATGTGGTCTGGCGCAGGTGTGATGTTCGTGGTCTTGCTGCTGCCCCCTACAAGGACCCGTGCACGTGTGTACAAAGCTGGGGGCCGCATGCAAGAATTATTGCATGCGCGGACTACATGTGTAGGGCGGTGCGCAACCTGCTTGCCAGGATGCCTCGTGGCTTCAGCAGCAAAGATGTGTTTTGTTTCCATGCCAAAGCTGATCCATCCGTGAGCTGTTTTGTCGCCTCTGCTGAGCGATTGGCTGCCCTTGCCCTCCCCAGCAGCCAGGAGAAAGACTTCTTGAATTCTGTGAAGCCAATGATTTGTTTCTTGCCAACACTTTTTTTGAGCAACCAAAAAGACGACTGTACACGTGGACATCACCAGATGGTCAATATAGGAATCAAATTGATTATATAACTGGAAACAGAAGATGGAGAAGTTCCATACTTTCTGCAGAAACAAGACCAGGAGCAGACTGCATGTACTGATCATATCGAAAATCAGAGTAAAGCTAAAGAAGAAGAACAAAGCACTCATAATGCCAAAATACAATTTAAATAACATCCCAGAAGCATATAAAGATCAAATAAGGAACAGGTTTGAGGCTTTAAACTTAGTTGACAGAGAACCAGAAGAACTATGGACTGAAGTCAGGGACATTATCAGGGAAGAATGCAAAAAGACAATACCTCTTGTTAAAAAGAGAGAAAGACCTCAATGGATGACTGAAGAAACTCTTAAAATGGTTAAAGAGAGAAGGAAAGCAAAAGCAAAAGGAGATAGAAACACGGTCAGAACCCTAAATGCAACTATACTACGACTAGTATGTAGGGACAAAGAAAACTATTACAATAGTTATTGTATAGAAATAGAAAAGGACAACAAAATGGGAAGAACAAGAGCCCTATTCCAAAAGATTAGAGAAATGAAAGGGAAATTTAAACCACGAGTAGGGATGTTGAATAATCAACAGGGGAACACTCTGACTGACTGAGATGAAATAAAAGGAAGATGGAAGCAATACACTGAAGAACTCTGTAAAAGAGATGACAGGATGACAGATTCATTCATGGAGGAACCATATGATGAAGAACCAGAAATTTTAGAATGTGAGGTGAAAACTGCTCTTGTAATTCTTGGAAGAAACAAACCACCAGGAATAGACGGCATACCAATAGAGTTGCTACAAGCTACTGAGACTGAATCTGTCCAAATTTTGACAAAAATTTGTCAAGAAATATGGAAAACTAAACAATGGCCCACAGACTGGAAACATTCAATATATATCCCACTTCCAAAGAAAGGGGATCCCAGAGAATGCAGTAGTTACCGAACTATTGCCTTAATATCCCATGCAAGTAAAGTAATGCTCAAGATTCTACAACAAAGGCTCTTACTGTATATGGAGCGAGAAATGCCAGACGTCCAAGCTGGATTTAGAAAGGGAAGAGGCACCAGAGATCATATCGCAAACATACATTGGATAATGGAACGGAGCAAAGAATTTCAGAAGAAAATCACCCTGTGCTTTATAGACTACAGCAAAACCTTTGACTGTGTAGATCATGAAAAACTATGGAATACTTTAAAAGAAATGGGGGTGCCACAGCATCTGATTGTCCTGATGCACAATCTATACTCTGGACAAGAAGCTACTGTAAGGACAGAATATGGAGAAACCAATTGGTTCCCCATCGGAAAGTGTGTGAGACAGGGTTGTATTTTATCACCCTATTTATTTAATCTGTACGCAGAACATATCATACGGAAAGCAGGATTGGACCAAGATGAAGGAGGTGTGAAAATTGGAGGGAGAAATATCAATAATTTAAGATATGCAGATGATACCATACTACTAGCAGAAACCAGTAATGATTTGAAACGAATGCTGATGAAAGTTAGAGGAAAGCACAAAAGCAGGACTACAGCTGAACGTCAAGAAGACTAAAGTAATGACAACAGAAGATTTATGTAACTTCAAAGTTGATAATGAGGACATTGAACTTGTCAAGGATTATTAATACCTCAGCACAGTCATTAACCAAAATGGAGACAATAGCCAAGAAATCAGAAGAAGGCTAGGACTGGGTAGGGCAGCTGTGAGAGAACTAGAAAAGGTCCTCAAATGCAAAGATGTATCACTGAACACCAAAGTCAGGATCATTCAGACCATGGTATTCCCGATCTCTATGTATGGATGTGAAAGTTGGACAGTGAAAAAGGCGGACAAGAGAAAAATCAACTCATTTGAAATGTGGTGCTGGAGGAGAGCTTTGCACATAACATGGACTGCGAAAAAGACAAATAATTGGGTGTTAGAACAAATTAAACCAGAACTGTCACTAGAAGCTTAAATGATGAAACTGAGGTTATCATACTTTGGACACATCATGAGAAGACATGATTCACTAGAAAAGACAATAATGTTGGGGAAAACAGAAGGGAGTAGAAAAAGAGGAAGGCCAAACAAGAGATGGATTGATTCCATAAAGGAAGCCACAGACCTGAACTTACAAGATCTGAACAGGGTGGCTCATGACAGATGCTCTTGGAGGTCGCTGATTCATAGGGTCACCATAAGTCGTAATCGACTTGGAGGAACATAACAGCAACAACAACAAACTGTATTTTGTAAATTGTATTATTTTATTGATGTATTTTATATTGTATTTTTATATTTGTGTTTTTGTAAGCCGCCTTGAGGGCCTTTGGCTGGAAGGCAGGGTATAAACAAATAATAATTATTATTATAATAAATAATAATAATTCTTGCCTGCAGTTCCTCCTTGCCCGGGGATCAAGGAGAAAGATAGATATGCTTCATTTTCTTCTTCTTTGGGGATAGACGAACAGGTTGTGCTTATTCTGTGGGCCTCTTCCAGATTCCAAACCCCTTCTGGCAGAGCTTCTTTCTGCTTCCTGGGGCTCCGTCTTCTGGTTCTGGCCTGCTGTGGGCCTTCTCTGCTACTCACTCAGGAAGGATCCCTCCCTTCAGGCCTGGCCTCACACCGCTCCTACACCTTTCCCTGTGGTAGCTGCCACAGAAAATTACTCTCCGGTGGAACCTTGCCTGGAAATCTTATGCAATGTTACTCATTCTCTCCACTGATTTTTACTCAACACAAATTACACCAAAGTGAAAAAAAAACATACTTTAAAGCTAATTGAAGGAAGATAATTTTTGTAGTTAGTACCCAAACAATCCGTAGAAATTTTTAAAACAGGTTACAGACACTTGCTTTTTGCCACCTTAGCTCAGTGAAGAGTGGCCGCTTGTGCTAGCTCGACTTGGTAGGGCTGCAATTTTTAACTTTGCTCTTTTTGACACAATGCAGTGTGTCACTGTCGTCTCGCTAAAAACTTATCAATTCTTTGCACATCTATGGACAATAGAGGAGCTTTCAGGTAAGAGGGTCAAGTACAATTTACAGATATGAATGACTCCATAGCTCTTATTTAGAAATTAAGTCACACCGCATACATTTTTGAATTCATGTATGGATTGATTGACTGATTATGGGGAAGGGCCGTAGCTCAGTGGTACAGCATCTGCCTTGCATGCAGAAGGTCCTAAGTTCAATTGCCAGTATCTCCAGGTAGAGCTGGGAGAAACTCCTGCCTGAAACCCTGGAGAGCGGCTGCCAGTCAGTGTATGGCGCTAGATGGACCAATGGTCTAACTCAGTATAAGCCAATTTCCTATGTTCCTATGTACACCTGCACATCCATTGCCCCAAAACTAAACACACACATGCACAAACTTTTAAAATGTTGGAACCACTTGCTTCCAGTTTCATGCATTTTCTTCCCCCCCAAAATCAATTTTACTTTTCAGTATCCAAAACACTTTCCCCTCTAAAAGAACAAAGTACTCCAACCAATAGACAGAAAAAAGTTTCATTTGGGCCAGGGCACAGCAGGGCGCAGCAGAAAGTATTTGCAACGCATGGCCTGATGAAGTAATAGTCTCTGTTCATGTGCAGAGCACATCACACCAAATGAATCATAATCAGCCTGTGTTATGTCTGAGATTAGGGATAATATCTTCCAGATTTGGGGAAGGATATGGAGTCATACCCAGTCAGGCACACAGCTCAAACGTTTCATTTCAGAAACTGCTGACAAAATTCGCAAAGCTAGAAATAACAGCACCAGCATTTCCCTCCATTCCTCTGCATTGAAAATATTCTGAATTCAAGCTTAGAGAGGGGCTTGTTGGAACCAGATCCACACAGCTTTTCTGGAAATATTCTGGAATTGCAAGTGGCTCAGATCAATCTGCCCTTCTCCACCCAGCTTTGAATGGGTGAGTGTAGGGAGACGGTTAACACAGAGTTTGTTGCAACACATACACAAGCCATCAGGGCTGGTTCTAAAGGGCGGCCAGGTGGGGCACTGGCCCGAGGGCCCCTGGAACTACAGGAAGCCCTCCGCTCTCCTTCCGCGATTCGCGGAAGCATCCGCGGACAGCCATCCCCCCACTTTACCTACCTTTCCGTTTTTTTGCGGCATGCAGATTTGCCATCAATTAAGATGGCAGCCGAGGTTTCCTTAAGGGGCTGAAGCCTCTGCTGCCATCTTTGCTGATGGCACGCATGTGTTCTACATGCCCGTGTTGCTGCCATCAACAAAGATGGCGGCAGAGGCTTCAGCCCCTTAGGGAAACCTCAGCTACTAACTTGATTGATGGCAAACCTGCATGCGCCGCAAAAAACAACAGAAAGGTAGGTGAAGTGGGGATAGCAGTGGGATGGCAGGCAGCGCGGAAGCTCCTGTCTTGCGGTCCGAGGAGGCTTAAGTTCCACAGATTGCGGAGGGGGATTGGAGGGTCCCAGGGCAGGCTGGTACCCAAGGGCCCCGGCATACCTGGGGCCGGCCCTGCAAGCCATCCACTATTTCTCCTCTCAATTCTCCAGCTCACAGAAATAAATGAAAAATATTTAAACAAAAAATACATATGCATTATAGAAAGAGATTCACTGTTGTTATGTTCTCTCTCTCTCTCTCTTCCTCTCAGTCACACAAACAAAAAATAATAAACTAAACAAACAAAAAAAACAAACAAAAAAGATCCTCGAAGTAGGAAGGCTTCTCTGGTTAACAAGAAGATCTATCCTTCAGGGAAATAGCTCTGAGCATGCTCAGAACTAGGCTAAGGCTACCACATAGGGCTGTTCTTGAAGCAGGCCTGCTGTACTATTTGTGCTAGATAAACCTCGTAACAACAAATCGAGAAGGAGTCTTCCTAGGAGGGGTGACAAAAGGGATGCACCTCCTTGCCACAACTACACTTTTGGATTAGGAGTGTCTGAGTGGTGCACATTGCTGATTGGACAGAGAACAGGAAGCTGATTGGCCACAGAGAACAGGAGATTTACGGAAATGCCTTCATAAGCCTCTGTGAGTTCAAGAAATGATAACATTGTGTAGGGGACAGGAAAGAGTGGGCAGCTTTGAGATTTTTGGGCAAATTTTTACAAAAATTGCCTCAGTAGCCACAGAAGACCAGCCTCCACTGCTGCAGACAGTATATTCAAAAAACACAGCCACTGAGCTCGGCTTAGCACTCTGGGCGACTGCCCAGTTTGCTCACCCCTGAGGCTGCCCCTATAGGCAGCTGGGGGATGCCATTTAATTTTCCACAATGCCCCAGACTAGGGTTGCCAGGCTCAGGGCCTGAGACTGATCCTGTATCTTTAGGAGAAGAGAAAGTCAGCCAAGTACAGGTGTTCTTGCAACCCTGTAATGGGAAAAACCACAAGGTGGAATTCTCCCTTCCCCCTGCACAACTTTTAAAGATACAGAAGACCTCTTGGAGGCCAGGCCTGGCAACCAAGAGGTCTTCTGTATCTTTAAAAGTTGTGCAGGGGAAAGGGAGAATTCCACCTTGTGGTTTTTCCCGTTAGAGTGTTGCAAGAACACCTGCACTTGGCTGAATTTTCTCTTCTCTTAAAGATACAGAATCATTCTCAGGCCCTGAGCCTGGCAACCCTACTCCAGATATTGCATTAGGGGCATTCTGGGAAATTGGACTGTCAGCTCTGAGACCCAACCACTGAAGCAGGCGTTAGCAGACAGCGGGATCTACGATATGATGAGGTCCGGCTGCTGCTTCATGATGTAGCGTGTTGATACTTGGCCTGGATATTCATATCGTTAATCCTTTGAACTATTTTTTTTGTTGAAAGTTCTGTGTCAACTCGGAAACCTCAACATGCTCCCAGGAAAGAGAGAAGGGTGTATATGTGTATGTCTGCGCATTTGCAAAACACACGCCAGGAAAGAGGTAAGCTTATTAAGCTGGGCAAAGCAACGATATATAAACAAATAACTTTGTTATTAAAAAAAAAAAAATGAAACCCAGCAAAAACTTTGCTGACATATTTTTTTTTTTTTGGGGGGGGGCGAGGTGGAAGACATAAAAGATTGGGAAAAGACAGGCTGTTCTAGGTATGCAAAAAATGTTTTCTCTTTCACATATATTGACAGTCAGAGGGGGGTTATTATTGAGAATATGGGCAAAGTTGCTGCCAAGGTTCTGCTGGTACTTGTGTTTAAAAAGAAACTATGGAAACCAGGACTAGGAATATTAATTAAGTCCAAATTTGGAATTTCTTTGCCAGCAGTGGCTGTAGGCATTCAATGAAGCAACCTGTTGAGTCTGCCATTCACAACGGTGTTAGCAATTTAACAAACTGCCAAACTCCCCCCCCCCAATAAATTAACATGTTGTTGTAATAATAAGATTAAAACGTTAGGTGTTGATAAGATTAATTTTTTGCTCTTTACCCCTACTGTCTTGCCCTCTTGCCTTAAAGGTCCGGGGTGGATTTTCTTTTCATTTTTCTAGGGGCAGGTTTTTTTTCAAGGCATGAGATCCTGGAGTGCTTGTTTTTGCATTTTAAGGCTACAATGCATAGCAAAAAGTCAGAAAGACATGGTGCAAATGTTAGGGCTGCACATCTGTATCTGATTGGTGTTTTTTTTAACATTCTGATCATTTTCTGAGTGACTCTGCGCTCTCTCAGCTTCTATCTGTAAATCACATTCCAAGCGACTTTGTATAAAAACTGTGTTTCCCATTCACTATACTTGGCAATCTAAAATGGCTATAACTTTCCCCCCTTTTGGCTAAAACGATGACATTTGCAGGCACAGGAGCCCCTCTAGAGAGGATTAAGCCTGCCAGCTTGCAGATAACCTGGCCCAGTGAGTTTTTGTTGGGGAAGTAAAAGGGATTCACTTTCTTCCATAATCCTTTATGAGGGGGGGGGGAGCAGGGGATTGCATCTAGCTTTCTTTCGTTGTTGTTATGTGCCTTCAAGTCTAATACAACTTATGGCGACCTACCTCATGAACCCCCTATTCAGACCTAAGTTCAGGTCTGTGGCATCCTTTATGGAATCAATTCATCTCTTGTTTGGCCTTCCTCTTTTTCTACTCCCTGCTGTCTTCCCCAGCATTATTGTCTTTTCTAGTGAATCATGTCTTCTCATGATGTGTCCAAAGTATGATAACCTCAGTTTCATCATTTTAGCTTCTAGTGATGGTTCTGGTTTAATTTGTTCTAACATGCAATTATTTGTCTTTTTTGCAGTCCATGGTATGCGCAAAGCTCTCCTTCAACACCACATTTCAAATGAGTTGAATTCCCTAGTCCTAGCCTTCTTTTAATTTCTTGACTTGTCTCCATTTTGGTTAATGACTGTGCCATGGTCTTGATAATTCTTGACAAGTTCATTGTCATCATTGTCAACTTTAAAGTTACATAATTCTTCTGTTGTCATTACATTAGTCTTCTTGACATTCAGCTGTAGTCCTGCTTTTCTGCTTTCCTCTTTAACTTTCATCTCCCTCAGTGTCAATAGAAAACACTGTGTTTGCAGCTGGCATTGAGCTCTTACTGTGGACGGTGCAAATAGAAAATGGAGGTGAAAACAGCATCTTTACTACAAAGTAATGCTCCCATGTGGATAAGCCCTGAGAGTCTTTTTTGGCGGGAGGAGGAGTGAGACCTCGTGGTGAGGGCCATAACCAAGAAGGCAGGCTAATTTCTGCTTGGCTTGAGAGCGATTGCTGTTAGCTCCACCCTTTTCCAGGCGCCACCCTCTGATCTACCAGATGCTGCGTAAGATTTTGTACGATGGTGCAGTTCGTGGTGCACATGCACTTGGGACCTTCTGCATGCAACGCAGGTACTCTGCCACTGAGCCACAAGGAAGCTTGCCTTTTGCCGAGTCGGATCTTTGGTCCGCCTAGGTCATTATTGACTGGCCGCGGTTGTCCAGGGGTTCAGAAAGACATCTTTTCCCAGCCTTACCTGAAGATGCCATGGATTGAACTTCAGACCCTCTGTTTGCAAAACTTGTGCTCTGACACTGAGCCCACAGTCCTTCCTGAACCAGTTTGAACCTCAGCACAATCATCTAGACAGACAGGCAGACGTATTTATTTATTAAATTTGTATCCCACCCTTCCTCCCAGAAGGAGCCCAGAAGGACAGAGTGCAATGATTTCACCTAACATTTCACATCGGATTTCACCGTGTTCGTATATGGTGTGTGTTCCTGTGGGGAAATTCTCTGCAAGGCTGTCTGATATAGTGAATATTAAATTGCAAAAGAGCAGTCATATAAAAATACAAAAAATAAAAAAGCACATTTGTTGTGGTAACTTTTTAATGACAACACAGGTTAATGAATGCCTCTTGCTTCTGAAGCAAAGGGATTTGTACATGAAATGTTTCGAGGTCCATTTTCTGGTTTACAGCATTATTCCCTTGGGTCCAAGTGACATATTTTATGGTAAAAGAATGATCATATTGAACGTTTTGTTGTTTGTTTAACAACATTTACATTCTGCTTGATGGTGAGAAAACCTCAAATCAGTTTACAAGAACTGTTTAAATAGCAGCTTCAGGGAAGCCAGTAAGACTTAGGACTGTTGCACCCAGAATGGGGAGGAATGGTTTAACTGGGTGATCTGTTGTGATCACTGGGCCTGATCTATCTCAAGGAGCTTTGAGAACAAAAGGGGGAAACATCTTATGGGTAATTTTGGTGTGCGTGTGTACTGCAAGGCCTTTCAGGATATTTAGCTTTTATATAGCACTTTAATATACATTCTTAAAAGCAATTTAAAAACAACTTATAATCTCAAAAATAGTGTGGGTCCTAAAAATATACATCTCAGGTGTCGAAGGCCAGGGTGAAGAGGTACGTCTGAACTATTCATTGAAAACTGTATAGTGAAGTTATTCAGGCAGCTCTTGGGCAACAAGATCTCCCCCAAAAGATCAGACTTTTTGTGCTAAGGAAAGTGAGGGGGAAATGCACTGGAAAGTGCTGGAATAACATTTGCTTGACAAGCCGGCACAATATCGTATAATCTTTCCACGTACGAATTAGGATGAATGCTCAATAAACAGGTCATCTAGAAGCGCTCTGAGAGAGCAAGAGGAGACCAGTCACCTAGCAAATTCGTGATAGCCAGGAGATTCAGATGAGGGAAGTTTTTGACTTATAGGTCAATCTACTTGCCATGCACTTTGAGGAATAACAACAAAAACAATAAGAAATCAACTTTTGTTTATGGTGGACACCTGGCTCATTGACCACTGTTAGTCCTTGCACTCTTACATTTTACTTTTGAAGATAGCCCCGTAAATAATTAAACCCAAGAAAAAAATTTGCTCCCAAATCTTTGCTTGACAGCCTGGCACTTTCTAGAGGGCTACCAGTCCACAGATGAGACTAGTGAGGAGGAGTCATTGTGCTTTGGAAACTGTTGTGACTAGAAAACCTAATGTGCCAGACTCAGTGTGTGTGTGTGTGTGTGAATGCATGCAATTAAGCAGCAGTTTAGTCATTCGGGTGAAGATGTAGGAAACCTCTCCATTGCCTTGATTCCAGCTGAAATTGAGGGGTGCATTTCCTTCCCACGGTAGAAGGGAGGCAGCCTTGACTCGAGCAAGGCTATTTCTAGGCAATGATTATCCCAAATGCACAGTAGGCAGAAGTTAAAAGGAAATGTTCCCTTTTTAGGTTTTTAAACTATATCCCTTAATCCTGGCCAATGATTGACAATCATGATTTAGAGCACAAGGTTCCCCTCTCTAATCCAGCAAGTTTGATGTTGTATGCATCTCTCGTGTGCCGTTATTCAACTCCAACTAAATGGAGGCTGCTGCAATTGATGCTGCATTGCTGAGATACTTTCTGAACTGAGAGTCTGTTTACAGATTGGTACACACATACACAGTATGCATTGTCAAAGCCATTAAGGAAAGAACAAAACAATACAAAAACCAACAGGCATGGCTGTGGGTGTAATTTAAAGTCCCCAAAATGCATTTACAATTTAAATGTTCCTTGCTGGATAGGAAGGATGTCAGTTGGGGAGGGGGGAGACTTCTCCAGAGTTGGCTGTGGAGACCATGTCCAAGTGCCTGGAATCCGTGAGTGGATGGATGGGAAGGAACAGGTTGAAGCTGAATCCCGATAAGACTGAGGTGCTGCTTGTGGGAGACAAGGGAAGGTTGGGAGATGTTGACCTGATGTTCAATGGGGTGAGATTACCCCTAAAGGACCAGGTCCGCAGCCTTGGGGTTGTTCTTGATTCCAAGCTGTCCATGGAGGCTCAGATTTCGGCAGTGAGCCGGGCAGCTTGGTATCAATTACACCTCATTCGTAAGCTGCAACCCTACCTGCCTGTTCACCAGCTCCCACGGGTAGTACATGCCCTGGTCACCTCTCGTTTAGACTACTGTAATGCACTCTACGTGGGGTTACCCTTGAAAACAGTTCGGAAATTGCAACTTATACAAAATGCTGCGGCTCGACTACTTACAAATTGTCGCCGCCGGGAACACATCACCCCAGTGTTGTACGATCTGCACTGGCTCCCAGTTATTTTCCGGGCTCAATTCAAGGTGTTGATATTAACCTTTAAATCCCTACACGGTTTCGGCCCAGTTTACCTGATGGAGCGCCTCCAGCGCCACCAATTATGCCGCCCGACAAGATCAGCCACTCAGGACCTTCTCTCCGTCCCACCAACTAAAACAGCTAGGCTGGTAGGGACTAGAGAGAGGGCCTTCTCTGTGGCGGCCCCCACTCTCTGGAACTCCCTCCCGTACGATCTTCGCCATGCCCCTTCCCTGAACGTATTCCACAAAGCCTTGAAGACCTGGCTCTTCAGACAGGCCTTTGGGACTTCCGGGGAGAGTTAATTTTTTAGGACTAATCGCCTATTACTCTGAACTGTTACTATTTCACTGTCATTTTGTATTTTATGTGTATTTTATTGTGATGTATTATTGCATTTGAATTGTACGTCGCCTAGAGTGGCCATCGGCCAGATAGGCGACGCATAAATTAAATTATTATTATTATTATTATTATTATTATTATTATTATTATTTGTACAAATTTAAAACAGTGAGAAAAGAGAGGCAGTCTGGGTGCCTCCTGATTTGATGATGATGATGATGATGATGATGATGATGATGATGATAATGATAATACACCACACAGACCTTTGTATCTGCTGGTAATTAAAAATCTGTTGGCATCATGGCACTTTATTAAAACATATCTGCTTGAACAAGCTTGGAGGAGTTGATCTGACCCAACTTTGCCCACCTGGCTACTCGGTGCAACACCAGCACAGGCTGCAGGGATGCAGGGGTTGCTGTGGTCTACAGAACTTCCATCTCTGTCACCAGGAATCCACTCTGTCTTGGAGCTGGCTGTGAGGGCCTGCACCTGGTGCCGGGCCAAGGAGATAGTAAACTAGGGTTGCTGCTGGTGTACCGTCCACCCTGCTGCCCGGCAGCTTCTCTGACTGAGCTGGCGGAGGCTGTCTCGGCTGTGGTGTTGGAGGAGCCCAGAACGATAGTGCTGGGTGATTTCAATGTCCATGCTGAAGCTGCCTCTAGTGTTCCGGCTCCGGACTTCATGGCCTCCATGTTGACCATGGGGCTGTCTCAAGTTGTTACTGGCCCAACACATAGGTCAGGGCACACCCTCGACTTGGTTTTTGCTCCAGATGGAGGAAGGGGTGGTCTGGAGATAGGGGGGTAGATGTCACCCGATTGTCATGGTCAGATCACTTCCTGGTGAAGTTTAGACTTATGGCTGTGATCCTTCCCTGCAGGGGTAGTGGACAGATTAGGCCCCCGGAGCCTAATGGAATCCACTGGATTCCTGAATGCCCTGGGGGAGTTCCCAGTAGATAGAGCTGGTGACCCTATTGAAGCCCTTGTCATGCTGTGGAACAACAAAGCACACCGGGCTCTTGACACGGTTGCCCCCAAGCACCCTCTCCGGCACTGTGGAGCCCAGCTTGCACCTTGGTACACCAGTGAGCTAAGGGCAATGAAACAGGCTGGACGACAGCTAGAGTGCAAGTGGCGAAAGAGGTGCTGTGAGGCTGATCAGGCACAAGTAAAACATCATAACCATGCCTACTGTATGGTGGTGATGGCGGCGAAGAAGGCCCACTTCTCTGCCTCCATCGCATCCCCAAGTAGCTGTCCGGTGGAGCTTTTCTGTATTGTCAGGGGTCTGTTGACATCAACTCCAGGAAATGGAGTTTCAGACCCTTCGGAGACCCACTGTGAATTGTTTACAAGGCACTTTGAGGGTAAATGCTCGTCTCTGTAGCAGTCTTGATGCCCCATCCAAATCTACTATAGTCCCCAATGAGGTGTCTAGTGCAACGTCTGCTGCAACGTCTTAGGAATGGTTTCAGTTGATGCGGCCTGATGACATAGACAAGGTGCTTGCAATGATGCGGACAGCGTGTCCTCTTTACCCTTGCCCTTCTTGGCTTATTAAAGCTTGCTGAGGGGGTCTGACCGAGTGGATCCAGGGTGTGGTCAAAGCATCATTGCGGGAAGGAGTGGTCCCAGCCACCTTGAAAGAGACGGTGATCCGACCACTCCTGAAAAAACCCACCTTGGACCCATCGGTTTGTGACAACTATCGACAGGTTGCAAATACCCCCTTTTTAGGGAAGGTGATTGAGAGGGTTGTGGCACAGCAATTGCAAGTACTCTTGGATGAAAGAGATTATCTTGACCCATTCCAATCTGGGTTATGGGACTGAATCGTCCTTGGTCACCCTGATGGATGACCTTTATCGGTAGAAAGATAGGGAGTGCGACCCTGTTATTCTTACTTGATCTCTCAGCGGCTTTGGATACCATTGACCATGATATTCTTCTGGGCCGCCTTGGTGAGCTGGGTATAGGAGGCACTGTTTTACAGTGGTTCCGATCCTATCTCCAGGGTCGCTTTCAGAGAATAGCATTGGGTGACTGTCTTTCGGCCCCCTGGCCATTGTGCTGTGGGGTGCCGCAGGGTACCATCTTGTCTCCCATGATGTTTAACATCTCTATGAAGCCCTTGGGAGCAGTCATCAGGAGCTTTGGAGCGAGTTGTCAGCAGTATGCTGATGATACCTAGCTCTATTTCTCCATAACATCTGAATGAGGAGAGGCCATGCAAGCCCTGGACCAGTGCCTGGATTCAGTGGTGGGCTGGATGAGGGCCAATAAACTGAGTCTGAATCTTAGCAAGATGGAGGCACAGTGGGATGGTGGTTCCTGAGTTCACAAAATTGGTCAGTTGCCTGCTTTGGATGGGGGTCATACTCCCTCTGAAAGAACAGGTCTGTAGTCTGGGGGTGCTCCTGGATCCATCTTTTTCGCTAGAGGCCCAGGTGACCTTCCTGGCTAGGAATGCCTTTTACCAGCTTTGGCTGGTAAGACAGCTGCAGCCGTTTCTGGACCGGGATAGCCTGACCACTGTTGTCCATGCACTGGTAACCTCCAGGCTGGATTACTGTAATGTGCTCTATGTGGGGCTGCCCTTGATGTTGGTCAGGAAGCTGCAGCTGGTGCAAAATGCGGCGGCGAGACTGCTCACTGGGGCAGGTTATCGCCAACATGTCATCCAGCTGCCGAAAGAATTGCACTGGCTGCCCATTTGCTACCAGGCCAAGTTCAAGGTTCTAGTTTTGGTACACAAAGCCCTATACAGCTTGGGACCAGGATACCTGAAAGACAATCTCACCCTTATATACCCAGTCGATCACTGTGCTCTGGATGCAGGATGAAAGGTTTTGCCACCTCCTGCAAAGCTGGCATCGGCATAAGGCTGGCCCATGCCTCCTCAAAGGCAGGATTGGTGATAGTAAGAATGCTTGTTTGCATGCTTTCCCTGCACGTGGAAATCTAGTATGTCACCGGAAAGGCTTCACTCTAGTTTTCTCCCTGATGGGCTACATTTCAATATGCAGACAAGGATGTTTTGGGGTTTCCCCCCCATGTTGCAGAATCTGTTCTATTTAAACTAGGGTGATTTTTAAAAAAGCTTGTTATTTATTTATTATTTGATTTATCTCCCACCCTTCCCCCCAGCAGGAGCCCAGTGCGGCAAACAGAAACGCTAAAAACACTTTAAAACATCATAAAAAACAGACCTTAAAATACATTAAAACAAAACAACGTTAAAAACATTTTTTTAAAAAAAGCGTTAAAAACATCTTTTAAGAACGGGTTAAAAATGTATTATTAAAAAAAAAAATTAAAAAGCAATTCCAACACAGAAGCAGACTGGGATAGGTCTCAACTTAAAAGGCTTGTTGGAAGAGGAACGTCTTGCTCTGTGCCCTGATTCCGATCTGAGGGACCCCTGTGCTAGGGATGGATGAATCTCTCAGCTTTGGTTTCTCTCAGTTTCCAATCTTAAATTTGGTTCTCTACATTTCATAGGAACATAGGGAGCTGACTTCTTCTGAATCAGGTCATTAGTCCATTCTAGCTCATTTCTGACTGGCAGGGGCTCTCCGTACTTTCCGACAAGGGTTGCTCCCAATCCTACCTTGAGATGCCTGGGGATTAAACCTGGCACCGTCTGTGGGCAAAGCAGATGTTCTGGCACTGAGCTAAGGCCCTTCCCTCTCTCCATCAGTCTGCAATATTTTTTAAGTCCTTTCAGTTTTGCAGTGTCAACATTTTAGGCATGTTTCCTAATACTCACATATTTGCATGCAAATTTATCTAAGATACACATTCTTTTGAGGATTTCCCCCAATATAACGCATTGTTGTACAGTAGGGCCCTGCTTTACGGCGCTTCGCTTTACAGCGCTTTGCTAATGCAGCGGTCTCAATTAGACGCAATTAGACTAAAGCCCCACTCATACGGTGCTTGTTCCGCTTTTACGGCGGTTTTCGGGCATCGCGCGGCATTTTGTTCAATGAGTTCCGCTTTATAGCGGTTTTTGCTTTACAGCGGGGATCCGGAACGTAACCTGCTGTATGTGGGGCCCTATTGTAGGTTATTTTCACTTTATGCACACCTCCCCCGATATGCACTATCTTGTATGCCTTATTTGTTTGGAGAACTGCACCTCAAAATTTAGAGAACTGTGCCTCTTTCGAAATTCACAATTACCTGAATTTTGCAATGCAGTTCTCCAACCAAACAATGCTTATGAAAAAAAGCATACGTTAGTGGAAAGTGTGCATAAAAATGAATATATGAGTGAAAATAACATACAAAATGCAATGTATTAGGAGGAATTGCTTGCAAAAATGTTAAAACGGCAAACAAAAACGTTAGGAGAAATTCACACTAAAATGATGAGGAATTTTCATGAATTTCTGTGCTGTGGATTGAACCTGGGGTCTTCTGCAGGCAAGAGCATGTGCCTTCCCTTAAAAAGAATAAGATTCCAGTCCTCATGGTGCTGAAGAAAGGGCTGATTTAAATAGGAATAGAAGAAGCTGCCTCATGTTGAGTCACGCCAACTGGTCCATCCATTTTACGGTGGGATTGAGCCTGGAATATGCTCTGCCACCGAGCTATGGCGCTTTCCTCTGGATAGGTTCTTGGCAGAGCTTGGAAAAGTTACTTTTTTGAACTACAACTCCCATCAGCCCCAGCCAGCATGGCCACTGGATTGGGCTGATGGGAGTTATAGTTCAACAAAGTAACTTTTCCAAGCTCTGGTTCTTGGTGGTTTGACAGCTATTAGGTGTCATAGGTAAATGGAACCTGCACATTCAGAGGTAGTATACCTCTGAATATCATGCACCGTAAGAGAGGGCTATTGCTGGTGGGCTCCCTGAATGCATTGGGTTGACCAGTGATGGCAACACACTGTCAATCTGATCCAGCAGGGCTTTCCTTACCTTTGCATGGAAGGCTAATTTAATTATCAAATCAACCAAAATCAGAGCTGTTCATATATTATTATTGTTGTTGTTGTTTATTTTTACCCCGTCTTTTGGCCAAGAGGCCGTCAAGGCGGCTTACAAAAAACCCAGAAATATAAAAATGCATCAATAAAAACAATGCAATCTACAAAAAACAGCAGTTACAATATAATTCAGTTCAATTCAATGGAAGCACAGAAAAGTCCTACAATGGGGGTGCTGGTCGCACAATCCAGCTTCCTAAGAGTTTCAGCTTAATTTTTTTTAAGATACTACCCCTTAAGATTATCTTTGAAAGTTTGTGAGAGCAATGCCAAGTGAAGTCTCAGAAACTAGCAAGAGTTGCTTTCCACAAGGTGTGGCCTCAGTTACCTCTTCAGCTCCTTGACTAGCAGAAGGAGGATAAATCATGCAAAATAGTAAGAAATGCAGAGTAGAATATGCAGAACTATGCATTAGGCAACCAAGTACCAAAACCGATGGATGGTTTGCATGTTTGGTGTAATCAAATGATAATGTCTTTATTGGACTGGACTTCTTTCACCCACAGGTGGAGGAATCATGTTTTTGAATTCTCCAACATGGGGGGAAAACCCCAAACATCCCTGTCTGCATATTGAAATGTAGACCATCAGGGAGAAAACTAGAGTGAAGCCTTTCCGGTGACATACTAGATTTCCATGTGCAGGGAAAGCATGCAAGCAAGCATTCTTACTATCACCAATCCTGCCTTTGAGGAGGCATGGGCAAGCCTTATGCCAATGCCAGCTTTGCAGAAGGAGGTGGCAAAGCCTTTCATCCTGTGCCAAGGGAACCATATATGGCAAATTTGTGGAAGGATCCTTCAGGGAGGGAAAAATGTTTTTGGAGTGTGCTTTACAGGAGTATGTGGATAAGCCCTTCATTTTGACACAAATTAAGCATTTCATGGAAAGTTAGCCCTGCCTAAGAGTTGGTGTCCTTCAAAGCCAACTTAATGTCCTAATACATGTTGGGTAAAGGTCTCCCAGTTCGTCCTGAGACTGTTTCCCCCCCCCATTGCTGTCATTTCTGCCCTGTGAATTTGAGCCGAAACTATAATTAGATGTAAGTGGTCTTGTTCCCACAGAAATGAATGGCAGCATCTGCAGAGACGCAACTTGTTCCAAAAACTTTTGGCACCTAGCTCTCTGCAAGTGTAGTGGCGCAGAGTAAGAGCCAGAATCCAGACTTCTGTCAGCCTAATTTTATATCTGTGAAAGCACAACAGCAAAACCTATATTCCAATAATGCGAAGGAGGATGTCGTGCAGGACGCATTCCAGACACATTCTGTCCACCCTTCTCGGAGGCCCGTGTCTCTGAGTGGGGGTGCATGGTTCTGGATTAGCCACACTAGGAACTGTGTGTGCACGCATGCGCCATATGCACAACGCACTTTCAATATGTCCCACCCTTCTTTGAAGGGGCATCCCTTATCCCAGAACATGGCATTGAAGCCTTGTCAAAGCCCCCTTATCTTAAAGCCCCCTATCTCCATGACCTATATTTATTTATTTATTATTTATTTATTACATTTACAATCCTGATGGGAGATGTAGTCCAAAACATCTGGAGGGCGCCGGGTTGGCAAAGGCTGCCCTAAAGAGACTGGCCACATGGAATCCTCACAGAACAGACTTTTAGTCTGGTGTCAACCCCTGAAGCTCTAACTCCCATTCCTGGTTGCCTGCGGTGGGATTCACTCATGACCGATTTCCACCTTTGGCTTTGGTTCTCCTGGCTAATGCCTGTTCCAGGGGCAGGCCTTGATTGCCCTGGCTTCCACCAACAGAACTGTAGTCAAAGAGTGCTTATCAACCTTTCTTCTTAAACTGGGGGGAGGTAATGAGCAGGGTACTGCAGGGCTTGGTTCTGGGCCCAGTGCTCTTCAACATTTTTATTAATGAGGAAGTGCAGGGAATGCTTATCAAATCTGCAGATGGTACAAAATTGGGAGGGATAGCTAATATCCTGGAAGCCAGAAACAAAACTCAAAGGGGTCTTGATAGGCTGGAGCACTGGCCTGAAAACAAGAGAATGAAATTTAACGGGGATAAGTGCAAAGTTCTACACCTAGGAAAAAATCCCCAAATGCACAGTTATGGGGGATACTTGGCTCATCAATACTATATGTGAGAAGGATCTTGGGATTGTTGTTGATCATAAGCTGAATAAGAGTCAACAGTGCAGTGTGGCTGCAAAAAGGCAAATGATATATTAGGCTGCATTAGCAGAAGTATAGTTCCCAAATTGTGTGAAGTATTGGTTCCCCTCTATTCAGCACTGGTTAGGCCTCATCTGGAGTACTGTGTCCAGTTCTGGATACCACACTTTAAGAAGGATGCAGACAAACTGGAACAGTTTCAGAGGAGGGCAACAAGGACGAACAGGGGACTGGAAACAAAGCCCTATGAGGAGAGACTGAAAGAACTGGGCATGTTTAGCCTGGAGAAGAGAAGACTGAGGGGAGATAGGATGGAGATAGGATAGTACTTGAAAGGTTGCCACATAGAGGAGAGTCGGGATCTCTTCTTGATCGCCCCAGAGTGCAGGACATGGAATAATGGACTCAAGTTGCAGGAAGCCAGATTTCAACTGAACATCAGGAAAAACTTCCTAACTGTTACAGCGGTACAACAATGGAACCAATGACCTAGAGAAGTGGTGGGCTCTCTACCACTGGAGGCATTCAAGAGGCAGCTGAACAGCCACCTGTCGGGTATGCTTTAATCTGGATTCCTGCATTGAGCTGGGGGTTGGACTCGATGGCCTTGTAGGCCCCTTCCAACTCTACTATTCTATGATTCTATGACTTTTCTCTCAGCTTGGGATTGGACAAACAAGCGGGCACTCCTTTGGGTAGGCTGGCTAATGGGCTCAGTTTGTTTGCTTCTGCACCACCAATGGCACGTCCATGCTGACAGGTGCTGGGACGACTCTGCCAGATTCTCATCCTGCCCTGCCTATGGCTACCCCTTCTGGGCTGTGGGTGGATCCCCCGCAGGAGGCGGGCTTGGCTGTGGATCAGCTGCCACAGGTGGTGAGATCAGAGGGGCCAGTGGCTCTATCCATGTCTGCATCTGCTTCAGGGGCAGGGCCGTCAATGGTCAGACTATTGGGCTCCTTCCCAGCCTCCTCACCCACAGCACCCAGACCACTGGGCCTGTCCCCTGGATCCCAAGCTGCTGCCTCCTCCTCCTGAGACCAGTCCTGCAAACAGTTCTTCATGGGGCTCACGCCATCGGCTGCGTGAGATTCCCTTCTGTCGGGCATCTTCTTCCTGGGGTTGTGTTCTTTCCCAGAAGGGCCATGTAGTCAAGTTATAGCTCTGTACTCCCAGTGGTCAATGTCCTCCTTATCCCAGCAGTGGGACATTCAAGAGCCTCTCCTAGCCAGTGGCAGCTAGTGGCTCCGTGTCAACGGGGCAGTGGAATCCACTCTGGGTTTTAGTATGAACGTCCAAGGAGCGGTGCAAGTCAGCACCTTGGACAGATCATTCAAAGTTTGGACTAAAACCCAGAGCAGATTCCACTGTCTCACTGACATAGAGCCATCAGCCGCCACTGCTCTCAGCACTACCTGGAGATGCTGGAGATTGAACCTGGGGCCTTCTGCATGCAAGGCAGATGTTCTGCCACTGAGTTACTACGGCCCTTCCCCAAACACAACAACAGGACACAATCCTGAAAATAAAAAAGGATGCCTGGAACTCCTGACAGTCTAGGATCCTGGTTCCCTGGACTGGTGCCCCAGCTTTAGGATGTTCATCAGAAAAAAAAATGGTGAGAATTGGCCCAAGGGGGTCAGTTCTTTGCCTAGAAATCTGAATATCCTATTTCTACATGGTCCCTGATGTGTATTTGCCGTGTATTTCCTTAAATGTTTACCACACATTGTGATCTCAAAAGCCTAAGGCATTTTAATCCACCAACATTTTATAAGAAATAGAAAGAATAACAAAGGGAAGCGGTGAGGAATCCTGTAGATTTGAGAGCAAAAGCAGGTCCATTTTGAGGCAAGATGAAGCAGCCATCTTAAGTGGCACACGGAGGAAGCCATTAGGGCAGTAGGTGGGTGGGCTCAATATGGCAGGAGAGGCTGCCATTTGGATTTCCCACTTCAGACACTAAATATTGTGGGCCAGCTCTGCCTGAGAGATTACTTTTACTTCAGGTTTGAAACAGATGTGTTTCATCCTCTCTGTATAAAAATAGCCCACAAAGTGTGCAAAATAATGACAATACTTCAACTATTCTTACTTTTTATCCTTTGGTTATTGTAATTACAAGTAATTTTGTGAAGGATTTTCTATTTTTAAGAAATCACACTCTTGTACTTGATCCAGCTAACAGGATTTTCCTACATTACTTCATAAAGAGAGCCATCTTTTAAACTTCTAATGTTATTTCTTATTCATTAGTACATATGCCTGGAGGGTATGTTCATAAATGGGTTAAAGTTACAAAGTTATGCTTATAAAAGTGCATGGTAATTTGGAATATCTGGGGGATTTATTAATTTCTGAAATCTTGAAAGAGCAAAAAGCTAAAATGAGATTGGATTAAGTATGTTCTTGCAAGCCCGTTATTCTAAACACCCTTAAGGACCACAGAGGAGCGAACAGAGGACATTATGCAAATAGGGATCTATCTATAAGTGTCCCGTAGGCTTGCTGATGTAATATTTTACATGGTTAGTTAAGTACATCAAGCAAAAAGGTTGACCTTGATAGACTGTAAGAAGGTATTTATTCCACAGCCATCAATTGTTTCCAGCCTCATCGTATCATTTGCAATGTGCAAGCAGTTTTGTGACAGTCGCATTTCGAAAATGGATCAGGAAAACAAAGAGCTGCCCATAGCAGCCATTTCTTCCTCTGCATGTGGATGTGTTTTAGAGGCAAATCTGCTTTATGAGGTCTGTTTACCGGAATGCTGCTTGTGCTATCGCTACTTCTGGCCAATTTATATTTATTTATTGCATTTGTATACCACCCCGTAGCCGAAACTCTCTGGGCTGTTTACAACAATTAAAAACATTAAAAACAAATATACAAATTTAAAAACACATTTTAAAAAAAAGCAATTTAAAAACACAGCAATGTCTGAATGAGGAGCTGTCATTTGTTATGGAAGCTAAGGCTGAAATGGATGTTTAGTAAATATTTGAAATTCACAGAGACATTTGAAATTTCCTAGTTTCTGCCTTCAGAATTCAAGTGTGAAGTTCTGAAACCCACATTCAGGTGCTCGTTGTTGATTGTTGATTTTATTTTTACCTAAGATGTTGAAATTTTTACCTCAGATATTTTGAGTTTGGCAGGACATAAAATCACATGTGATTGTTATCAATCAACACTAAATGTCATTGTTAGCCAACTATCAAATAGAGGCACATATGAAATCATTGGATGAGATCAAAGTCACACTCAGAGTACACCCAATGAAATCTATGGGGCCAAATAGCTTAAAAGTCTATGTAGTAGCTTGATTTCAATGGGTCTACTCTGAGTGTGACTCACTTTGGATCTTGCCCATTGCACGCCACTTGTCAAATATCAACTACTGAAATTAAATACCAAAATAAAATTCAAAAACGGAAATAAACACCATCAGATAAAAGATGGCGAAGCCAAGCATTTATTGACTATGTGGCAAATATTTGAACATATATAGAATATCTGAACAGTATTCAACCAAAACTGGCAAAGGAGAATATTTGAGAGTCAAATAATTTCAGTTGTAAATAAGGGCAAACTGGGACCGATGGTGATGGAGCTTCAAATATTAGGTAAGTTCACCTTTCAATATGAATTGAACCATAATTTCTCCCCCATCCATAATATGTGCCTACCTGTCATGGCAAGAGTGACAAGTAGCTGGCGGATTCCAGCCAGGCTTCAGAAGGCAGAGACCTCACCCTGTAAGGCTCAAAGAGTCCACCTGCATTATAGTCATTTCCAGGAAGACTGAGATCACCAGGCTATTTCTCACAGGCTGCCAATTTAATGTGAACAGCTAGTTTCCATCCAAGCTGGTCATTATGAGAGCCTTGGTTATCTTCCTCACCCATTTTTCCTTTTGTATCTTCTCTTTTTTGGATTATACGCCTGAGGGCAAGTACTGTGTTGTTTTTATTCATCTGTGAGAACCTGTCTGGTTGAAGAATGGGGTATTCATTCATGCTTTGAATGAATGAATGAACAAATGAAGATTGTAGAGGTGGAAAAAATGCAGAGGAGGACAAGCCAAATGATCATGGAGTTTGCGTATCTTTCCTAGGGGTCAGATTCAAGCGCTTGATCCTTTCTAAACTCAAAAAAGATGACTAAGAAGCAGATATGCCTACCTGCTTCCCCTTGGAACTCTCAAAAGAACATAAGCCCTGTCGCATCAGGCCAAAGGCTCATCCCGTCCAGCATCTTGTTCTCACAATGGCCAACCAGATGCACTAGTGGGAAGCCAACAAGCAGAACCCAGGTTTGCTTCAAGTAGACAACCTTGGGATTCACATATCTTCTTTCCATATAGTGAAGCTTGGCATGTAGCAATTCTTTGGGTTATTGTGGATTGAGGACACAGATTTTCCCCACACTCCTCGTTTACATAGATCTAACTGGTGTGTGATTTCACTTAGGAATAGAACCGAACCTGTTTTATCCTGGTAAGGGTACTAACACTCTAACCACACACAGCCTGACTGTTTGGTATTGGGGTAGGGCAGGAATGGGGAACCGTTGAACCTCCAGATGTAGCTGGACCACCACCCCCATCATCTGTGACCTATGGCCATGCTGGATGTTGCTGATGGGAGCTGAGGTCCAACAACATCTTAGGGGCCACAGGTTCCTCATCCCTGGTGTCAGCAGAGGTTGGTCTGTTAGGGCAACTGGGACACTGCCCCACCAACCTCAGTCTGCCCTCAGCCAGCCCTCATCTGCCTGCCTTCTTACTTACAAATGGTGGCATTGCTTGCCAGCTTCCTCCTCCTCCTCCTCCTCCATCTCAGTGTTGGCCTTGCAGAACTCAGCAGGGAGGAGGATGGGAGCAATACTAGAATTAGTTGGCTCTGCCTGTCATTGGCTCTGGCTGTACCTACTGGTGGGGTCCCTGCCTTCTGCCCTACCGGTCCCAATTGGCACCAGCCATCACTGCCTGGGTGTAGAGATTCAGCAATATTCTTGTAAGTTCTTTGCTCTTAGTGTATCACGTAGGTAAATATTCAACAACAAACTAAACCTACACCAGTAACTCTGACTGTAGAGATTATGACGCCTCTCTCCTGTTTGCCCTCCCTCTCTTTCTCAAATGCCTCATCTCCAGTTTTGATATACATGCATATTTGTGAATTTTAAATTCAGAAGAGAATTGACTAGGTCCTTGGCTGAATATTCTCTGTGTTATCTTCCACGTGGGTGTCTGAAGGGAGAGATTGGTTGATGTGGCACCTACGGATCACTTTGGGCTATAAAACCTTGCTTGTTCTGTTTAGCATTTCGGTGGTTATCACTAAACTACATTGGAGGTGGAGACTCGATATAGATGGACACTACAATGCATGGGGGCCCATAGTATTAACTAGATAAAAAGCAGATATTTAGTCAATCCTGCACTTCAAGATATCTAAAACCCTTTTAAAGACTGCATCATATCCCTTAGTTCCTGTGGGGCACAAAAAGTAACAAGTAAGCACACTCCCCTCTGCCGTCTCTGTAAACACAACTTCTGAATGTCCCAAACACTGTTGAAAAGGTATCAGTGGCAGCTGGTGGCCCCGTGTCAGTGGAATCCAGCCTTTGGTCCAAACATTCAAGCAAGCATTTGGACTAAAACCCGGAGTGGATTCCACTGCCCCACTGACATGGAGCCCTTTTACTGTCAATGTGGATGGCTTTAAAAGAGGATTAGATAAATTCATGGAGAAAAAGGCTATCAATGGCTATTAGCCACAATGGCTATGTTCTCCATCCACTGTTGGAGGCAGTATTTTTGATTTTGTGAGCCACCTTGAGCATGATTTACTATGGTACGGCAACATACAAATAAATGAATATGATGATACTTGGCTCAAGTTAGATTTGAAATCCTAATTGTGCCCCTTGCATGCAGATTGGAGAAACACTGAAAAGCAGAAGACATGAATGCATTCATGCATTCATACAAACGCACCATCAATCTACATGAGATTGTACAGGAAGCATAAGCAAAAAGAGAGGTCTCTGCCCCCAAGGAACCCACAGTGTTGAAAGTTGGAGCAGCTTCCCTGCAAGGAATGACCTCCATGTGATACCTTAGCGCACAGGTGTGTGCTAGGTCAGTCCATGTTATGCATGTACAGCCAGCAAAGCTCAGCTGGGATGTGGTTCTGGCATTTTGTCCTCCAATTCCAAAAAGAGGATAAAGTCCTTGTCAGGTCAGTAAAAGTTGAAATAATTGGAAACCCAACTGAATACCCCTACCGGAAAAACTGCAACACCTCTTGCACTTATGGAGGTAGTGCTGACATCTGTGTGCATGATCTTCTTCCCTTCCAACAGCTGGGCAATTTGTAAAGAAACGTTGTGATGTGAAACACTTGAGTTCTTACACATCCAAGTCTAGTACTCCATGGTCTACACAAGCTGGAGGAAGGAGGTTGATTCTAGATGGGAATCTACAACTGGTAGATCGCTGGATGATTTGCAGCAGATCAGCAATGGTTTCTGGATGCTGCTTGGCTAACAATAGCATTCACAAAAGAGGTTTGCCTGGCACCAGTGTTGCAAAGTATTTTGCTGTTCTTTATGAGTGTAATTTTATTGTTGATTTTATGCTGTTCACTGATATGATATTTTTTCTTAATGTAGGTGGTTTATTATTGCAAGTAAACTAGCAGAAAGCATTGTTCGGGAACTCTAAGAAACCCCCTCCCCCCAAAAAAACAGTGCAGTTTTGATTATGAGTGGTTAAGTGCAGTTTTGAAAGGATCAGTCCTCCATCTTGATTAAAAAATGGTGTCCAAAGATAGACAAAAACCTGCTCCTTATCTCAGGATCCATCAAGCAAACTTTGCTTATGATATCTTCAATTTGGTTACAGTCAGTACCGTTTTGAAAGGTTCAGTCCACCATCTTGATTCCAAATGGCATCCCATTATATCTAAACATACACAAAATCTGCTCTTTTATCTCAGGAACCATCACACAAAATTTGATTATGGTATCTTGAGTTGTCCAGATGCATAGAGAACAGACAGTGGGTGGTATTTGCTGCTTGCCTTACTCAGAGTAGACCCATTGACATTAATAGACATGACTTCCTTGGGTTTAATTCACTCAGCTCAGTGGTATAGTATCTGCTTGGCATGCACAACGTCCCAAGTTCAATTCCCAGCTGGTATAGCACAGTGGGGAGGAGAGCCTGGCTGGGAGTCCAGAGTCTGTGAGTTCAAATCCCTGCTCGTGTCTCCTGGGTGTCAAGGGCCAGCTAGAGATCACCCCACAGGGAGTGGCTCAGGGGTTACGTGCCCTGCCACCTGTGCAGCCGTGGGCAAGCTGCAGAGTCCCAAGGAGCCCAGTTGCCCCCCAGCTGGCAGTTGCGGACAAGGAAAGGGCTGGCTTGTGCAGCTGTGGCAAGCTGAGCAGGCCCTAGCCAGCTGGGGAGGACTAGCCTCAGAGGGAGGCAATGGTAAACTCCCTCTGAATACCGCTTACCATGAAATCCCTATTCAGAGGGTCGCCATAAGTCGGGATCGACTTGAAGGCAGGCCATTTCCATTTTTTTCCAGGTAGGGGTGGGAATTGGTCGCTGTCTGAAATCTTGGAGTACAGCTGCCAATCCATGTAGACAACACTGAGCTAGGCAGACCAATGGCAGATTCCTATATTCCTATGCGAAACAATCTGCAAAAGGACATGTTACTCTGGCTTTTGTTTTGTTTTGCTATCGATAGAGGGGGAGATGCTTCTGTTTGGCAAGTGACAAAAGAATAACATATTGGAAGGGATATAAAAGTTGTTCCAAGCCACAAAGGAGAAAAGAGAAAAGAAAGAAAGAAAAAATTGCAGACACTGAAAATTATAACAGGCCCTTGACAGTATCCATTCAGCATGCTTTCTCTCCGTTGCTTTTTGAAATATTGCCTCTCTTCTTAAGAAAGATTATATTGTGTTTACAGGGCTGCAAAAGGCATCATCTCCCAAACCCTTCTGCGGTGAAATAAATCTAAAACGAAAACACGCTGCGCAGTTGGCTCACACGGCCGTCAAAATTACACATCAAGAACCTTTTTCCAGTGACAAATACTTTCAAGGCAAACAAACTGAACAGAAATTAAAAAATCTCTGTGGGGCATAAATATGCAATTACACTCACACGGGGAGCATTTTATCAGGTAAACCAATCCTACTTTGTTAATTGAAATGCTGCTGTACAGGATTTCTCTCTTTTTGCCTCCCCCCGTCCCTCTCTCTCTTTTTTTTACAAAAGGCCTTGAAACACACACACACACTTTTGCTGCTGCTGCCGTTACACACATTGTAGTCTTTTCTTTTACATTCCTTTTTCAGTGAATGGTCAAGGGGGGGGCAACTCCATCCCTTCTCACCAAGGCCACCCAAGATATTTTCTTGCCTGAGGTGAAAGACAAGATGGTGCTTCTTCCTTCCATGTACAGAAGCCAACTAGGCTGGCAGTTGAATCTTATTTCAGTACTTGCAGTGGGATACTATCTTCCACCCCACCTAGTTATGGGAGTGCAGGACAGGCTGTGTGACACACTCATGGCTCTGTTCTCCAGCAGAAAGCTACAGCAGGGAGTTCAGGATGAGCAGCCAGGGCTACTGCCACTGCCCCACACATAGGGTTGTATATTCCAGTTCCACAAATCCGGGCAGGGTAATTTGCATATTTGCTAATTATTTGCTAATTATGCAAATTAAGCATATTAATGATTGCATTGTTCAGTTGTTCTGTTTTTGTGTCTAGTAATTACCACCAAAACTGGGAGGGGGGAGGATGTGGAATCTTTTTTTAAATGCCTAGACTCTAGTTTCCAACATTATGGAATATTTATTTGTTTATTTATTGAGAGGATTTATATCCTCCCCTTCCACAGTTAAAAACAGAGCTCAGGGCAGCTTACAGAAATGATAAAAATATATAACCAATCAATTAAAAGCAATATTGTGATCGAAAGATTGCCTGCACCAACAATTAGGAAAGTGAAATGAACATACCACTACAACCTGGAACACAGATAGAGAAAAAAAATACCACATAGTAGGCAAATGTATTTATTTATTTATTTATTGCCTTTGTATACCACCCCATAGCCGAAGCTCTCTGGGCAGTTTACAATAATTAAAACATTAAAAATAAATATACAAATTTAAAACACATTTTTAAAAAGCAATTTAAAAACACACACAAATAACTTTTCCCAGAGTGGTGGGATGGATTATTCCATTCCTATTGGTCTTAAGTGAGAAAAAGGCTGCACCCCCACTGCATTGAATATATTTTTCTGCGTGTGTGTGTGTGTGTGTATCCATCCCTGGAGAAGAAATGAAGTAGGGTGATCTTCATTTTGTAGAAGGATATGTATTAAAAATACTGTTTAGCCTTTTCTAAATTGCTGAACAGAAGCTCTGCCCTGGGCGACAGGTGAGCAAGGCAGCATTTCAATGCAACTTTACTTGGGAGAGTAAGCACCATGTAACAGGGTGGAGGCAAGGCTGAAAAATGCAAAGGCTAATACCTCAGTCTTTTCTACAGAGAGGTTTGCTGTTATATCCTGTATTTGTTCGGGGGGGAGTGTTTGTTGGATTCAAACCCCTTTATTCCATCCTCCATGATGGCAGGGTGACACTCCCATTGCATTCACCACTTAAGGCACATACCCTGAGACACAGAGGCAATTGAGATGAAGGCTGCTTGTCCTTGCTGACAACCAGAAAGTGATTTAGAATCTCTTGATAAGGGGTGGAACTGTATGAGTTGATCAAGTGAGCATGTGCAGTTTTCTAAACTGCCTAGATTCTGCATATGCAGCAGGCAGGCAGACTAAAATTCTTGATTTTCCCAGGACAGTTGTGGTGTCCCTCATTGGCTAAGAACAACAGAAGACAGGAATAGGCTGATTTCTCACAAAATGATTGGGCAGAAAACTGCCTTCACATTTTGCCTTGTATCTCTGGATCTGCAAGGACTAGAAAGTTGCTTTTTTAAAAGAAAGAAAGAAAGAAAGAAATCTGGGAATCTGGACACCGGGTAGCATGGCTAGAATCCGGGTAACACCTGGCTAATTGGGCAACTTGGCAACCCTACCCACACAAAATCTGCTGCCTGAAGAGGTTGCCTCACTCTGCCTAATGGAAAAGCTGCACCTGCTTCTCACCTGTCATTCAAATTGCAATTATGAGACTATTATTCAAGTTATATTTAAATTCCCTCCCAGCCGCATAATTCCACAACTATGATGATTAATTATTTTGCATTCATTTTAAAGTCCAAGCTGTCATCAATTTCTTCATACCAATTCTTTATTAGTTGCTTTTCACAAAGGTCCCATCTGCACTATGCGTTTCAAGCAGTATCATGCCACTTTGAACATTAATGGTTTTCCCCAAAGAATCCTGGGAGCTGTAGTTTGTTAAGGGTGCTGAGGGTTGTTAGGAGACCCTGTGAGTTCCCCTCACAGAGTTACAATTCCCAGAGCAGTTTATCAACCCCTCTCCCTAGAAGACTCTGGGAATTGTAGTTCTGCATTTAAGTGCAATTTTCTCCAAATAAGCACATTTTTGTATGCAGTTTTGACTAATGTACACATTTTTGCAAGTAATTTCTCCTAATATAATACATTCTGTATGTTTTTTTACTAATATATGCACTTTTATGCACATTTTCCCCTAATATATACATTTTTGTAATCACAATTTTTGGTTAGAGAATTGCATCACAATATTTTTGTAACTGCGAAATTTGAAGTTATGGCTGTGTTTCTGTTCTCATATTGTTTTGGAAAGTGCGAATTTGATAGATTCTACTTCAGCTTTATTATTTATTTATTTATTAGATTTATATCCTGCCCTTCCGCCCAGTAGGAGCCCAGGGCGGCAATGTAAACTGAATCAGATTTCTCTCCCGGCCTGTGTTCCAACACAGACACCCCTAGAGGATTGTCTAGGAGGCTGCATGCATTCTCCTGTGGGAAGGGAATGTTTCCCTGCCTGGCTAAAGCCTGATTGTATTTATATATATATATATATATCCAGAGCTTGGAAAAGTTACTTTTTTAAACTACAACTCCCATCAGCCCCAGCCTGCATGGCCACTGGATTGGGCTGATGAGAGTTGTAGTTCAAAAAAGTAACTTTTCCAAGCTCTGTATATATCCCGACCTTCCTCCCAGCAGGCCATTGCAGCCATGGTGTAGCATCAGCCACTGTGGGTAACAACATTCTGCCCTGTTTGTCACATTTTGGGAATGCTCGAATCCACAAAAATCACGGCTTGGCAGGGTGGTTAATTGCATCAATGCCAGCAGAAAGACCAGCTGTGCTTTATGCCCATCCATCCACAAATGTTTGTAAGAGTCCAGCTCTTTCTGACAACTGCTGTACCCAGGCCAGGGAAGTCTTGTCCCACTCGTTATGCTCATCCTCAACACCAACTGTGTGTTTTAGGCAGTGGAGGCTGGTGGCCCCAATGTCAGTGGCGCAGTGAATCTGCTCTGGGGTTAGTCTGAACTTTCAAGGAGCTGCCCAAGGTGCTGAAAGTCTCCACTGGTTGTAGATTTGAGGAGGGCCCTTGGAAAAAGTGACCTCTGGAAGCCCTATTTCACTTGGCCCCTTTGGTAGCACTTGGCAGTGGGGTAGCTATTTTAAATTCATCGTTAGCACCAACAATGCTTGGAGCGATGCTAAGTTGGGGACATTGTGGGAAATTTAAATGGCAGCTCCTGGATTGTCCTGGCTACTCCCTTTGGAATGAGACTTGGGATCACCGACATGTTATTCTCCGATACCTTTAATGTGAAACTTCACACCAGAGCGGTACATAGATCAGACTACAGGTCACACAGGTCTCTGGGTCTCTACAAGGCATTGCTAGGCATGGCTACTCAAGTGAAGACGTAGTCACAACAATTTGACAAGCCACCAAAGACACCTTAATTAGGATCAGGGCAGGTATACCACTTGTGTGGGAACCGTCTCTCGGGCCAGGACTGGGCAAGCAACCAGGTGCTCCTATGAGTAGGCCTTGGGGGATTTCCCCCCTCTTTTCTCCCTGCACATGCCCTGGCCATCCCCAAATCTGCTAAAAGAGGGTTGCAGGAACCCCCAGAACTGATTTAGGGGGCATGCAGGGAAGAGGAGGAGATCGTTCTGCTGCGCAAAGCAAAGTCCTTGAGCCGATGGAACGATCTGCTCAGTGCTACATTGACTACAACTCACACATTTTTTTAAAAAAGTAAAGGGAAACAACGATTTGCCTGCACGAGTAAGTAATTATGGGAAATTTCACACTAAGAAACGTAGAAGTGGAAGGACCAACTACAATAGCGTATGGGATAAGAAACTCCTCTAGGGGGTGTCCATTTGTGTTGGGGCTAGGTACTTAGTTCAGTTCAGATGCTCAGGTAGTGGGTGCAGATATATCTTCATAGCTTAGACTTACACCAACCTTTCTGTCTATCCTGTTTTGTTTTCTCTTCCTGTCTCCCCCACACCGCTTGCTTCTGCCCAGCCGGCAATGTTTGAAGAAGTCTCCCGCTTCCAGGTACCTCTGTTGACTAAGCTGCACTCATGTTGCGGAGAATGTAAATACAGCCTCTTGGTGGTTATTGTTAAGGTTCATGTGATGCCTTCAAACAGAATTGATGAGGATTTATGTCCTTGGTGACAGTTTGGTGGTTGCCAGAGAAGAACCGACTAACCTCATTTTCCAAAAGGATAAGAAGAGCACCTGGGGCCATGCTGGTGCAAAATGCTTCTGTTTAATTTGGTGATATAAGTGAATCCAGTCACTGTTATTTCAACACTCTTTTACAACGGTTCAACTGAGAGCTGAGAGATGGCCCTACCATTAGGCATAGGTGGAAGCTGCCCCATCTGGCTATTTCTGTCTTCCTGAGCTTCCACACTATTGATGGCAACACTTCCTTGTTGGCCTGGGCTGTCTGTCTTGGATGGTTGCCTTCCCCCAATGCATGACAGACAAAGCTATTGGGGGAGACCCCTGATTACATGAGCAGACAGAGGGCCACTGGGGCCAAACCAGATGGCTCCAACAGCCATCACACCTCATGTGATGCATACTGGCATTGCCAGGTTTTGTTGGAGTGAGCAGGCATCAGACAGAGCAGGGAGCAAGCCGTGGCGAAGTGTTGGAGGACAGGGTTGTGGGTGTCCTGCTGTCTGTCCTGCACCCCCTAAGTGAGTCTGCTGCCCTCAGGTGTGGTAGAGGTATAAAAATAAGATTCAACTGCCAGTCTAATTGGCTGCTGTATGTAGGGATAGTGTGTGTGTGTGTGTGTGAGAGAGAGAGAGAGAGAGAGATTAAGTTCATATTTAAAGGTGACCTTAACTAATCTGCATTTCCGGAAACAATATGTGAAGGGAAACACATCCACCTTTCAAAATTCACACTTCTCCAAATTTTGCAATGCAATTTTCCAGCCAAGAAATGTGCACAGACTGCATATACATGGGTTAAATGTGTATAAAAGCAAATTATTAATAATATTATTTTCAACTGTTTTTAATGTTGCATTTTAAATGGTTGTGACCTGCCTTGGGATCTTCAGGTGGAGGACAGATAATAAATCAAATTAATAGACATAATAGTACAGAATGCATACATTTGTGAAAGCAACATACAAAAATGCATTGTCTTGGGAGTGACTGATACTGCAAAAATGTGTAAATTAGGCAAAATTGCCTGCAAACATATGTATATTGGGAGAAATTCACATTAAAATACTAATTAATGGGGACTTTAAAAAATAAATTCTTAAACTGACGTGGACGTGTGAAGAGGTGGAGATTAGAAAAAGGAGAAATTGAAATTGTCAGATTTGCCCTAATGCTGGGAAAAACAGAAGGGATGAGAAAAAGAGGAAGGCCAAACAAGAGGTGGATTGATTCCATAAAGGAAGCCACAGACCTGAACTTACAAGGTCTGAACAGGGTGGTTCACGACAGATGCTCTTGGAGGTCGCTTATTCATAGGGTCGCCATAAGTCATAATCGACTTGAAGGTCACTAACAACAACAACCATCACCTCTGTGTGGACTCACCGCATTATGGACCATCTTGTCCTTCACCTCTGGCTGCAAGATGTCTTTGGCTAGCCTTGTGCAGAGGATGAGGAGGAATCCACATTGTTGAAGTACTGATTCGTGTTAACATCATGGGACCAACCCACTCCTTACTGTGAGATCCAGCTCCTGCCACACCAAGAGGGCAACATTCTAGAGAACAAGGGAAGGTACAGGAAGGGGGGAATGAAATGATCAGGGGGACAGAACGCTTTCATCATCAGGAAAGGCTAAAGAGTTGGGTGCTTGCTTTGGTGGTGGCCCCTCATCTAAGGAGCTCTCCATGAATAGGCACCTGGTTGGCCACTGTGAGAACAGGATGCTGGACTAGATGGGCCACTGGCCTGATCCAGCAGGCTCTTCTTATGTTCTTATGTAATACCACTTGCTGGGTGACAATGGGAGCGTGCTCTTGCAGCCCTGCCCTGCTCATGGGCTCCCCATTGGGGCATCTGGCTGGCCACTGTGAGAACTAGATGGGCCCCTTTTGGCCTGATCCAGCAGCCAGGCTCTTTTTATGTCCATAAGTTCTCCTTCCTCCCAGGAGAGTTTAATCTCCTCCCTATCTTTTTTTTTTAATGTAAATGTACTGCCTTCAAGTCGATTCTGACTTATGCCAACCCTGAGCTTAATGGCTATGTGGGGATTCGAACCCTGGTCTTCCAGGTCATAGTCCAACACCTTAACCACTACGCCATACTAGGGGGGCTCTAAATACATTTATTTTCTAGTCTGCCTTTACTTAGGAAAGTTTGGGTGTTCTTAATTTAACATTTCACTTGCTTCTCTTATTTTTAGGAGTTAGGGATTTGATAACGTTAGGCTGGTTGTTATGCCATATATTGTTTTGTTTTTAATCCCGCCCTATTTGCTTTTAAAAAAATTGTCCGTTTGTATGCGATTTTGAGGGAGTGGATTTTGAGGATGGCATTTTTGCTGCATGGTTTTTGCTTATAATTCCTTGATGATTCTGAGTCACTTTGGGAGGATCTCTGGATTTAAAAAGCAGCACAGAAGTTGCTTTAATTAATAAAAAGAAAATTGTTGTGTATAGAGTGGAGAGAGAGAGTTATGCATCATTAACATGAAATTAATTGCCGCAAGGTGTGGAGATGGTCGCCACTGGTGAAGATGTTAGGATCATAGGAAGCTGCCTTATACTGAGTCAGACCTTGGTCCATCTAGCTCAGCATTGTCTACATTGACTGGCAGAAGCTGTCCAGGGTTTCAGGTAGGGGTCTCTCCCAGCCCTATCTGGAGATGCCACTGGGGATTGAACCTGGGACCTTCTGCTTGCAAAAGGTTTAGACAATTCCATCAAGGCAATTGATGGCAATTAGCAATGGCAATTGCTATGGATTAGCCATGGATCCTAATCGGAACCTCCCTGTTCAGAGATAGTCTACCCTCAGTTCTAGGGTCAGGCAACAGGAAATGGACGTCGTTTTCATGCCTTTGATTGCAAGTTTCCTGGAAGCATATGCTTGGCTGCTGCTGGAAACAGAACACTGGGGTAGACTGAGCTTTAATTCAATCCAGGAGAGCTCTTCTTATGTCCTTTTGATGGGGAGCATCATGGCCTGGAAGCTCTTATATGGTGAGGTCTGACCTTATCACATAACCTGCTCTGGCCTATTGCTGCTCAAGAGGATTCTTTGCCAGTCTGGCTGCTGATCTTGTAGTTCCCCATCTTTTGGGCAGAGCTTGGGGGTGGTAGACTGAATCCTTGTCTGATATGCTCCAAGTTCATGACATGCTGTGTGTTCATGTCTTGGCAATTCCCGGGGGCTGGGGAGAGATCTATTAACCATAGCGTCAAGGGCTGCTTTCTCTGTCTGTCAAGAGTTAGTTGCATGACCTTGCAATATGTTTCTCATCCTGTCTACAGGTCCCTGAGAAACATTTCAGCAGGAAAAGGGGGTTGGAAGTGCAACAGCAGAGATCTTTCAATATGTAACTTAAAGGGTTAATTCTGTTATCAGTAACTCAGCTAACCAAGAAGGGTGATAGTGTTAATGATGGAGGTGTTGCTTAGCAACCAGGCAGAGTAGCATGATCTTTGGAGAGGCAGCATGTGCTCTGATTCGTTGTGTAGTTCTGAGGGAGTTTTCTCCTCTCATTTAGTTGAATGTTTTCCTGCTGTGTGCAAGGCCTGAACTGAAAAACAAAAACTCTCTGTTCCTTTCTTCCCAAATTATACTCTATTTTTCTTCAGTTTGGTCAGCAAAGTGTAATCAAGACTTTTCTCTCTGAACTTCACCTACCTTAAGTGACTTTGCTAACATGGGGAACCCATGGCCTTCCAGATGTTGCTGGACTCCAACTCTCAAAGAAGTCTATAGAAGGCTGGGAAACTTGTGCCACCCCCAGATTTTGTTGGACTATACCTCCCATCATCACCCTTGGGACCCTTGGCCATGTTGGCTGGGGCTGATGGGAGGAGAGAGTCCAACAACATCTGAAGGGCACCAGGTTCCCCAAGCCTACCTCAAGGCCTTGAAGATGCTTTTTCCTGCAACCTGAATTGCCCTGTGTAAATATTCATCAACATGTCCCTGCCCTATCCTGTGTTCTTAAGAGTTGTTTTCTTTGAACCTCCTGGGCTATCTGTTTTGACCACACAAGCATGAGTTCTGTCTTTGATGGTACAAGCAGATACTTGCTTGACAACTGAAAAAGCAGGTGCCTGTTTCAGATGTGGTGAAAAGAGAGAGAGAGAAGAACATTCACCCGAGGATCATGTTTGTAAGAGTGATCTTCCCACAGCGCTACAGCTAAACAAGATGTCATGTGCTGACAGCTCCTTTTGACAAAGTTAACCTTGAAATGAACCAGAATTTCTGTTATGAGCTGTTCTGTTATTTGATGCTAACTAAATGTACTTTGAATGCAATGGAGTAATTGACATGGGAATCATTTGAATGACACTGGCAAGCCAAGTGCATCGCCCATCGGTCGGCTTCAGTCTAGTGTCAAGGCCCTTTGCTTAGTTACGGTAAACTTTCCGAAGAGGAATGCAAGACACACAACTTACAACAGTGACAGCATGCTGTTTCTCTCTCCCTCCGTCTCTCTCTGTCTCTGCTTTTGGTAGTTTTTTTTTTTTTAATAAGGAAACATTTGGCTTTGGAATAAAATAAGCACATTAACCGCCTGATCCTCAGCTATGCAATGCCTGCAGTGTCTGGCTGTGGTTATGCTGCCCATTGTACAGAAGCTGATCCTGGCTTGTCATATTCTGACATGATTGAAATCTTTCCTTGTCCTCCTTTTTGAGAAAGTGCTGGAGTTTAGCAGTAGAGCCTTGCACGCCGAAGGTCCCAGGTTAACCCTCTGGCATCTCTAGGTAGGGCTGGAAGGACTCCCTGTCTGAAACTCTGGAGAGCCACGGCCAGTCAGTGTAGATAGCACTTGAGCTAGATAGATCAGAGCTTGGAAAAGTTACTTTTTTAAACTACAACTCCCATCAGCCCCAGCCAGCATGGCCACTGGATTGGGCTGATGGGAGCAGAGCTTGGAAAAGTTACTTTTTTGAACTGCAACTCCCATCAGCCCCAGCCAGCATGGCCACTGGATTGGGCTGATGGGAGTTGTAGTTCAAAAAAGTAAAATTTCCAAGCTCTGGATGGGAGTTGTAGTTCAAAAAAGTAACTTTTCCAAGCTCTGAGATAGCTCGAGGTACTAATTTAGTATAAAGCAGCTTCCTTTAAATGGGAGGCCGTGGCTCAGTGGTAGAGCATCCGCTTTGCATCTCCAGATAGGACTAGGACCTCCACATAGAACAGAGAGCACTGTCTGGAACCATGAAGAGCTGCTGCTGCCAGATGTTGACAGTACTGAACTAGAGGGACCAGTGGTCTAACTCAGTATAAGGAGCTTCCTATGTTGTCAATGTAGCTTGCAGACCACCAGTGGTCCATAGACCACAGTTTGAGAACCTCTTGTATAGATAAACATGCATGCAGTAGTTGATTTTTAAGGTGGGCAACCCATTTGCAGCATAGTGTGCTGGGTATAGTAGATGAATCTAAGAACCTAAGAAGAGCCTGCTGGATCAGGCCAGTGGCTCATCTAGTCCAGCATGCTGTCCGCACAGTGGCCAGCCAGATGCCCCAATGGGAAGCCTGCAAGCAGGACCTGAGTGCCACAGCACTGTCCCCTCCTGTGGTTCCCAGCAACGGGTATTCAGAAGCATACCACCTCCGACTGTGAAGGCTGAGCACAGCCATTGTGTCTAGTAGCTTTGGATACACTTATTCTCCATGAATCTGGACGTCTGAATCAGTGTTCACTACCCTGGTATGTATATCTGTGACACAATGTTTTGTGAAGCCAGGAAGAAGCTGGGTTAACGTCACCAGAAGAAAAGCCAGCTGTGATTCCTCTGTTAACATGATGTCTTCTGTCACTGTCAATTTAGACTGTGGAGGAGACACTGGAAGGAGCAGAGGAGGTTTTTTATGGGTGCGCAGTGCAGTCAAACTGGTGGATGCGCATCACTAAGGTACAAGCAAGCTATTAAAACCAGCATGTCCCACAGCTACTTTTGCCACAGACTTCAGAATAAATATGTGCTAATTCTGACTTCATAACATCACACAGGCAGTCACTTCGCAATTAGGACCTTTCTGAGTACATTCCAGCCAACCCTCCATCTTCTCGACTCGCCCCCAACTCTGCTCCATTAATATGTAAAAGCTTAAGCTTGCTAAAGGGATTATTTCACATCCTATCTGATTGTAAACTGGCATTTCAATGATTACATGTATCTTTTTGTCATTTTCGCGTAAAACATCTCACTCTTGAACAGCATAATTGGCCTCTCCCTAATGTTTAATGAACGATTAGATCAGCCGCGTCGCAACACCTTGGATTTTCATAGTAAGCTCACTCACAACCTCCAGGGCCACAGGGATGGATCTGCGTGACAGGATCGTTTTGAAATTCTTATTTCACTAACTAGTTTGGTGGGGGGTATCTTTATTTATTTATTATTTGATTTATATCCCGCCTTTCCTCCCAGCAGGAGCCCAGGGCGGCAAACAGAAGCGCTAAAAACACTTTAAAACATAATAAAAACAGACCTTGAAATACATTAAAACAAAACAACGTTAAGAACATTTTAAAAAAGCTTTAAAAACATTATTTAACAAAAACCATATTAACATGCAATTCTAGCACAGATGCAGACTGCTAACTATAGCCAGCTCTCCTGATTAAGCTTAAGAAGACTGTTAGATAGCATAAAGTTATGTTCTGAATGCCTGAACAGTCTATTCTACAAAGTGCTTTAAAGAGGAAGTTGATGTACATCTATCTGCAAAGAGTGCTTCTTCATAGCCTTGGAGGGACTTCAACAAGGAGCCTCAAGGGCTCTGGGTCCTTATTTTCTCCACCACTTGGAAAGTTGATGAGACAAGGGAATTGCTCACTCTTCAGGTCAAGTTCCTTGGATTGTTCATAGGGTGGGTAGCAGTTCAAACTCCACAAAAAATATGTATTGGGGGAGACACAAAATGGAGTAAAAGGCATAGGGGGTTATGATTGACTTCTGCCAGAGAACTAACAGAGTCCCATTAACCCTCCCATCCTAAACCTATTTTCTCTGAAGTAATCCTATTGATTTTGAGGGAGTTAACATTCAAAGAAGTCTGCTGTAGGATTGTAGCCTCATTTGAATTTCTGCTTAATGATTCAGTTGGAATTTGTCTGTGAAAAGTCTTGTATGTAGGTGCCTTATCCCAGTCTACATCTGTATTGGAAACATTTGTTAAGAACCACATGTATGCCACCTTGGGTTTCTATGATGAAAGAAAGGTGAGGTATAAATGTAAGAAATATATTTTGTTTTTAAGGTATTTTCAAGATGTTTTGTTTTTAGGATATTTTTGGTGCTTTATTATTTATTTGCCACAATGGGCTCCCTTTGGGAAGAAGAGTGGGATATAAAATGTAAATGGACTGCCTTCAAGTTGATTCCAACTGATGGCGACGCTACGAATAGGGTTTTCATGAGGCTGAGAGGCAGTGACTGGCCCAAAGTCACCCAGGGAGCTTCATGGCTATGTGGGGATTCGAACCCGGGTCTCCCAGGTCGTAGTCCAGCACCTTAACCATATAAATTTAATAAATAAAATAATGATAATACATAAAAAGAGGCTTTCCTTCACTTAATGACAAGGGTCCAGCAATGGTGGCGGCTGGCTGGGGGACCACCAGCCTGTCTGGAGGAGCCAAGCAAGCTGGAAAAAAACCAAGACTTTGTATTCAATGCTAGTCCCAGGCTGTGGTCTGAAGGCACATAAAGCCAGCACTCTGCTGAAGCTAAGCAGGGTCAGGTGTGGTCAGTGCCTGGATGGGAGACTGCCTAGGAACCATATGTAAGCCACCTTAGGTTTCTATTACGAAAAGAAAGGCAGGGTATAAATATAATAAATAAATAGTCCTCTTCAGTGCAGGCCCACTGAAAGTAATGGACATGTCTAACGTAGGTCCATTAGTTTTAGTGGGTCTACTCTGAGTAGAACCTGGAGACTACCTACAGTAATTATACAAAATAGAGCAAAGGGTCATAATGCATTTATTTATTACATTTATATAACACCTTTCTTCCATCATGGACCTCAAGATGCCAGCTCCTTGAAAGGTCAGACTAAGACCTGGAGCAGATTCACTGTCCCACTGACACCAGAGCCACCAGTCTCCATTGGGTATTTCAATCCAGTATTGCATTCAAGATTTCATTAAAATCACCCCCCCCCAAAATCACATGGACGTAATTTGGGGCAGCAAGGTGGTAAAAACAGTCATGCAATAGCTTGTTTTGCATGTGAAAGATGCCTGTTTGCAGGGAAGCAAACCAACCTCTGCCACTCTCTTCTCTTTGTATTTCCATTTGGACGGTCCACTGTAAGTCCACCCCTAGCATACTATCATTGCATCAATGACATGTCACAGAATACACCGGCCAGAAGGCACCAGGCTGGAGGAACCCAAAAATGTCTACATCAGTCTTGGTCAGTAGGCTAAATCAAATAATTGGGTCGTGTATCAAAAAATGACCAAAGCAGCTCTATCCCAAAGGTGGTAGACAGTATTTGAAGCACTCTGAACTTAATCCACTCGTGCAAAAACAAAAGCGTTTCTCTCTTTGTCCTTTCCTTAGGACATGGAGAAGGCTTTCGGTCATTTGGAAGGAGCCCGTCTTGTACCCTTGCATAGGAATCTCAGGGTTTTCTTCACCAGAATCCTCTGGGTGGCCCAAGCACTGCACAAAGCTCCTTTAGCTCACGTAAATGTAAATAACTTTGAACTGGAGAGTTTGGGGATCAGGAGGAGGAAATCAGGCGCGTGTTTGGCTTGGGCAGCTTTCTGGAGCAAGTCAGGAGCTGAGGACTGGGACGCAGGACCAAAGTGCAGTACCAATCAGATGGCAAACTGGAAGGGGGGATGGGACTGGAGAACAAGCTAGGAGTAAAGAGCAAGACCCCTAACCCAAGCCCTCTTGTACTCTTTTCTGCTGCCTAGGAGCACAAATGGCAAGCTTTGGGGGGGGGTCAGTTCAGAAGGTTTTCCATTGAGAAGCTGCAGTGTTGTAGCTCACCACATGGGGCATCGTTCAAGTTCCTGAAACTTCACAGAGAAGCTGCAGTGACATGGCTCACCACATGGGGCAGCAGTCCCTGATAGCATGTCCTCTCTTCCTGTTGTTTTTTTGGCTCTTTTGGTGGAGCACCTGGCTGATGTGGTCTGGACTGACCTCCATATCAACAGTTTTTTGTTGATGATGTAGTTCTTTATATAACCAACAGGGGTGTAGTTGTCTTGGTTCATGGGGGATCTCACACCCCTTACTTTTTTGGGAGCAGGGTCCCAGTAGGGTCCCTATGTCTCCAGCATCCTATGAGCCTATCAGCATGAAAGGGGCATGTGTTACCCACTGAGAAGAGTCTTCTAACTTGCTTCTTTGTCCTTTCCTGCTGATTGGAGACAGAGTGAAAGGAGGTGAGTCAGCCACTGAGAAGACTCTTCTCAGTAGCTAACACTCTCCCCTTTTGTGCTGATTGGTCCTAGGGATGTCTGTTGTTGTGGGAGAAGGCATTAACAAGGATCTCATCCTCAACCCAGCAGCAAAAATGGGGGGAGCATGGCTGTGACTATCATGAAGGGACCCTGCACTTCTGAATTTGCCACTACCCTACTGACAACCAACCAGAGTGCTACTTTTTCTATAACCATATGATGGCAGGAAAAGCTGCCATTGTATGGATTTCTATGGGTTCCCTTTCTTATTGCATTTCTTATGGTCACATTTGCACCATACATTTATCGCACATGGCTTCCCCCAAAGAATCTTGGGAAATGTATTTTACCCACACAGAGCTACAATTCCCAGCACCCTTACCAAACTACAGTTCCCAGGCTTTTCTGTTGGGCGGGGGAAGCAATGTGCTTTAAATCTGTGGTGTGTGTGCAGCCTCCATCGTATTTGCCACACCACACAGGGACAGCATCAATCTCCAGTGGCTCACTGCTTTCAATGTACGCAGCGTTGTTTGTTGTTGGAACCGCGGTCATTTGCCTCGGCTCTAGACCAGGGAGAAGAACAGATTTTGAAAAGAGTGTTTACCTTGGGAGTCTATGTCCTTTCATTCTCCCTCTCCCTTTTGCTCCTCCCCCACTAAATAGCATTCAAACGATGGCAGGGAACACCGGAGCGCAACGACACGCTTTGATGTTTGCTCTGGCTAACCAAGGTTACTTTCACAGCAGTCAACTGGGCCCCCTTCCTTTGCTCTCTGTCGGAGGGATGCCATGGTAGCTGCTGTTCTCTTGCATCGCTGCCGGGCAACAGATCCAAATGGCACTGGAAGGGGGGAAAATGTATTCCAGAGATAATATTGAGGAGAAGGAGCTGGCAAACGTTTTGCGTCTATGGAAACACCTGTTGGAGTGATGGCTGCTTTGGGGAGAGTGGCAAGAAGACAGACAACTGTAAGTGAGCCAGCGGCAGCAGGAGCTTGCTACCAGGATGGTTCTATGCCAGTTAGAGATGTGCCAGACTATTTGGCACCTTTTCAAATATCTGGGTTTCCACTCTGCTTGCCAGCTTGCAAACACAGGGAATTCTTCAGCATAAACACTGCAGCTCGCCCTGCACCCACAATTCTCATGTCGTTCATAATCCTATATGTTGGCTGGGTTTTCTTCCACTCACTCATCCCATCAAGCTGCCCCTCAGTGAAAAGCAAAGGTAAGTCCCCCAAACATCAAACCATGACATTGTGGTAGCAACTGGTACACAGGCAAAAGCATTACTCTAAGGTTTTTGGCAAGGGCCCCTTGCAAATCTGCTGGGTGCTTTTCCTTCTGTTTTACCCCTTCTCCCCAAATGCAAACAGCATTTTTTATCTCCCGGAAACACTTTGCTAACCTGCCTGCTTCCTCAGCCTTCAAATCTTCAAATTCTGGAAGCGAAGGAGCTCGACTTTGAGAAGTTTTTTGACAATGGCATAGAGGTTGTCATAAGAAATGTCCAGTGAGCAGTAGGCAGGCCTTGGGAGGGAGGCCACTCCTCAGCAGAAACAAATCCAAAGGCATTTTTTCTGCCCTGAATGCTTTTGTCCCAAAGCTCAAACGATAAGAGGCTCTGGGGCTAGAAGGGTCAGATCAGAAATAAGAATTTCTGGGAGAGGTAGTCTCAAGAATAGGGACTGGAGGCATTCAAGAGGCAGCTGGACAGCCATCTGTCGGGAATGCTTTGATTTGGATTCCTGCATTGAGCAGGGGGTTGGACTTGATGGCCTTATAGGCCCCTTCCAACTCTACTATTCTATGATTCTATGATGTGCTAGAATTCTACCAATTTCAGATTAGGTACCGAATTTTCCATTAATCCCCTTATTCTCTATCATTGCGGATCGGATTTTTATGCAGCAATTTTCCATGGCTGGAAATTTTCAAAACTGGGTTAAAAAAAAACCACACTCCTAAAATATCTATATCAACAATGATAATTTTACTGATATTTTCTTTCATTTATCAAAATTTCCTTTCATTTATTGCTATTTCCTTTCAAGATGTCAATATTTCATTTCAAAATATTGATATTAATATCTTTTTTTTTTTTTTTTGCAAAGGGGGAATACAGATCAGTAAAAGCAGTTGCTAGTGGACAAAGAACGAACTTGAATTGAGATTGGCCTGTTAGGTCAACAGAATGCTCTCAAACTGGCACCAGCCAATGGATCCCATTCAGAATATTAAAAAAAAAAAAGCACGCCTTAGAGCCAGACTACAGAACCAGGAGAATCACATGGTCCAGTTCATGCTAGAAAGTATGGCTTCATACTATATCCAATGCTCCTGTTCTGTTATTGCAGCAGACTTCTACTTGTACAGTGGAACCTCTCCCGTGAGAAGCCTTAAAATCTGCTCCAGAGGGTTGGGGGACCCTCCAGATCAGATTTGGGGGGCACACGGCATGGGGAGAGGTGAGGAAGGACATGTCCTGTTGCAAAAGCAGAACTCCATTTGCACAGAGTTTGATAGAACTCTATTCTTTCATCATTTGTTGTTATGGGCCTTCAAGTCACTTACGACTTATGGCGACCCCATGAATCAGTGACCTCCAATAGCATCTGTTGTAAACCACCCTGTTCAGGTCTGTGGCTTCCTTTATGGAATCAATCTATCTCTTGTGTGGCCTTCCTATTGTGTACATCATACAACTCTAGACTCTCCTTTCGCATCTGTGTGCATCAGCCTCTGGGCTTCCTTTCGGCTTTGACCCAGCTGCGTCATTAGTCACAGCGCTACTTGTGCTTGTCCATTGTTCTTCCCCAGTAGCTCATTGAGTGCCGTCTGACCTGGGGTCTCATCTTCCAGCACTATCTTGTGTTGCATTTTGGATACTCTGTTCATAGGGTTTTCATTGTAAGAGGTATTCAGAGGTGGTTTACCATTGCCTTCCTCTGAGTCTGGATGCATCTTAGTCTGGTGTCTCAGCTTTGACCATTCTGCCTTGGGTGACTCTGCTAGAAGTCTAGCCTCTTGGTCAAGACTCCTGATGACATTGTTCTCAGCTTCTTTGATACTCTCAAACCCCCTCACCATGTTAAGGTGTGCATCATACTTGGGGGGGAAAAGCCCCGCCCTCATTAAAAAGAGAAAATTAAAAGGGTTGAGTCAAAATGAGGGATACGTTTTCGCTGCCCTTGCAAAATGGGACTCTTCTTTTTGGGGAGGAGGGACCACCAGTGTAAATGTGTAAACTTCCTTTCCAGGTGGCATGTCATCTTCAAGGATGCAATTGCAGCACCATCTTTTTCTCTCTGCTTGTGGCTGCAGTTGTTCTGGATGATGATGATCCTGATGGGGAATTTTATATATATACATACATGTATAGCTAATGGGGAATTCAATATACATAAACAATAAGCAAAATGTATTCTTTTATAGAGCTATAAAGTTTCATAACATTTTAATAGTTTAGTAGGAAACCAGATCTTTTTCTTTTGGAGCTATCGCCCCTGACCATGCTGGTTTGTTTGGAACTATTTGTACTCTGAACAATTGATAACACTGAACAAACACTGAGCATCCCTGTACTCTCCAAGACATAGAAAGGATTGCATTAACTAAAATGCTTAGCTCACTGTGAAAATGTACTTTCATGTGAAGTACTGAACGTTGCCAAATTCATTAGAACACCAGATTCACTAGAACATGATGCAGAGAAGTACAGTACCTATGCAATGCCTATGCAAAATGCATGTGTAATACTATCATGTCTATGTCAATCCTGATTGGTAGATGCTAAAGTCTTTGTCCTGAAATGTATAAAAAAAACCCAGGCAACCAGTGCCATGGGGCAGTTCTCCACTTACTCAGAGGGAGACTGACCAAGTGTACACTTGTCATCCAATAAAGGCCTACCTTTTTGCTCCAAGCCTGTGTCTTCAAAATTTTTATTCAAGGACCCCCAGCAAAAGAACCCCCAGGAGAAATACATAAATTCTCCAACAATCCCCTGCATCTGCATTGCCAGAAGAAGGGGACAGATCACAATTTCACAGTGGAATAGTCATCCACATACCCAGGGAAGCAATGCTCCACCAGAAAAAAAACTTCACCCTACCCCCCACCCCTATAACACCATTAACTGCAAAATGAGCAACTGCAAACTATGCTGGTGTAATTGTTGACCCAGCTGCTTTGGGTGACAAAATTGTAGGGAAACCTGTCTGAGGCAGGGATGTGCTAAAATTCCACCCAATTCGGATTTGGTACTGAATCTTCCATTAATTTGCTTATTCTCTACAATTGCGGATTGGATTTTTATGTAGACTTATGGCGACCCTATGAGTAGGGTGTTCATGGTAAGCGGTATTCAGAGGGGGTTTCCCATTGCCTCCCTTTGAGGCTAGTACCCCAGCTGACTCAGCTTGCCACAGCTGCATAAGCCAGCCCCTTCCTTGTCTGCAACTGCCAGCTGGGGGCAACTGGGCTCCTTGGGACTATGCAGCTTGCCCACGGCTGCACAGGTGGCAGGGCACGTAACCCCTGAGCCACTCCCTGTGGGCAGGGCCGGTTCCAAAGGGCGGCCAGGTTGGGCACTGGCCCGAGGGCCCCACAGCTCTAGGAGCCCCTGGGGGGGCCCTGGGGGGCCCTCCGCTCCCCTTCTGTGATCCCATGGATCGCAAGACGAACTTCCAAGCCGCCCGCCATCCCCCGTGCTTCACCTACCTTTCTCTGCTGTTCGCGCAGGGTTGCCATCAATAAAGATGGCGGCTGAGGTTTCCGTAAGGGACTGAAGCCTCTGCCGCCATCTTGGTTGATGGCAGCAATGTGCGTGCTGCATGCCATCAACCAAGATGGCGGCAAAGGCTTCAGTCCCTTATGGAAACCTCGGCCGCCATCTTTATTTATGGCAACCCTGCGCGAACAGCAGAGAAAGGTAGGTGAAGCGCTGGGGATGGCGGGGAATGGCGGGTGGTTCAGAAGCTTGTCTTGCGATCCATGGGATCGCAGAAGGGAAGCAGAGGGGCCCGGGGCAGGCTAATGCCCAAGGGCCCCCGCAGTCCTGGAGCTGGCCCTGTCTGTTGGGGTGATCTTTAGCTGGCCCTTGACACCCAGGAGACACGAGCGGGGATTTGAACTCCCAGACTCTGGACTCCCAGCCAGGCTCTCCTGCCCACTGTGCTATACCAGCTTTTAAGACCCCTAGTCTTAGGTGTGTAAATATCTTGCAGGGAGAGCTACTGCCAGCATTGGGCTGCTGCCTGTAATTCTGAATTATGTATTTATCCACTTTGTCCATGCACAGTTTTAGTGTCTAGGGTGGCTCCGCTCCTCTGCTTGCTCTGCTTGACAACCCCTCCTCCAGCTCCTCTGGGATTCGCTGTGCTCTGGTGGCTGAATCAGAGCTGGGCATTCCCTGTGGAAGGGAGGGGTGAAGACACAAGCTCCCTGCAGCTGCTTTTTCTGTGACTGGCGAATGGGGCAGGTTACCCCCTCAGCATGGCACAACAGGAAATGTTTTTCTGTGTGGAGGGGGGAACAGGAGGGTGGGGATATGACAGGACTGTGGCTGTGATTTTCATACACATGGTGGGAGGAACTCCTGATAATTAGAAGTATTATTATGGAGCATAGTCATGATTTAGAATCATAGAATCAAAGAACAGTAGAGTTGGAAGGGGCCTATAAGGACATCAAGTCCAACCCCCTGCGCAATGCAAGAACCCAATTTAAAGCATCCCTGACAGGTGGCTGTCCAGCTGTCTCTTGAAGGCCTCCAGTGCTGGAGAACCCACCACCTCCCTAGGTCATTGGTTCCATTGTCATACCCCTCTAACTGTTGGGAAGTTTTTTATTTATTTTATTATTTGCTTGATATCCTGTTCTTCCTCCCAGCAGGAGCCCAGGGGGGCAAACAGAAATGCTAAAAACACTTTAAAACATCATACAAAGACCTTAAAATACATTAAAACAAAACGTTAAAAACATTTTTTAAAAAAGCTTTAAAAACATCTTTTTAAAAAAGGGTTAAAACATATTATTAAAGAAAACATATTAAAAGCAATTCTAACCAAGATGCAGACTGGGATAGGTCTCAACGTTTTTCAAAGTTTTTCCTGATGTTCAGCCAAAATCTGGCTTCCTGTAACTTGACCCCATTATTCTGTGTCCTGCACTCTGGGATGATCGAGAAGGGATTTATCCATCCATATTTGATTCATTTATTGCAGAGGTAACACATATTGTACTGTCGTGCAGACTCTCTTTCATCTTCCCTTGATTGAAAGACATCCCAAAGGGCCACCTCCTGCCACTGCCCATCTCCTCTCTTTCCAGGCTTGGGTCACACCACCCTTGGTTTCCTGTGTGGACAGCAGAGGTGCCAATTCTCTCTTTTCCCATCGTGCTCAGTGGTCATTGTTTCCCTTTGGCACCACAGCTGTTGCCTTCCTCCCCCTCTCCACAGAAAGCATGCAGCCCCAACCTGGCATTTCCCTGATTTCTGTGCATGTGTCCTTTCTTTCCTCATTTCTCCGGTTGTCTTCAGTCCCTTTCCATCTGTTTCTCAGTCCTCTCATGTCCTCTTTTTTTTAAGCATCCTGTTAACACTCTGATTCCCTGCATTTGTACTCAAAAGTAAGTCTTGACAAAATGATTGAGACGTCTAGCAGCTAAATGTGACCAGGGAAGATTTCAGCTTTAAGTCTATATCCACCTTTTTGCTCTGTTCTTGTTTGCCTTCACTTCTTTCCAGGGGCTGCCTCCCAGATTTATGCTTCAGTCCCTGCTGAGTTCCACCTTTAGAATGCCTTTAGAAGTCCAGTGTGACGACAATCTAATGCAAATATAGTATAGAGATTAATAGATATTCTGTGTAATGGTGAAGACACCAAAGAAGCTTGAAAGTAGGGTTTAGTCCAACATCAGAGCTTGGAAAAGTTACTTTTTTGAACTACAGCTCCCATCAGCCTAATCCAGTGGCCATGTTGCCTAGGGCTGATGGGAGTTGTAGTTCAAAAAAGTAACTTTTCCAAGCTCTGGTCCAACTTAGCAAATGTGGAACAAAATGCTTAGGTGATTGATAATAAAGATTAAAATAAACATAGTATTCAGTCAGCTCTTTATCACTGAACATGCTACTGTTATACCACTCATGGTATACTAAGACATGGCAGGAAAGCAATTTTACTGCCTAGGGCTGCCCACCGATTGCAGGCATCCAACTGTAGAACTGGGCTACATCACCAGGAGAATCACTTTGTGCTCTGCTGGGACTTGAGACAAGGGACACAAAAGTGGAAGGAAGAAATGGAACAAGAGCAGGTCAGGACATTGGACAGCTCCCAGTGGCCCTGCTAGTTGAGTTTTGGAAGGTGTTGTCTCAGCAAAGAGTTGTGGCTGTCTCAGTGCAAAGACCTGTACTGCGACTGGCCCTGCTTCCTTGAGCAGCGCTCCCTTAAGTGCTCATTTAAAGGGCCCTTGTCCAATTCTGCAAGCACCAACTTCTACTCTGTGGAAGGGATAACAATGCTATTGGGAGCTCATTCTCTGAGGCCGAGAAAAGCAAGAGAACTACATCCTCAGGTTGGGAGGAGCCAAAGGAGGTACTGAGCCTTCTTGCCCCCCTTCCCTGGGTGGGAAGTAACCTGTATATCCTCCTCATCTATATCTTCCTCAGGGTAGTGTGTGGGGCTGGTTGAGGGGTCATGACAGAGATCCCTGTTCATGGAAAGTACCATTTCAAGCTGCAAATCACTTCCTCTTTGAACTTGTCAAGTATGCTTTGCCCCTAGTAAGCTTTCTCTCTCTCCCCCCATTCCATTTTGCAACACTCCCATCAAAGATCAACAAGGCTTCTTCCTCTCCTGGGTTCTTGAGGCCAGGATTAGTATCCAGGTGTATCCACTCCATCTGATTTTCACCTTGCAGGTGCAGGTCAAAGAACCGGCAGCCATCCTTCAATAGGGTTTGCAAGGTGGCTGCTTAATCTTGGCTCCTAGATAATAGAGCTGTTTCACTCTACCGCTACCAACCTCCTTGTTCCTGTTCTTCTCTGTCTACCAGCTGAGCCCCAGAGGGAGAAAAAGAAACCTGTCTGAAGTTTAAAGTTTAGCAACAAAAGAAAGCCACACTCTCCTTAACAGGCTGGCTGGATGCTGTAAATAATGAGTAGGCCTTTGATTACTGCATTGGCCATATTGAGTTTTCTCTTCAAACAAAACAAAATAACAAACACCAGACAGAAGAGACGGAAAAATCCGCCCCCGCCATTTTATTTCACTTTGTGGCTGAATTTATGGGCTCTTCCGTGCGTCCTTCCTCAGAAAAGTGTGACGAGAATCAATATTTAGACAGAATAAGCCTTAATCACAACAGAGTTATGCCTCATTAAAGAGGGATACCTTTCACTGCCTTCAGACGGTAAGGCACAATGTACCAGGAGCAAACATGCGTGGATGGTTTCCTATTTGGGACATTTTCTCCTCCGGTTCTTTTTCTGTGTAAACAAAAAAAATAATTTTTCGTTTGCAGGAGAAAATCTATTCTAGTTTGCCCTCAGCTGCTGGCTAAGACTTTGAGAAAAACTGATTGAGGTTTTATAAATAAATAAAAAAAAGGAAGGAAGATCTTGAGGACGCTCATTATGTTCTGCTTCCACTGTTGGAGGCCATGTGCCTCTAAATACCAGTTGCTGGGAACAGGGCCGGATTATCCATTAGGCTTAGTAGGCTGAAGCCTAGGAGCCCGTAGCTCTTGGGGGCCCATGCATAAGCTAAAAAAAAATATCGCGGGACAAGAGCTTCCGAACCATCCGCCATCCCCCCGCTTCACTTACCTTTTTCTCTTCTGCTTTTTGTGGTTTGCCATCAATCAAGATGGCGGCTGAGGTTTCCCTAAGGGGCTGAAGCCTCTGCTGCCATCTTGGTTGATGGCACGCATGCGTGCTACACGCGTGCATTGCTGCCATCAACCAAGGTGGTGGCAGAGGCTTCAGGCCCTTAGGGAATCCTCGACCGCAATCTTGATTGATGGCAAACCTGAGCGAAAAAGAGAGTTGCTGTTGCGCTTGGGTCCTGCTTGTGGGCTTCCCATAATGGGCATCTGGTTGGCCACTGTGAGAACAGGATGCTGGACTAGATGGGCCACTGGTCTGATTCAGCAGCTGGCCTTTTCTTGTGTTCTTTGTTGTTGTTGTTGTTATGTGCCTTCAAGTCGATTACGACTTATGGCGACCCTATGAATCAGCGACCTCCAAGAGCATCTGTCATGAACCACCCTGTTCAGATCTTGTAAGTTCAGGTCTGTGGCTTCCTTTATGGAATCAATCCATCTCTTGTTTGGCCTTCCTCTTTTTCTACTCCCTTCTGTTTTTCCCAGCATTATTGTCTTTTCTAGTGAATCCTGTCTTCTCATGACGTGTCCAAAGTATGATAACCTCAGTTTCATCATATCAAGTTAAACTATTTGTCTATCCAGCCCAGTATGGTATATTCCATGAATAGGAAACCTCAGGCCTGGCAACTGGATATGGCCTTCCAGGCCTTTCCATGTGGCCCTCAGGACCCTCCTCAGGCCTTACATCTCACTGGCCCTGTGTCATATGCCCCACAAGTGCTTTTGCCTTGGCTGGCACCTATCCCTTAACTATGACGAGGCAGTGTGTTTCTGAATGCCAGTTGCTAGGAATCACATGTGGGGAGAGAGTGCTGTTGGGCTCAGGTCCTGCCTGCGGTCTTCCCATTGGGACATCATGTTGGCCACTGTGAGAATAAGATGCTGACTAGATAGGCCACTGGCCTGATCCAGCAGGCTCTTGCATTCATTCTCTCACTTGCCACGATGGAGGAGGACAGACAAATACATGCATATGGTGTGCACAAACCTGGGACTTTTGTGTGTGCCGGGAAAGTAGCCTACTGTACAAAGCTAGGAGTCAATACCTGTTTCTCCACCCACTTTGCCTGTAGCCCCACCATGTTTTACATCTTGCCCCTCCCACCCCTGGCGCTACTACCACCACCATTGTTCATGAGGGGATGCAGCCCTCAGGCAGAAAAAAGTTCCCCACCCCAGTCTGCTCTCATGGGCTCTTTCCCCATCATGCTTTTTAAAGTGTAGACCCAAGAAATTGAGCCAAGGACCATCTGAGCCACATCTGGGGAAACTTTTTTCACCTTGAGGGCCACGTTCTCTCAAGGGCAACCTTCCAGGGGCCACATGCCAATGTGGGTGGGCCAGAGGCAGACGTTGGGTGGAGCAACAGACGTTAGTCTTACTGGTGCACATATAGGCTGTGTGCCAGCTGCGCAAGCTCCAGAGGTTTTTGCGTGCGTCCGTCCGTGCATTCTCGCACACACATACACACCTCTCCATCCTTCATCCAGAAAAGCAGGAGGCATTATCACAGTTCAATGGCACATTCAAGCCAGGCAAAAACACTCAAGGAAGCCATGGCACAGGACCAGTGAGGGATCTGGCCTGGGTAGAGTGTTGCAGGCTAGGTAGCTGCCCTTTGGAATCCCCTCCCCTTAAATATCAGACAGGCACCATCTCTGTTATCTTTCCAGTGCTTACTGAAGACCTTCCACTTTCAACAAGCCTTTTAAGTAGAGACCTTATCCCAATCTGCATCTTTGTTGGAATTGCCTTTTAAGATGTTTTTAAACCTTCTTTTAAAAATGGATGTTTTTAAAGCTTTTAAAAATGTTTTTAGAGATGTTTTAATATGTTTTTAATGGTTGTTTTGTTTTAATATATTTTAAAGTCTGTTTTTATGATGTGTTAAAGTGTTTTTAGTGCTTTTCTTTGCCGCCCTGGTCTCCTACTGGGAGGAAGGGTGGGATACAGCCAGCCAGCCAGCCAGCCAGCCAGCCAGCCAGACAGACAGACAGACAGACGGCCACATTTGGGCAGTGGTCCAGAGGTTCCTCATTACTGCTCTAAGCATACATGCTGCCACTGTGGTATGTTTCCTTCCTCCCTGCCATGTGATCCAGTGGAAGTTGGTCCATCAGGGCAAATGAGGGACTGCCCCTCTAACCTCAGGCTGCCCTCTGCCAGTCCCCATATGCCTGCATCTGTCATGAACCACCCTGTTCAGATCTTGTAAGTTCAGGTCTGTGGCTTCCTTTATGGAATCAATCCATCTCTCGTTTGGCCTTCCTCTTTTTCTCCTCCCTGCTGTTTTTCCCAGCATTATTGCCTTTCCTAGTGAATCATGTCTTCTCATGATGTGTCCAAAGTATGATAACCTCAGTTTCATCATTCTAGCATCACACCTAAGATTTTTTTCCCCCTGGGGATGTAAATAGCCGTTCACGTGATATCAAGGCAATACAGAGTTGTTTTGGGCTGTACTGTTACACCAACTCCTCAGATGGCTTTATTCTCTGTTTATTTTTGAGGGAGAATGAAAATCTACGATTCCTAAAGAACTACTTACATTTCTGTTAACTATAGCAAGAGTTATCAAACAAGAATGGGAAGAACACAAGATTGGGCTGTTTTGAAGGATTGGTACCACCAGGTATGGTAATTGGCCTTAATGAAGAAACTCACCAAGCAATTGTGAGCAATAAGGAATACTTCCCCCCTCCCCAATTTATTTATTTATTTTTAAAACTTATATACCGCCCGACTAGCAATAGCTCTCTGGGCGGTGAACATAGATACAATAAAATACAATATAATACAAAACATCAGTCTAAAATAAAATTTCACAGTCTAAAAACAGCAAAGGCTAAAATCAAATTACAAACATTACAATCATTAACAAAAAATTAAAATGCCTCGGAGTAGAGAAAGGTTTTAACCTGGCGCCGAAAGGATGATAGTGTCGGCGCCAGGCGAACCTCCTCGGGGAGACTATTCCATAGTTCGGGGGCCACCACTGAGAAGGCCCTTGATCTTGTCACTGCCCTCTGGGCCTCCCTATGAGTCAGGACCCGGAGGAGGGCCTTCGTAGCAGACCGTAGTCTACGAGCCGGTTCATAGCGGGAGAGGCGTTCCGACAGATATTGAGGTACCGCGCCGTATAAGGCTTTATAGGTTAATACCAACACTTTGAATTTGGCCCGGAAGCGTATTGGAAACCAGTGCAAGCGGGCCAAAACAGGTGTTATATGGTCAGACCGCTTCGTTCTTGTTAGCAGTCTGGCCGCCGCATTTTGCACCAGCTGTAGCTTCCGAACCGTCTTCAGAGGTAGCCCTACGTAGAGCGCATTACAGTAATCCAAACGTGAGGTTACCAGAGCATGTACTACTGATGTAAGATCCTCCTTACTCAGGTAGGGACGTAGCTGGGCTACCAATCAAAGTTGGTAGAACGCATTCCATGCCACAGAGGCTACATGAGCCTCAAGTGACAGGGAAGAGTCTAGAACGACTCCCAGACTACGAACCTGTTCCTTTAGGGGGAGTGTAACCCCATCCAGGACAGGATATGTATCCACCATCTGATTGGAAAAACCATCCACCAACAGCATCTCAGTCTTATCAGGATTGAGTCTCAGTTTGTTAGTTCTCATCCAGTCCATTGTCGCGTCCAGGCAACGGTTCAGCACATTGACCGCCTCACCTGAGGAAGATGAAAAGGAGAAGTAGAGCTGCGTGTCATCAGCGTACTGGTGACAACGCACTCCAAAAACTCCTGATGACCGCACCCAACGGCTTCATATAGATGTTAAAAAGCATGGAAGAGAAAACCGAACCCTGCGGGACCCCACATTGGAGTACCCACGGTGTCAAGCAATGTTCCCCAAGCACTATCTTCTGGAGACGGCCCACCAAGTAGGAGCGGAACCACTGCCACGCAGTGCCTCCAACTCCCAACTCCGCAAGCCTCTCCAGAAGGATACCATGGTCGATGGTATCAAAAGCCGCTGAGAGATCAAGGAGAATCAACAGAGTTACACTCCCTCTGTCTCTCTCCCGACATAGATCATCAAACAGGGCGACCAAGGCCGTCTCAGTGCCGAAACCGGGCCTGAAACCCGATTGAAATGGATCTAGATAATCGGTTTCATCCAATAGCGCCTGGAGCTGGTCAGCAACCACTCGTTCCAAGATCTTGCCGAGATATGGAACATTTGCCACTGTCTGTAGCTGCTGAAATCCTCTGGGTCCAGGGAAGGCTTTTTCAGGAGTGGTCTCACTGCTGCCTCCTTCAGACAGCCAGGGACCACTCCCTCTCGCAAGGAGGCATTTATCACTTCCCTGGCCCAGCCAACTGTTCCCTCCTTGCCAGTTTTTATTAGCCAAGAGGGGCAAGGATCTAGTACCGAAGTGGTTGCACGTACCTGTCCAAGCACCTTGTCCACGTCCTTGAACTGAACCGACTGAAACTCATCCAACAAAACATGATAAGACTGTGCACCAGACACCTCACTAGGGTTAACTGCTATAAAATGAGAGTCTAGGTCCCGACGAATGCGTAAGATCTTATGCTGGAAGTGCTCAGCAAACTCATTGCAGCGGGCCACCGAAGTATCTACAGTGTCCTGAAGGCCTAGATGGAGTAGCCCTCGGACAACTCTAAAAAGCTCCGCTGGGCAGGAGAGAGATGCCTTAATAGTGGCGGCAAAATATTGTTTTTTCGCCACCCTCACCGCTCCTATATACCGCTTGGTGAAAGCACAAACCAGCGTATAGTTGCATTCATCAGGAGTTCGTCTCCATCTCCGCTCAAGCTGCCTCCTATCTTGCTTCATCGCCCTCAACTCTGGAGCTGAATGAGCTCTGCAAAGGAGAGGGCGCGCAGGAGCGATCGTGTCGACAGCCCGGGCCATCTCCGCATTCCACAGATTAACCAGGGCTTCAACAGGAGCGCCGGTCCTATCAGCTGGAAAATCCCCCAGAGCCCTTTGAAAACCTTCAGGATTCATTAGTCTCCGGGGGCGGACCAATTTAATAGGTCCCCCACCCTTGCGGAGGGAAAAGGTCACTGAAAGTCTAAACTTCAGCAAGCAGTGATCTGTCCATGACAAAGGGAGAGATGTAAAACTCCCCACATCCAGATCACTATCCCAATGTCCAGTAACAAAAATAAGGTCGAGTGTATGCCCCAATATATGTGTTGGGCCACTAACATATTGGGACAGCCCCATGGTTGTCATGGAGTCCATGAAGTCCTGAGCCACCCCAGACAAAGTAGCCTCGGCATGAATGTTGACATCCCCCAGTACTAATAGTCTAGGGGATCTCAACAATACCTCCGAGACCACTTCCGTCAACTCAGTTAAGGAAGCCACTGGGCAGCAAAGTGGGCGGTACACCAAAAGGATTCCTAGTCTGTCCCTCTGGCCCAACACAAGGTGCAAACATTCCAGACCAGTAGTTGTATGGACATGGTGCTTGGTGAGTGAGATGGAACTCTTATAGACCACAGCAACCCCACCTCCCCGACCCTCAGATCTACCATGATGCTGAACCAAATACCCCGGTGGGCAGATCTGGGAGATACTAACTCCTCCCTGTTCGCCCACCCAGGTCTCGGTTATGCATGCCAGATCGGCTGCCTCGTCCATAATCAAATCATGGACGAGGGTTTTTTTATTATGAACCGATCTGGCATTAAAAAGCAGCAGCTGGAGATCTGAGAGTTGGCTGAGAGGACAACCAACAACCCTGCGGGTATGAGAAGGACCGGAACAAGGCACAGCCACAACATGTCTGGGCCGCGTTCCCCTTACCTGGCACGTCCTTCTCATAACACCATACCTCCCTCTGCCCGTCACTACGGCAATTGGGGCCCCCTCATGTCTCCCTGCTAGATGGAAAGATCTCTTCCCCAGGCACATTATAAACTATAAATACAAAAAGAAAAATACAAAAAACTCAAATACATAAAATACACACTCACTCACAACATGCATTCATATAAGCACCCAGAAAGAAAGCAGCAAGAGCAGCAGCCTCTCCTTCGCTTGGGCAATGGTCTCTTCCTCCTGCAGGCCCTGGGTCTCCCAGGCCACCTCAGCCAGCCGGCTTATGTATCCCTCCAAAGAGGGACAGGTGGTAAGAATTAGTCCTGGCTGGCTGGGTACCTGGGGCCTGGTCCTGCCAGGCAGAAGTCCCTCTGGTGGAGGTGGTGGTCCAGCAGCAGCAGCAGCCGCCGCCGCCGCCGCCGCCGCCGCCGCCTTTCCTCCTAGAAGGAGCCCAGGGTGGCAAATAAAAATACAAAAATCGCTCCATAAACAGCTTGAAAACAAAAGACTTTAAAGTATATTAAAACAAAACATCTTTGCAAACATATTAAAACAAAACACCTTAAAAATCTTTTTTTTAAAAAAAGCTTTAAAACCATCTTAAAAAGTGATTCCAACACAGACGCAGACTGGGCTGAGGTCACTACTTAAAAGGCTTGTTGAAAGAGGAAGGTCTTCAGTAGGTGCCGCAAAGATAACAGAGATGTCGCCTGTCTGTTAATAACACAACTGTAGAGCACCAGCTACACATAATTTATTATGGAAATATGCTGTGCGTGAAATTGACTTCATTCCAGAGAGACAACTTTGGGAAACTTTGTATGTGAGAATGATTATTGCTTGTTCTCCAGCTCCTCTTGTTGTCGTTAAGGGGATTTTAGTTTTGTGTCTTTTGTTTTGTTTTGTATTCTTGAAAATAAATAAATAAAATAATTTACAAAACCCCTAAGAACATAAGAAGAGCGTTTCTGGATCAGGCCAGTGGCCCATCTAGTCTGGCATCCTGTTCTTACAGTGGCCAACCAGGTGCCCATGGGAAGCCCACACGCAGGACCCGAGCATGAGGAGCTTTCTCCCCTCCTGTGGTTTTTCCAGCAACCGATATTCAGAAGCATACTGCCTCCAACTGCAGAGGGAGAACATAGCCACTAGGGGCAGTAGCTATCAACAGCTTTATCCTCTAGGAACTTGTCTCTTCCTCTTTTAAAGCCCTCCATGTTGGTGGCCATCACTGCCTCCTCTGGCAGTGAGTTCCATAGTTTAATTATGCACTGCGTGAAGAAGTCCTTTCTTTTGTCTGTCTTCCAGCATTCAGCTTCATTGGAGGTCCATGAGTTCTAGGGTTAGGAGAGAGGGAGATAAACTTTCCTCTATCCACATTCTCCCTGCCATGCATCGTTTTATACACTTCCATCATGTTGCCTGTTACTCGCCTTTTCTCTAAACTAAAAGGCCCCAAATGCAATCTGGACTTCTTATTTGCCCCAGATGATTAACACAGAGACATGTACTGGGCAAAAAATTGTAAATGTACTGCTTTCAAGTTGATTCCGACTTATGGCGACCCTACGAATAGGGTTTTCTTGAGGCTGAGAGGCAGTGACTGGCCCAAGGTCACCCAGCGAGCTTCAAGGCTATGTGAGGATTCAAACCCTGGTCTCCCAGGTCATAGTCCAACACCTTAACCGCTACACCACACTGGCTCTCATATTGGCCAAACAGGCAATTAATATAAGAATGGCATAAGAACCTAAGTAGAGCTTGGATGTGGGATCAGGCCAAAGGCCCATCTAGTCCAGCATCTTGTTCTCAACAGCAGCCAACCAGATGCCTACAGGAAGCAAGCAACCAAGCAGGGCCTCCCCAACAATGAAAATGTTTTATAGGCTACTTACGTCCATGGACTCACTTGCAAGGGTGATTTTGCAGAATTTGCAATGTCCTTTGGGGCAATAAATGCAACCTAACGGTGTAAAGGTGTGCAAAGCCTCAGATCCAATTGTTATGCAAAAGTGTGACTACCACTTGACACTCCCAGCTGAGTCCTCATGCCTCAGTGGCAATGCGTACACAAGTGTGGAATACCCCAGGGAAATGTCTTAGAATCATAGAATAGTAGAGTTGGAAGGGGCCTATAAGGGCATCAAGTCCAACCCCCTTACTGAAGTCTTACTGAAATTCTTCTTGCATCTGTCAAAATTCCTATATATTTGTATACTTTTGGTCTGTGACTGCAATAAACTGACTGACTGACTGACTGACTGACCTCATATGATTTCCCCATGAACGTTCTAATTGCCTTATTTTACTTTAAGCAAATCACAGCGACAATTTAGGGATGTGAAGACCCCCAAACCCTGAAAAAATTCCTGACTGTTATTGAAACTCTCTTTGCTTCCCTAAAGCTCTCTCAAACATTAATGCGATGTTCTGAGTTAGCAGGACTCTTCAAGTTCTCCTTCAAATTTCACTATAGCTGAAATTCAGTAGCAAATTAGCTATATCTATAATCCATAATCCCTTCACAGAACTACAGTTCCCAGAGTGGTTTTCCAGTCAATCCCTAGGGAACTCTGGGAAATGTAGCTCTGGGAGGGGAATGAAGGTTTTTGTTGTTGTTGTTGTTATGTGCCTTCAAGTCGATTACAACTTATGGCGTCTGTCATGAGCCACCCTGTTCAGATCTTGTAAGTTCAGGTCTGTGGCTTCCTTTATGGAATCAATCCATCTCTTGTTTGGCCTGCCTCTTTTTCTATTCCCTTCTGTATTTCCGAGCATTATTGTATTTTCTAGTGAATCAGGTCTTCTCATGATGTGTCCAAAGTATGATAACCTGAGTTTCATCATTTTATCTTCCAGTGACAGTTCTGGTTTAATTTGTTCTAGCACGCAATTATTGGTCTTTTTCGCAGTCCATGGTATCTGCAAAGCTCTCCTCCAACACCACATTTCAAACGAGTTGATTTTTCTCTTATCTGCTTTTTTCACTGTCCAACTTTCACATCCATACATAGAAATCGGGAATACCACGGTCTGAATGATCCCGACTGGTGTTCAGTGATACATCTTTGCATTTGAGGACCTTTTCTAGTTCTCTCGTTGCTGCACTCCCCAGTCCTAGCCTTCTTCTGATTTCTTGACTATTGTCTCTATTTTGGTTGATGACTGTGCCGAGGTATTGATAATCCTTGACAAGTTCAATGTCCTCATTGTCAACTTTAAAGTTACATAAATCTTCTGTTGACATTACTTTAGTCTTCTTGACGTTAAGCTGTAATCCTGCTTTTGTGCTTTCCTCTTTAACTTTCATTGGCATTCTTTTCAAATCATTAGTGGTTTCTGCTAATAGTATGGTATCGTCTGCGTATCTTAAATAATTGCTATTTCTCCCTCCAATTTTCACACCTGCTTCATCTTGGTCCAATCCTGCTTTCTGTATGATATGTTCTGCATACAGATTAAACAAATAGGGTGATAAAATACACCCCTGTCTTTTAACAACTCTCAAACCCCATAACGAACCACAATCCCCAGGATTCTTTGGAGGAAGCCATAACTGTTAGGGCTCTGGGCCATATTTGTCCAAGGACCAAGCCGTATCGGCCCTCTTCGGAGGTGTTTGGGTCTTGGCTGAGTTTATTTATTTATTTATTATTTGATTTATATTTATTTTATTTATTTATTTATTACATTTCTACCCTGCCTTTCTTTTCATGATTGAAACCCAAGACAGCATACATATGGTTCCCTGGCGGTCTCCCATCCAGGCACTGACCACACCTGACCCTGCTTAGCTTCAGCAAGGTGCTGGCCTCATGTGCCTTCAGACCATAGCCTGGGAACCTTCCTCCCAGCAGGAGCCCAGGGCAGCAATCAAAGCGCTAAAAACACTTTAAAACATCATAAAAACAGATCTTAAAATACATTAAAACAAAACAGTGTTAGAAACATTTAAAAAAAAAAAAAAGTTAGGTTGAGACAGCCCTGGATCACTGTCAGGTGCGGTGACCCAGAGTGATCCAGTGCTATCAGGGGGCAAGGTGTAGGACAGGAAGAAGAGGCAGGCGTGGGCAGGAGGGAGAGGCGTAGGACAGGAGAGGCGCCTCTTCATGGGAGAAGGTCGGTGCCTGCCTTTCCCATACAATCTTGTCGTCCTTTCTGCCTGGCCCCGTGTACCAAATCCCCTTTGCAAGCGGCTTCCCTAATGGAGGGAAGTCTAGGAGCAGCACCTTGCAATAGGGGACCCTCTTCTTTATCAGCTGATAAGCCGGAGGATTCATTCTGCATGGTGCTGGTGGCTGCCCATCTGAGGGTGGTGTCCCTGTATGCAGAGAGGCTACTCATGAAAGAGCCATGGCTGGCAATACTCAGGATAGAATTGTCCTGCTTACCAGCTGGTAGGCAAAACAATTCCATTCTGCCTGCTCTCAGTCAGCGGGGAGAGAGAGAAGGAGACATAGCATCCCTCCCCCACCCAACCATATTTTTAATTTTTTTAAAAAAAAACAACCATAGTCCTGCCCCCAAATAACTTCAGGGATGGATCTGGGGCAGAGTAGGTGGTCCCATCTTTGGATCAAGGCTGATTGGCCCCCCATAGATCGGGGCCACGAGGCAGACAGGGAGGGCTTTGCACAGTCCTATATAATGTGCTTTAAATGTCTGGTGCAGATGTGGCAGTCACTTATTCTCAATATATATCATTGCTTAGTGTTTGATAGTGTCCTTGAAGGATCCAGTGTCTGCTTGTTCGCAGCGTTGTTTGGTTGCTTGTAGGATGCTTGAGTGCATTTGTGTGTGTGTATGTGTCTTTGTGTGTTCATTCCATGTTTTGCAAAAGGTGACAACTTAATAATGCATCACAATTAAATCATATAATTGTCCCCTCTTCTCCCCCAAGGAGTGAGTGTTTTACTGTGCGGCGTAGGATATAAAATGCAGAACTCAAAATCTTGTCTTTATTTTTCCCCTCTAAGAGAGAAGTGAAATCTGTATTTAAATGGCTGTGGAACATTGTGCATTTAAAGGGCACAGCAAGCCGTTCCCTAAAGCACTCCATAGGATATGTAAATCTTTTGATCTCTCACAAAATGCATGAGTTTCATAAAGAATAATGAGCGCTGGCTTGGGAGGAACAATATTGACTGTCACTGCAGTGCGCTCAGGCACATCCATTATATGCACGGCTTTTGCAATATAACTGGAAGGCAGAAGCCTGTGACTATTTCTAATGCATTCTAATAGCTACTAAAAAGAGATTTTATTTCATAATAGATGCATTCTTTCTTTTGGCCCGACAAGCTCTTATTTCAATTTGTTCCGTTACATTTTTTTCCTCTCTCATTATAAGCATCTGTAGGGGAAGAAGGGAACAACACCCGTCCGAGCCAAGTAGGAGTTGCAAGTCAACATCATTAGGAATATGACTCAGTTGTTAACCGAAATAGGATAGATACAACAACAGTGGTAGTTTACATGGCTAGGGCTGCGCAGATGCAACATTTTATTCTAGAATCAATGGAGGCTGAGTACTTGTTTTTTCTACCTAGTCCACACACAATCTAGATCTATTGTATTGTTATAGGATGGGGGTTGGTTTGGATGATGTTTTGGGGTCTCTTCCAAGTCTGTGATTCTGTTATCTATAAGGCTGGAATCTGTAGCAGAAGGAACCAGAACGACTTGTCAAACCACTCTGGCCCCAGCCAAGGCAGTTAAGAATCCTATCTGCATGACTTAAGAGCTGGCTGTGTTGCCATAGGAACAACTGGGTGGTGATGCTCCTTTGTAAACATTGGTTGGTTGGTGAACTGCATTGCAAAATTCAAAGAAGTGCGAATTTGAAAGGACAGCTGGGTCTTGGGTCTCATATTGTTTCAGAAAGTGCGAATTTGATAGATTTACAAAATGTTTACAGAAGGCCACACGTTAGGGGGGCATGTGCATAAAAATGAATATATGAGCGAAAATGACATATCCAGATCATTACATGGCTTGCAAAAATATGTACAGTAGTCAAAACTGCCTACAAAAATGCAATTATATGGAGAAATTCACACTAAATGCTGCAGAATTTTCATGAGGGTTTTTTACAAGACAAAAATTGCAAATTGCTGCAGAAATGTGAAAATTTAAGATCCGAATAATGAGAAAGTGAGAGAACCAAAATGGACCGATCTTTCCATCCCTAGCGGTGACTCAAAAATGGGTGTTTTCTGCCATTATCTCTGCACTGTGAAATGCCCTTCCCTCTGCCACCATGGCTTCAGAAGTGTTGTGAAGACATATCTATTTGCTCAAGCTTCCTCTAGCCCTGGACCAGGTTATTACTGAATTCCTGTTTGTATCTGTTTTTAATAACCTCTGGGTGCCTACTCCAAGGGAAGCTGGGAGGCTGACAACAAGTGAGAGGGCTTTCTCAGTGGTGGCTCCCAAATTATGGAATGATCTCCCTGACGAGGTGCACCTGGCACCAACACTGTTATCTTTTTGGTGCCAGGTCAAGACTTTCCTCTTCTCCCAGGCATTTTAATATGTGTTCTTAAATGGCTTTTTAAAAAATGTGTTTTTAAAATCATATATTTGTTTTTAGTGTTTTTAATTGTTGTGTATTGCCCAGAGAACTTTAGCTATGGGGTGATATATAAATGCAACGAACAAACAAACAAATAAATAGTTCATGTCTTTGTTTTTATGACACTGTGTTTTTTTTTAGAGGAACAGGGGGGGTTCCCTCATACTGAGTCAGACCATTGGTCCATCTAGCTCAATATTGTCTACACTGACTGGCAGCAGCTCCCTGGGGTTTTAGACTGGGAGTCTTTACCAGCCCTACCTGGAGATGCCACTGGGGATTGACCTAGGGACCCTCTGTGTGCAAGGCAGGGTCTACGGCTGCGCAACAGCCCCTCCCCATACAATGTATGTTGTATTTTTGTACACCGGTTAGAGCAGACTTTCCCAACCAGTGTGCCTCCAGATGTTGTTGGACCACAACTCCCATCAGCCTCAGCCAGCATTGCCAATGGACAGGAAAGATGGGAATTGTGGTCCAACAACATCTGGAGGCACACTGGTTGGGAAAGGCTGGGTTAGAGATTTTAAAATATTAAGCAGTTTAGAAATGCTTTTAAATACAATAAATAAATAAAATTAGCAAGCACATGTAGATCTGCTGCCAAACCGGGCTCAAGGACAAGGAAGCTCTTTGTATACATCATGCAGTGTGTAATCTTCGTACACATTGCATGGATAAGTAATGGTGTTCATGGTTAGAAGATCTGCTGATAGCCACTAGCACATTTGGCTTCCCAACAACAACAACAACGAATTAGGGAAATTATAGAGGCTAGGTTAAATCAATGACTATTTTAGTTATAATACAAGGATGGGGAACCTGGTGCCCTCCAGATGCTGCATTACAAGCATGATTACAGCTGGATCACTGGATTACAATTCCCACCATCTCTGACCATAAAATTTGCTGGATGGGATTGGTGGGAGTTGGAGTCCAACCACATCTGGAAGGCCTCTTCCCTGCCAGTGTCCCTCAGAGATTGCTAACCTAAGAACAAGGGAGGAGCCTGCTGGATCAGGCCAAAAGGGGCCCATCTAGTCCAGCATCCTGTTCTCCGTGAGGTCTACCAGATGCCTATGGGAAGCCTGTGAGCAGCACTTAGATGGTAATAAATCCTAACTCCATCACGCCCTGCCTGTTAGTTCCCTAGGGCCAACTGGCTGGCATCTGGTGGAGAAACCTGAGAACTTCTGCATGTGCTCTACGGCTGACCTATGTTGCATCCCAAATTTTAGAATAACTCTCATAGATGCAATGTAGCTGTATGAATTGTAGTGTGTTGTCTTTCACCTCAGTAACTTTTTCTTGTAAACGTGGTCGTGTAAACGCATCCTCAGAACATCAGAAGAGCCTTGCTGGGCCAGACGAAAGGCTCATCTAGTCCCAACAGATGCTTCTGGGAAGCCTGCAAGCAAGACGTGATTGCAACAAGAGCACTCTTGCCGTTGGTGATTCTCATTCCCAGCAACTGGTATAGAGAGGCATACTGCTTCCGACAGTGGAGAGTAGAATACAGCCATTCTGGTTAGTAGCCACTGATAACGTTACCCTCTATGTATTTGTCAAATTGTCTTTTAAAGCCACCCACTGCATCTTGTGACAGAAACTTCCATAGTTGAACTCTGCGCTGTGTGAAGAATTACTTTCTTTTGTCTGCTCTGAATCTTCCAACATTCAGCTTCATTGGAAGTCCATAAGTCCTCATGTTATGAACTGTTATTTTCTTCAGGGAAAACTATTCTCTATCCACCTTCTCCACACCATGCACAATTTTATATACCTCTATTATGTTTGCGTACCATTTGCTTGCCTAACATTCGATATACATGTTGAAGTATTGGGGGGGAAAATACAATTTACAAGGGAAAACATTTTTCCTCTTAATGTCTTTTCCACTTTCATGTACTTTCAGAAAATGTAAGCACAGGGGTGTGTAGAGGTGTGTGTGTGTAACCTGGGAAGATTATTAATGTCACATGCTCACTGGCTTCTTGGCAAGCTAGCTTTCAACAAAAGGGGGATATTCAGTTACATTCATCTTGGTTCTTAATAAACTAGTAAATCTCCCATTGTTCTTTGTTGTTCAATTATAAAAGCCATGTGTACCAGACTCTAAGTCCTTTAAGATAACCACAGCTGTAAAGATAGACAAAAAAAAAACGCTTTCTAGACTGGCATCAGCATAAAAAATTGCCATTGTTTGCAGCATTTTGATGAATACCATTTTGTGAATTAAAATGTTCTGTCTTAAGAAATGACCTTAGAGATTGCTCTTTAAGTGTGGGACATTGAAAAACATTCTATTCATTCAGGTAATGAAGAAGTGGGGAGGGGGAATCAGCTCCAGGAAGCAGAGGGCCAAAAGGAAGAAGCAATTAGCCAATTCGCCAGAGCTGAAAACTGCCTTTCAAAGATGTTTCACGGGGTACATTTGCCCAAATATGTTTTTACTAGGGATGTGATTTGATTATATCTGCCCCTCCCTCCCTCCCTCCCTCCCTCCCTCCCTCCCTCCCTTCTTCGGCTGCTATCCTATATCCTACCTGAACCAGGATAGCTGCGGGTCGGCTTTTTATAACTTTCCTAAATTTACAGTTATTTCATGGGAAATGGGCTTCTGTAAGTGCTCTGGAACAGATGGATGGAATGGAGGAGGCGGAAAGACAGAGAGAGACAGAGAGAGAGGCAAAGTCACCAACAGGAAAATCACAAGGATGGAAGTGTAAAGCTGCAGCACATATAGATGAATGCCCTCCTAGGAAATGCCTTCCAGAATCCAAAATGGATGTGTCCCCTAGGGGAAAGCACTTATTCCAGTAGAACTGACCCAAACAATTTCTTGTTCCTCATTAAATGATAACTTTCTCCTACAGAAAGTGGAGGAAGGAACTAGAGGATCAGCTATCTTTGACTTGATTCTAACCAACAGAGATCACTTGGTGGATGAAGTGGCAGTTACAGGAACTCTGGGGGAAAGTGACCACGCTACACTTGAGTTCTTGATTTTAGAGGAAGCAAAAGCTGAGAGTAGCCATGCGTGTACCCTGGACTTCAGGAAAGCCAATTTTAATAAACTCAAAACAATGATAAGTAAGGTTCTGTGGCAAGCGACCCTAGATGGGTAGGAGCTTCTAAAAGAGGAAATTCTAAAGGCACAATGGCCAACAATTCTGTCAAGGAAAAAAGGGGGAAGACAGCAGAAGAAACCAGTGTGGCTTCACAGAAAGCATAGAGATGACCTGAAAACAAAAAAGACTAAAATAGGAAGAGGAAGAAAGGCCAGGCCACAAAGAAAGAGTACAGTGAGGTAGTACAGAATTGCAGGGATGGCATCAGGAAGGCTAAAGCTGAGAATGAGCTGAGGTTAGCAAGAGGTGCTAAAAGCAACAGAAAAGCTTTCTTCAGGTACGTCCATAGTAAAAGACAGAGAACAGAAATGGTGGCACAGCTACTCAATGAGGATGGCAACATGATAACAGATGACAAGGAAAAGGCACAAGTGCTCAATGCCTACTTTGGTTCAGTCTTCTTCCAAAAGAGAGTCTATGACCCTCCTGAGACACGTGAAGTTGAAGGGGCAGGATTGGAGCTTGAGACTAATAGACAAATGGTCAAGGAATACCTCATCACTGTGAACGAGTTCAAATCTGCAGGGCCCAATGAACTGCATCCTAAAGAATTGAAGGAACTGGCTGAAAAACTCTCAGAAGCACTGTCTATAATCTTTGTGAAATAATGGAGCATGGGTGAAGTGCCAGATGACTGGAGGAGGGCTAATAGTGTCCTTATCTTAAAAAAAAAGGCAAAAAGAAGGAACCTGGGAACTACAGACCAGTTAGCCTGACATCAATCCCTGGGAAAATTCTGGAGCAGATTATAAAGTGGTCAGCTTGTAAGCACCTTGAAAACAATGCAGTTATTACTAAAAGCCAACATGGATTTGTCAAAAACAAATCCTGCCGGTTTAATCTTGTCTCTTTTTTTGATTGGGTAACCTCCCTGGTAGTCTGTGGGAATGCTGTGGACATATATATATCTCGACTTCAGCAAAGCATTTGACAAAGTGCCCCATGATATTCTGATTGACAAGCTAGCTAAATGAGGGCTGGATGGAACAACTATCAGGTAGATTCACAGTTGGCTACAGAATCATACTCAAAGAGTGCTTATCAGTGGTTCCTTCTGAAGACAACAGAATGGACTGAAAACAACAGAATGAAATTTAACAGTGATAAGTGCAAAGTTCTACATCTAGGAAAAAGAAACCAAATGCACAGGTATAAGATGGAGGATACTTGGCTCAGCAATACAATATATGAGAAGGATCTTGGAATTATAGATGATCACAAACTGAATATGAGCCAACAGTGTGATGTGGCTGCAAAAAAGGCAAATGCTACTTTAGGCTGTATTAACAGAAGTATAGAGCCAATGTGGTGTAGTGGTTAAGATGTTAGACTACGACCTAGGAGACCAGGGTTCGAGTCCCCACATAGCCATGAAGCTCACTGGGTGACTTTGGGCCAGTCACTGCCTCTCAGCCTTATGAAAACCCTATTCATAGGGTCGCCATAAGTCGGAATCGACTTGAAGGCAGTACATTTACATTTATTTTTAGGTTTCAAATCACATGAAGGACTAGTTCCCATCTATTTGGCACTGGTTAGGCCTCATCTTGAGTACTGCATCCAGTTCTGAACACCACACTTTAAGAATGATGCAAACAAACTGGAATGGGTTCAGAGGAGGCCAATGAGGATGATCAGGGGACTGGAAACAAAGCCCTGTGAGGAGAGACTGAGAGAACTGGGCATGTTTAGCCTGGAGAAGAGAAGACTGAGGGGAGATATGATAGCACTCTTCAAGTACTTGAGAAGTTGCCACACAGAAGAGGGCCAGAATCTTTTCTCGACCGTCCCACAGTGCAGGACCCAGAATTATGGGCTCAAGTTACAGGGAGCCAGATTTCAACTGAACATCAGGAAAAAAACATCATAACTGTTAGAGCCATATGGCAATGGAAATAATGACCTAGGGAGGTGGTGGGCTCGCCAACACTGGAGGCATTCAAGGGCAGCTGAAAAGCCACCTGTCATCTATGCTTTAATTTGGATTCCTGCATTGAGCAGGGGGTTGGACTCGATGGCCTTAGAGGCCCCTTCCAACTCTACTATTCTATGATTCTAAATCCTTGTGCTAATGCAAGAATTAGTCCTAGCGCAATGGAACCCCCTTCTCTTGTTCCCCCGTGCATCCCTAAATCTGTTCCAGAGAGTTGGGGGAAACACCAGAACAGATTTAGGGGACACATGGGGAGGAGGGGGGGGAGAACCATTTGTTACACTAGGAGAAATCCTTGTGCTAATGGAACATACAAGTTGGTGATGTGTTAGATAAACCCTAAAGAGAGGGGATGTAATTAATAACAATGAAGTTTTGGGTGCGACCTATGCTCCCATACCTCCCTGCAGAGGAATGTGGATGATTGTTTGTTTGATTCTCCTTCTATCCACCTGCCCTTTCCTTCTGCCCACTCGCTGCCAAACTGTGAGAAAAGGTATTTTCTTTCATCTCCGGTCAGTGACTTGGTGGAGGGGCTTGAAGGACACATATTAAGTCTCTCAGCAATCCCACCGTCCGAGAACGGAAGGTCAGGCGGTTTGACTTTTCCCAGAAGCCCTTGAACAATGCAATTATTCAGGGAGGAAATTTCAAATTATTTTCATTAGACTTCTGTTTTTCCAATCTAACCAAAGTGATTAATTAGGGATTAAAATATTTACACTGCACACGCTGCCTTGGCACAGTGCTAGAATATTTAAGCATCCTGCTAAAGGGGTCAGCTATTTTCCAGGCCTTCTGTTTTGAAAGGGGAAAATAAAGCATTTTTTCCCCTGGAGGGGCGGGAAAGGGGCACGTGTTGTGGTTGTATATATAAGCTGAGCTTTGCTGGAGTTTTTCCCCACCAATGAACATTTGTGCCAAGCTCATCACATCTAAACTCTGGACCAAAGATCTAAGAAAAATGCATGGTCTATTTCTCAACCAAATGCACATCTCTACTAAGGAATCAATGTACCAATTAAGAACATGCATACCAACCGTCTTTGGCATATGTCTGTATTTAAGACTTGTGGGAGGCTATTTTTTAAAGGAATCTTATTAGAAACAAAAAAGTGCAAAATATTGAAATGTCTTTTGCATATAAAATATACAAAAGGATTATCAACAGGCTAATCCCAACAGAGGAAAGGTGTTGTAAACATTAATATCCAGATAATATATAGGTTTTGTAAAGCTAATAAAAGGGGACCATCCCCCCTCCAAAAAATCTGTTTTCTACCCTCACTCAAGGGGATGCTTTCTGCTAACATTAACATTTCAGCCAGCCTCAAAATCTTTGCAAACCATTCTTTTGATGAAGCTGAATCACCCCATTTCTTTGCAATTAAAATATTTGCTGAGGTTAGCAGATTTCAAACTAGCTCCTGGTGCTGTTACATGGAAGTAAGAATGGAGGAGAGGCTCAATTCAGCTCACATTTAAAGAAAAATCTACCTGATTTGCAGTTTCTGAAACAATTTGTTGTTATATGCCTTGAAGTCGATTACGACTTATGGTGAACCTATGAGTCAGCGACCTCCAACAGCATCTGTCGTGAACCACCCTGTTCAGATCTTGTAAGTTCAGGTCTCTGGCTTCCTTTATGGAATCAATCCATCTCTTATTTGGTCTTCCTCTTTTTCTACTCCCTTCTGTTTTTCCCAGCATTATTGTCTTTTCTAGTGAATCATGTCTTCTTATTATGTGTCCAAAGTATAATAACCTCACGTTCATCATTTTAGCTTCTAGTGATAGTTCTGGTTTAATTTATTCTAAATGTAAATGTTACTGCCTTCAAGTCGATTCCGACTTATGGTGACCCTATGACTAGGGTTTTCATGAGGCTGAGAGGCAGTGACTGGCCCAAGGTCACCCAGTGAGCTTCATGGCTATGTGGGGATTCGAACCCTGGTCTCCCAGGTCGTAGTCCAACACCTTAACCGCTATACCACACTGGCTGTTTGTCTTTTTCTCTGTCCATGGTATCTGCAAAGCTCTCCTTCAACACCACATTTCAAATGAGTTAATTTTTCTCTTATCCGCTTTTTTCACTGTCCAACTCTCACATCCATACATAAAGATTGGAAATACCATGGTCTGAATGATCCTGACTTTAGTGTTCAGTGATACATCTTTGCATTTGAAGACCTTTTCTAGTTCTCTCATAGCTGCCCTCCCCAGTCCTAGCCTTCTTCTGATTTCTTGACTATTGTCTCCATTTTAGTTAATGACTGTGCCGAGGTATTGATAATCCTTGACAAGTTCAATGTCCTCATTGTCAACTTTAAAGTTTCATAAATCTTCTGTTGTCATTTCTTTAGTCTCCTTTACCTTCAGCTGTAATCCTGCTTTTGTGCTTTCTTCTTTAACTTTCAACAGTATTCGTTTCAAATCATTACTGGTTGTCTGCATATCTTAAATTATTGATATTTCTCCCTCCAGTTTTCACACCTCCTTCATCTTGGTCCGATCCCGCTTTCTGTATGATATGTTCTGCATATAGATGAAACAAATAGGGTGATAAAATACATTCCTGTCTCACACCCTTTCCGATGGGGAACCAATTGGTTTATCCATATCCTGTCCTTACAGTAGCCTCTTGTCCAGAGTATAGGTTGCGCATCAGGACAATCAGAAGCATTGGCACCCCCATTTCTTTTAAAGCATTCCATAGTTTTTCATGATCTACACAGTTAAAGGCTTTGTTGTAATCTCTACAGCACAGGGTGATTTTCTGAAATTCCTTGGTCCGTTCAATATATATCCCAATTCCAAAGAAAGGGGATCCCAGGGAATGCAGTAAATATCGAACTATTGCATTAATATCCCACGCAAGTAAAGTAATGCTCGAGAACAAAGGCTGTTACCATATATGGAGCAAGAAATGCCAGACATCCAAGCTGGATTTAGAAAGGGACCAGAGATCATATTTGAAACAATTAACAAATTAAAACACAGGCAACCATCAAAATTTGTAACTTCTCTAAATTTTGCAAGGTAAAGTGTATATAAAAATGCATATATTAGTGAAAATAAAATTCAACAATGTATTATAATAGGGATCATTGCCGAAGAGCCCTGAAGCTGGAACAGGCAAAGGCCCCTCTAACCCAGCATCCTGTTCTTACAGTTACCAACCAGATGCCCACAGGGAGCAGGCCCTGAGCACCAGAACACTCTCTCCTCCTGCAGTTTCCAGCAACTAGTATTTTGCCACCCTGGGCTCCTACTGGGAGGAAGGGCAGGATTTAAATGTAATAAATAAATAAATAAATAAACAATAAAATAAAATAAAATAAAGGCACACTGACTCCAGCGGTGGAAGCAGAGCATAGCCATTCTCCACAACGTGCATACTTCATAGACCTCTCGTCATATCCTTACTGCATCATCTTTCCCCCCTAAATGAAAAAAACCCAGTTGTTTTAGCTTCTTCTCACTTCCATCATCAAATCACTTGGGTTGCCGTTTCAGGCATCTTTCCCAACTCTATGATATTCCTGTATCACCAGGAAGATGCAGCCCTGCACTTTAAGTAAATGTATCATTAATGTAAAGTTCACAGGATTTGTTACCACAAGACATGGGGTGATAGCCATTGGTTTAGAAAAGATTAGATCGATTTGTGGAGATCTATCAATGGCTCTCGGTCCCGACAGCTAAATTGGAACCTCTGGATCCAGGGTGTCTGCTAGCCAGATGTTGGCAACAAACAATACCCAATGGCTAGTTCTGACATGTCCTGCTTGAGCAATCTCCCCTGAGGAATCTGCCTGGTCTAGATGGCCCTTGGTCAGTTGCAATGAGGAATTTGTCATACTGTTCAAAAGCAGGATGCAAAATAATTAATAAATAAGAATGTAATTGCATCCCGGTAAGAATACCAAGTGTGCTTCTATGACCTTTGAAGTTTAGGATAATCAGTTTGTGTCACATCTCAGTCCTCTCCTGCCTGCATTGCTGCATCAAAAAAGGTCAGATAAGTAACACAGTGCAGTAACTCATAGTTGGCTCTTGGTTACCTGCCGCTTTGCTCCAGAAGGGTGGTTGTGTCACTTAGCAGCAATTTGCTTTTGTTTCATTAACTACGCATCAAAGATGACAAACTTCTGTTTCCTTCTATAATGTCTCAATGAACATGCAGGCGTAGAATGTGGAGCAGAGCGCACCATTTCACACAGCCTTGTGCTGTAGCTTCTGCAACTTTCCGGGAGATGAAAAAGGAGCTGCATAACAGGATTTGCATTCCTTCCCCCAGAATGAGACTGCTGCGAGCAAATTTTTTTTGGTGCTTATATTGTCACCAATATTATCAGGCGCCTCAACCCATTTCCTGGCTGGGACATCTGTCCTCCTGAGGGACTGGAGTTACCTGTCACTTTCTCATGTTACTTAATTGTTTTAGCACAAACTTCTGACTGTCACCTTCAATATTTATTTAGTTACCTTGAATGCATTTAAACGATTGTGTGCGGTGCTATTGGTGTTCACAGCGGACAAGAAAAGCTTTACAGTTTTTTTAAAGGATGTCACCAGATAGTGCATAGTAGCAGGGCCAGCTCCAGGAATGCCGGGGCCCTTGGGCATCAGCTTGCCCTGGGCCCTGGCGTGTGTGTGCGTGTGTGTTTGCATTTGCGCTCGCGCGTGTGCGCAACCCACCCCACCCCCACCTACCTGTCTGCTGCCTTTTACTATTGCCATTAACCAAGATGGCGGCCACGGTTTCCTAGGGGATGAAGCCTCCGCCACCATCTTTGTTGATGGCATGCATGTGTGCTACGCGCGCGCATCTCTGCCATCAACTAAGATGGCGACAGAGGCTTCAGTACCTTAAGGAAACCGCGGCCGCCATCTTTGTTAAGGGCAATGGTAAAAGACAGCAGACAGGGACGTGGGGGATGTGGGGGGCGTGGATGACGGAAGGGGAGCGGAGGGGCAGCTGAGGGGACCCTGTAGCTCCAGGGGCTGTCGGGCCAGTGCCCAACCTGGCCGCCCTTTAGCACCGGCCCTGCATTGTAGGACTAATAGACAAGATTGCTCACTGTACTTTTGATTTCATTTAAGATTCTTCACAGTATGGAAAACGCCTCTCTTTTCTGGCAATATTTCCAAAACTCCTCCCCTAAAATGTTCACACTCATTTGAATTCCTTTTATTTGCCCTTATCCTCATTTGCGGAGCTTGGAAAAGTTACTTTTTTGAACTACAACTCCCATCAGCCCAATCCAGTGGCCATGCTGGCTGGGGCTGATGGGAGTTGTAGTTCAAAAAAGTAACTTTTCCAAGCTCTGCTCACTTGCCTACAGTGACACCATCGTGTTTTAGTACAAGAAGCAGTTTTAGGGAATAAAAGCAACAATGCAGTGCCAAACAAATATTTCTTGCACCAACACTGGGCTGGCACTTTTAGTCCCATAACATAGGAGAAAATGTTCAATGGGAGCAGGCAAGATTCAAATGCCAGTGCATCTAATCTGAACTCTTCCAGCATCAAATATCTATGTTACTAATTTAGGAAAACATAACAAAAATATTTCTGCCTGTGGCTTACACATCCGTAGTACACAGATGCATTTGACTTTTTACATGAGTGTGTAGATCCAGTAGGTTAGTGCAAAGATACAGGGAGTCCTCAAAAATATTTATTTAACTATTATTTTATTGATGCAGACTGTAGTCCTAACCATGTCTACTCAGAATTAAGTCTCCCTAAATTCAGTAAGAAGGGTTAGCCTTAGTCAACTTATAGACTACTATATATAAAATATTTCAAAGTGGTTTACAATAAAGAGTCAGAGAGATTAAAATAGCACTGAATCAAGGACTCTAAAACTCAACTCAGTGCACAATATACAGATAGTATGAATAACCAACAAAAATCATGTAAATGTGTGTGTGTATATGTATGTATGTAAGTATGTATATAGTATAAAATAGTAAAAATAATCAGCAGTATGAACACTCATATGTGCCCTGAAACACATGGCCTGACTTTCCCATCCTATTGAATGGCACCTCTGCATCTACGTGTCTGAACTGCTGCAATCACATGCTGCCTAGAATTCCCTATATCTGCTGTGTGAACAAACAGGAGGGGCTGGGATACCACTGGGAAAGGTCAGGGCCTCCATTAGGGGTTGGCCTCGCCAGGTATCTGCCAGGAACCACACTCCAGTAGTGGAGCCACTGTCAGTTCCAGGTGTGTCTGGGATCCACTGTTGCTCCTCTTCCTTGGCTGTAGCTCCGTGGCAGAGCATCTGCCTTGCATGCAGAAGGTCCCAAGTTCAATCCCCAACATCTCCAGGTACTGCTGGGAAAAACATCCTGCCTGAAAGCCTGGCAAGCCACTGTCACCCCACTCCATAAAAATATTGAACTAGATGGACCAGAATTCTGATTCACAATAAAACAGCTTCATGTGTTCTTATTTAAATCAGCCCTTTATCTGGAACTTTGAGGACTGGAACCTTATGTTATTGTTATGGGGAAGGATCATAGCTCAGTGGTAGAAGATCTGCTTGGCATGCAAAGGGCCCCAGGTTCAACCCCCAGCATCTCCAAGTAGGGCTGTGAGAGACTCCTGCCTGAAATCCTGAAGAGCCACTGCCAGTCAGTGTAGACAACACTGAGCTAGATGGACCAAGGGTCTGACTCAGTATAATGATGATGATGATGATGATGAAATGGAAAATGGACTGCCTTCAAGTCGATCCCGACTTATGGCGACCCTATGAATAGGGTTTTCATGGTAAGTGGTATTCAGAGGGGGTTTACCATTGCCTCCCTCTGAGGCTAGTCCTCCCCAGCTGGCTAGGGCCTGCTCAGCTTGCCACAGCTGCACAAGCCAGCCCCTTCCTTGTCCGCAACTGCCAGCTGGGGGGCAACTGGGCTTCTTGGGACTATGCCGCTTGCCCACGGCTGCACAGGTGGCAGGGCACGTAACCCCTGAGCCACTCACTGTGGGGGGATCTTTAGCTGGCCCTTGACACCCAGGAGACCCGATCAGGGATTTGAACTCACAGACTCTGGACTCCCAGCCAGGCTCTCCTCCCCACTGTGCTATACCAGCTGTAATAATAATAATATGCCATGTCCTCTGTCTCTCTCTCTCTTTCTCTGAGGTCATGCCAGTTGGGCTATGGGAACAGTGGTGAAGAAGGCCCATTAAGCCCCTCCAGCCCAGGCGCCCTGCAGATGTGGACCTGCAGATATATTGAATTCTAGCTCCCATCAGCCCCAGCCAGCATGGCCAATGGTCATGGACGATGAGAGTTGTAGTCCAGCCAGTTAGTCCTAACCTAGAACTGGCTCTGGCAAGGGGCAGAAGCACCGGAAATCCAAACCCAACCCTATTATTGATGGACTTTTCTATATTTATAAGCTGCCCTGCAGCAAATGTTCTTGTGGCAGGTTATGGAATAGAGCCTCCCCTAAGCGGAAGGAGTAGGAGTTTGAAGTCAGCATGGAAACCATAGAATCATAGAATAGTAGAGCTGGAAGGGGCCTATAAGGCCATCAAGTCCAATCCCCTGCTCAATGTAGGAATGCAACAGGGATGCAACCAGAGACTCGGAGGAGAAGGGAATGAGATGATGTTAATAGCAGAGATAATTTATGATCTCATCCTTGCTTTCTGATGCTCCTTTTCCAGAGGGATTATCAGTTTTGTTCCTTTCTTATGCAGCGAAAGCCATAGGCTGTACGGAACAGGGAAGTTCCTTGGACAGATTCTGAGGAAACGAGGATCTTTTAAATATTAAAAAAAGCTGCTCCTAATCAACGTTTTATACAAGCTATCCCTTCACAAGTCCCAGCCAATATAATTAGCATTATCTAAATTAGTTATCACACAGGCCTCCTTCTTTCTTGGGGCAGAAAAAAGAGGAGAAGTAGGTTTCATTTTGATGTTATAGGTGTAGCTATAGGCTTCAGCAGAGCTATATGCATGGGCACATTTTAGTAGATAATATTTTTTAATCCTAATTAAAAAAAAACCCTCTTCTCTCACATAAATATTAAGATTCATGCATAACTTTATTTTCCTTTGGAAATCAACTGATTTCCATATATCTCTACTTCACCTATCTCTGGAATGTACCAATTTTTAATTTCAACCTGCATATAAATAGATTTGCATTATGTTAAGGCTATATTAAAGTTTTGTGGCAGTCAAAAGTCTTCAGTCAAGTTGGATTTTAATACTTTAAAGAAATAATTCAATGAAGTCCAGACGTTAGCATTCAAAGGCAACATTCATATCTCTGGAAAAATTAACCCCAATAATTTTTAAGAGTTCCAGGGGCAACCACATTGCAGTTCAACAGAGCCGCAGCTGCAGTTCAGGGCAGGCAAGAGTCATAAAAAGAAAAGAAAATCCCTGCTGGATCAGGCCAAAGGCCCATCTTGTCTGACATGCTGTTCTCTCACTGGCCAACCAAATACCTTCCACAAGCAGGAGCGCAATCGCACTCTCCCCACTTGCTATTCCCAGCACCTGCGTAGTTGCATATTTTTGGCACTGAATGTTATCAGATCTTGAACCAAACCTAATATTAGCGAAAAGGGAACCTGAGTGAACCTAAGTGAACAAATAACAGAAAAGTTTGATGCTTATTTCATTTAACTTATTTCATTTATTTATTAAAGAAAGTTAATGTGTGAAAAAGTAATTGCCCCCTTAGGCTCAAAACCTGGTTACGTCACCTTTAGCAGCAATGACTGCAACCAAACGCTTCTTGTAGTTCCTGATCAGTCTCTCACAGTTCTGTGGTGGAATTTTGGCTCACTCTGCCATGCAGAACTGCTTTAACTCAGTGACATTTGTGGGTTTTCGAGCATGAACTGCACCTTCCAGGTCCTGCCACAACATCTCAATGGGGTTTTGAGTCTAAGGGGGCAATTACTTTTTCACACGGGGGCATTGAGTGTTAACTTTCTTTAATAAATAAATTGGTTCAAGATCTGGTAACATTCAGTGCCAAAAATATGCAACCATGCAGAAAATCAGACAGGGGGCAAATACTTTTTCATGGCATTGTATATTCAACATCACTTTTTGAGCACTATTTTGATTTTCCTTAGCTGTCAACAGCATTGGATGAAGTCGGACAAGTCATTTCATGCAGTCTGAAATCCACTAGTATAGAAAAGGGCTGGGGCACCTGTGACTTCCAGAGCTTCTTGGACTCCCAACTCCTATCAGCCCAGCATGGCCAATGGTCAGGGATGAGCCCTTGGTTCTATCTAGCCCAGCATTCAGTTATTAATGGCCAGTCAGATGCCACCAGAAACTCTCATGATGATGACTGCAAACTCCTTGTTCTTCATTCTCAGCCTCCCATAGTAAAGGGTGTGTCTGGCAACTTCATTGTACAACTTTCAGTGAATGCTGAAGATGCACCTCTTTACCCTGGCCTTTGACCCCTGAGATGGCATCCACCCGAGAGTTCTCAAAGAACTCGAATGTGAAATTGCTGATCTGCTAACTAAAATATGTAACTTGTCCCTCGGGTCCTCCTCCGTGCCTGAGGACTGGAAAGTGGCAAATGTAACGCCAATTTTCAAAAAGGGATCTGGGGGGATCCTGGAAATTACAGACCAGTTAGCTTAACTTTTGTCCTGGAAAACTGGTAGAAAGTGTTATTAAAGCTAGATTAACTAAGCACATAGAAGAACAAGCCTTGCTGAAGCAGAGCCAGCATGGCTTCTGCAAGGGAAAGTCCTGTCTCAGTAACCTATTAGAATTCTTTGAGAGTGTCAACAAGCATATAGATAGAGGTGATCCAGTGGACATAGTGTACTTAGACTTTCAAAAAGCTTTTGACAAGGTACCTCACCAAAGACTTCTGAGGAAGCTTAGCAGTCATGGAATAAGAGAAGAGGTCCTCTTGTGGATAAGGGATTGGTTAAAAAGCAGAAAGCAGAGAGTAGGAATAAATGGACAGTTCTCCCAATGGAGGGCTGTAGAAAGTGGAGTCCCTCAAGGATCGGTATTGGGACCTGTACTTTTCAACTTGTTCATTAATGACCTAGAATTAGGAGTGAGCAGTGAAGTGGCCAAGTTTGCTGACGACACTAAATTGTTCAGGGTTGTTAAAACAAAAAGGGATTGCGAAGAGCTCCAAAAAGACCTCTCCAAACTGATGTAAAATGGTAGAAAAATGGCAAATGTAATTCAATATAAACAAGTGTAAATTTATGCATATTGGAGCAAAAAATCTGAATTTCACATATATACTGAACTGGCGGTGACCGACCAGGAGAGAGACCTCGGGGTTGTAGTGGACAGCACGATGAAAATGTCGACCCAGTGTGCGGCAGCTGTGAAAAAGGCAAATTCCATGCTAGCGATAATTAGGAAAGGTATTGAAAATAAAACAGCCGATATCATAATGCCGTTGTATAAATCTATGGTGCGGCCGCATTTGGAATACTGTGTACAGTTCTGGTCGCCTCATCTCAAAAAGGATATTATAGAGTTAGAAAAGGTTCAGAAGAGGGCAACCAGATGATCAAGGGGATGGAGCGACTTCCTTATGAGGAAAGGTTGCAGCATTTGGGGCTTTTTAGTTTAGAGAAAAGGCGGGTCAGAGGAGACATGATAGAAGTGTATAAAATTATGCGTGGCATTGAGAAAGTGGATAGAGAAAAGTTCTTCTCCCTCTCTCATAATACTAAAACTCATGGACATTCAAAGAAGCTGAATGTTGGAAGATTCAGGACAGACAAAAGGAAGTACTTCTTTACTCAGCGCATAGTTAAACTATGGAATTTGCTCCCACAAGATGCAGTAATGGCCACCAGCTTGGATGGCTTTAAAAGAAGATTAGACAAATTCATGGAGGACAGGGCTATCAATGGCTACTAGCCGTGATGGCTGTGCTGTGCCACCCTAGTCAGAGGCAGCATGCTTCTGAAAAGCAGTTGCCGGAAGCCTCAGGAGGGGAGAGTGTTCTTGCGCTCGGGTCCTGATTGCGAGCTTCCCCCAGGCCCCTGGTTGGCCACTGTGAGAACAGGATGCTGGACTAGACGGGCCACTGGCCTGATCCAGCAGGCTCTTCTTATGTTCTTATGTTCTTATGGATATTTGTAGGACCCACCCTACTTTCTGTGATGTTTTTTCAGGGTTGTTTTTAACTGTTTTAATTATGTGTTTTAAAATTGTTGTGACCTGCCCTGGGACCTCTGGGTGAAAGTTGGGTAATAAATCCCAATAATAATAATAATAATAATAATATATGGCCACTGATCTTGGAGTTCCTGTTGGAATTGCACAAGGGCTACAAAGCATCCTTCTTCTCCTGCAGATATTGGGGAGTGTATGGCCCTCCAGATGTTCCACTGGCCCTCCAACTCCCATCGGCCCTGGCTAGGAATGTGGGAGAAATTTGGTTTGATGTGCACTGAAAAGTGAAGGTATCCAGTTTGCACTTTCCAAAACAATATGGAAACCAAAATACAGCCATTCTTTGAAATTTGCACATCTACAAAACTTTTGCAATGCAATTCTCCAGCCACGCAATGTGTACAAAATGCATATACTAGGGTAAAGTTTTCGTTAAAAAGCATGAGTTAATCAAAATAACCTGTTGCTGTTTTTCTGTGCCCCAGGATATGGCTTGAAGGTACGTAAGGAACCTAGACAGGTTTGGGTTTGGTCAGTGACTGGATGGGAGACCACCTGGAATCACATGTATAACAACTTGGGTTCCATAGCAGAAGAAAGGTGGATATAAATGTAAGAAATAAATTTAATTAATTAATTTGATATCCTGCCCTTCCTACCAAAGGGAGCCCGGGTTAGCAAACAGATGCTAAAGAACTGAAAACATCTTTAAAAACAAACATCTTAAAGACATCTTTAAAAACAATGCCAATACAGATGCAGACTGGGATGTCACTACTGAAAAGGCTTGTTGAAAAAGGAAGGTCTTCAACAGGTACCAGTAAGATAACAGAGATGGTGCCTGTCTAATATTTAAGGGGAAGGGAATTCCAAAGGGCAGGTGCCACAACACTAAAGGTCCACTTCCTATATTGTGCGGAATGGATCTCCTGATAAGATGATAAGATGATGACCATAGTGATCGACTGGGTATATAAGGGGTAAGACAATCTTTCGAGTGTCATGGTCCCAAGCTGTACAGAGCTTTATTCACCCAAGTTAGCAGCTTGAACTTTACCCACTGGCTAACTGGCAGCCAGTGCAATTCTTTCAGCAATGGAGTAATATGTTGGTGATATCCTGCCCCAGTGATCAGTTGTACCACTAAATTCTGCATGAGCTGCAGCTTCCAGACCAACCTCAAGGGCAGTAAAATGCACTCCTAGCCACTGAGGCCAACTGGGCCTCTAGTGAAAAATATGGATCCAGGAGCACCCCCAGACTATGGACCTGCTCTTTCAGAGGGAGTATGACCCATCCAAAGCAGGCAACTGACCAATTATCCAAACTTGGGAACCACCAACCCACAGTGCCTCCGTCTTGCTAGGATTCAGGCTCAGTTTATTGGCCCTCATGCAGCCCACCACCGAGTCCAAACACTGGTCCAGGGGTTGCATGGCCTCTCCTGATTCAGATGTTACGGAGAAATAGAGCTGGGTATCATCAGTATACTGCTGACACCTTAGCCCAAATCTCCTGCTGACTTCTCTCAATGGCTTCATATAGATGTTAAACAGTATTGGGGCAAGATGATATCTTGCAGCACTCCATAGCACAACTGCCAGGGGGCTGAAAGAAAATCACCCAGTGCTATTCTCTGAAACCAACTCTGGAGATAGGACTGGAACCTGTAAAACAGTGCCTCTGATACCCAGCTAACTAAGTCGGCTCAGAAGAATACAATGAGCAATGGTATCAAAAAGCTGCTGAGAGATCAAGTAAGAATAACAGGGTCGCACTACCCAGTCTTTCTCCCAATAAAGGTCATCCATCCGGGCGACCAAAGCTGATTCAGTCCCATATCTAGGCCTCAACCCGGATAATGAATCAAGATAATTTGTTTCATCCAAGAGTACTTGCAGTTGTTGCATCACAATCCCCTCAATCAACTTCTTTGCGACCAACGGTAGTTGTCACAAACCAATGGGTCCAGGGTGGGCTTTTTCAGGAGTGGTCGGATCATTGCCTCTTTTAGAGCAGCTGGGACCCCTTCCACAAAGATGCATTGACCACACCCTGGATCCACTCGGTCAACCCCCCTCAGCAAGCATTAATAAGCCAAGAAGGGCAAGGGTCCAGAGGACATGTTGCTGGCCACATTGACACAAGCACCCTGTCCATGTAATCAGGCCGCATCAATTGAAACCGTTCCCAAGAAGTTGCAGAAGACAATATGAATTATAGATGCAGCGGCGTCACTAGTGGGAGTGCAGGGGGGTGCGGACCTCTGGCAAGCGCCCTCCCGCGTGCACGCACACGCTCCAAGCTGGCAGTGGAAGGCCCGTGCCGGCTTCACCGCCAGCGAGCAGATGCCTGCTTTCCGTCTCGCCTGTTGGCTATTTCTGATTCCACCCTTATATTCCGACCCGGAGCGCTTCTCAGCTCCTTTGCTGGGCAACGGCGCAGGGCGGGGCGGCTCTGGGTGTCACCCCCCTCAGGGTGTCACCCGGGTGCAGTCTGCACCCTCCACACCCTGGTAGTGACACCCCTGATAGATGCGTTCTATGATTTTGTAATAGTATAATATTTTTATGTTTAAACGTATTGCACATCACTTGGAGAACTTTGGGTAACAAGTGATTAACAAACTGAATAAATAAAAATTTAAAATGCGTTATATTATTTATTTATTACATTTATATCCCACCTTTCCTCCAAGGAGCTCAAGGTGGTGAATATGGTTCTCCTCCCTCTCCATTTTATTCTCACAACGAACCCTGTAAGGTAGGTTAGGCTGAGAGGCTGTGACTGTCCCAAGGTCACCCAGCAAGCTTCATGGAGGAGTGGGGATTTGAACCCTGGTCTCCCAGGTCCTAGTCCAGCACTCTGACCACTACACCACGCTGGCTTCCCAGTGAATATTAGTGAATATTGCTTATGAAAATGCATTTTGTTGTGTGCCTTCAAGTTGATTACGACTTATGGCAACCCCATGAATCTGTGACCTCCAAGAGCATCTGTCATGAACCACCCTGTTCAGATCTTGTAAGTTCAGGTCTGTGGCTTCCTTTATGGAATCAATCCATCTCTTGTTTGGCCTTCCTCTTTCTCTACTCCCTTGTTTTTCCCAGCATTATTATCTTTTCTAATGAATCATGTCTTCTCATGATATGTCCAAAGTATGATAACCTCAGTTTCATCATTTTAATTTCTAATGATAGTTCTGGTTTAATTTGTTCTAACACCCAATTATTTGTCTTTTTCGTAGTCCATGGTATGCGCAAAGCTCTCCTCCAACACCATATTTCAAATGAGTTGATTTTTCTCTTACTCACTTTTTTCCACTGTCCACCTTTCAGATCCATACATAGAGATTGGGAATACCATGGTCTGAACGATCCTGACTTTGGTGTTGTGATACATCTTTGCATTTGAGGACCTTTTCTAGTTCTCTCACAGCTCCCTCCCCAGTCCTATTGCCTTCCTCCAAGTTTGGATGCATCTTAGTCTGGTGTCTCAGCTTTGACCATTCCGCCTTGGGTGCCCCTGCTAGGAGTCTAGCCTCTTGGTCTAGACTCCTGACGGCATTGCTCTCAGCTTCTTCAACACTCTCAAACCCCCTCACCACGTTAAGATGTGCATTCTAGAGGGGGTGAAAATGCATATGTAATGGAAAATTGCATATAAAAATGGGTGTATTAGGAGAAATTCACAGTAAATTGCTAATAATTTTTTTTGAGGACTTAAAAAAAATCACAACTTGATGTGAAGATGTGGAGAACTGAACTTAAGACTGGAAAAATGAGAAGCTGAGAGCAAGTAAAGTTGACAGATTTGCCTATCCCGAGTCCTAGCCAGCATGACCAATGCCCTGGGATGATGGGAGTTGTAGTTCAGCAACATCTAGAGGTTCACAGGTTACCCATCCTATCCCTGATTCACAGCCTAGAAGACAATGAAGAATACCATGGACCTACGAAAAGTGATCTTCCTCACCAACCATTTTTTAAACAGTTGATGCTGTTCCCCCACCCCCACACATACTTTTGTTTATTTGCGGGGGCCTTAGTTTCTGTAGTCTTAGCAACGGAATATTTTAACTCCTATCCCAAGTTACAATCATTTTTTTAAAAAAACAAAACAAAACACCACCCACAAGAGTAATTAATTTTTACTCCATCATTACCAGAAAGCCATCTGCTCTGTTCTGCTGCAAGAAAGCAGCCGACAAGAAAGGAAATGTTTTTTTCTGTGCCAAGGCATCCGTTTCTTGTGTGCCGCTGTTTGCATTTGACAAGCACTGGTTAGCATCGAGCATGATAGAGAGAAAGAACCGAAAGACAGGAGGATGGTGCTGTTGCCTGTCATGCTTGTCGATGACCCCTTCGCCACCCACAGGCACCGGCGGACCTCTCTGCTAGCATCTGTGCGGAGGATGACAGCATGAGATTGCAAGGAGTCAAAAACGAGGGATGGAAAAGCAATGAGTTCATTCCAAATTGTAGAACAAACCACCCTAATTCGCCAGTCTCCGATTTATATGCAGGTTGGAAGGAGCACAGCTGTCAGTTGGATTACAAACTTCTCCAAGTTTTGCTATGCTATTTCAGTTTTTTTAAAAAGCATGCAAAAATGTATCTTACATACGAATATAGCAAGCTGCCTTATACCGAGTGGACAATTAGTCTATCTAGCTGAGTATTGTCTACACTGACTGGCAGCAGCTCTGAGGGATTTCAGGCAGGTAATCTTACTCAGCCCTACTTGGAGATGCCGGGGGTTGAACCTGGGACCTTCTGCATGCAAAGCAGATGCTCTGCCACTGAGCTACGCACCTTCTCCCAATTTTAGGGTGGTGGGAAATGCATACAACACATATTATAGAGGGAAGAATGTGTTAAGGCATACAAGATGGGGAAATATTGTAGGCGAAAATGTGTGAAAGTTAAGTACAAATTCTTTGTGTGTGTGTGTGTTTAACAAAAACCAGAATCTGCAAAACAACAACAACAACAGGACAGACCTATGATGGAACACAGAGAACTGACAGAGAACAGAAACTGGCTGCACCATCCATCATCAATCAAAACTACAGCTGGATCACCTCTAATCTTCCACTAATGAATCTACTACAGAAGTGGAGAAAGTTGCCCAGCTAAGGGCAAAATACATGCACTCAGATCCATAACAGAAATTGAGTTGTTTTAGACAAGTCACTGAAGTCCAGCCTCCACTTCTCCGTCCTGCAATTTTGGAATAGAATTGACTGAGGATGATGATGTGGCAGCTCTGAGAGTTTGCATCCGAGGTCAGATTCCATTGTCTCACAGAATTTAAGATGCCAAACTAAGCTCCTCTCAAGTGAACCTCATTCCAGGACTCCTGAATCTACAGATATTGTGCTGTTAGGGAAGGGTTGGAGAAAAATGCGATTCAGTTCTCATTTAAAGGTGAGCCTACCCAAGTTGCACTGCCTGAAATGATATGTGAACTGAAACAGAGCCATCCTTCAACATTCACACTTCTCTGAACCTTGCAGTGCATTTTCCAGCTGAGTAATGTGTACAAAATTGCATATCCTGTATATCTGGAACCCTGGAGATAAGTACCAGTCATTGGACAGACCAATGGTTCTGACTCAGTATAAAGCAGCTTTTTGTGTAGACAGTTTGGATTACCCGAAATCTGACTTTGGCTCATCTCTGTGTGTCATTTAACTGGGGATGGAAAGATCTGACATTTTAGATTTTCTAATGTTAAATTCAATTCTATACATTTCTGCAGCAATCTGCACATTTTTAAAAAAAATATCCTCATGAAAATTCTCCACCATTTTAGTGCAAATTTCTCCAAATAAACACATTTTTGTAGGCAGTTTTGACAAAAGTACACATTTTTGCAAGCCATTTCTCATCATTTTGTGCCTTTTTGCATGTTATTTTCACTCACGTATTCATTTTTATGCACACTTCCTACTATTATATGCATTTTTATAAAAAAAAACTGTTTAGTTGACAAACTGCATTCCAAAATTCTAATAAATGTGAATTTTGAAGGATGTTTTGGTTCTCGAACTGTTTCAGAAATTGCGAATTTGATAAATTCTGCTTGAAATGTGAACTGAATTGAAATGCTCACCCATCCCTAGATTTAACTTGCAGGAATATAAGGGTGGAATCAGAAATAGCCAACAGGCAAGATTTCCAGGATCCAAGTGCAAAATCTTGGCGATCAATCGTGACCGAGTAAGATTGTCTTCCAAAATAAAGTCTTTAATGAAGGATCCGTCTGAATCTGAATCCACCACCGATGTACCAGTTCATGACCAGGGGCTTCTGGATTCCACAGTCCTGCCCCCATCGTCATTTGCCGATCGCCATGGGACTTTTGTTATGGAAGATGCCTGTGCGTGAATTTGTTTTATGTGGGGAGATCAGCGCACCATGATCAACACACAATCTTGACAGAAAAAGGCTTTGGTCCAATGGCATGGATACCACGACGATTGGAAGTCCTTTATCTGCTGCAGCCTTCATCTGCCTTCACAGCCGTTGTAACATACACATTGTTATCCTCCGCCTGTTCTGCCGTTGAGGACTTTCTTGGATCGTTCTTTGTCTGGTTCCTCTCCCTTGACCTTACCGCCATGGGTGACCCTGCTGGGAGTACATTACTCCCGACGGCATCGCTCACAGGGTTCATTGGAACACGCAAGCCCACTCACCACTACAAGGTGACGATCCAGCGAAGGGAAGTGCAAAATAATGAGTCTGTATATCCAGGTTATCAATACTACCAAAAGAATTAGGAAAACTTTGAAAGGTATTATCATGGTTATCTTTTCTCCTTGTAATATCCTCTGTGCTGGGTTAAAATGTCAAATGTTCAGGCTCTCCACATGTAGCCTGGTCACCTCCATGGGCCTTCAGTGCTCCCCCTGTTCCCCTATGGGCCACCAATGTTTTCCTTGCCCTCCTGGGTCACCAAACCTGCCAGCCGGCCTGCTCCAAGGCTCAGCTGATTGTCAGCCTCTAGTCTAGGCTGTGGCTGCTGCTGCTGCAGCTACCACATATTTCATCACCCCACCCCCGCCATCACGCTGTGACATCATGATGGCGTTACAGCATGAGGGCTTACATTCCTCTCTCTATAGAAAAATCTTCAGCATTTTAGTGTGATTTTCTCTGAATAAACACATTTTTGTGGGTAGTTTTGACTAATATGCATGTTTTTGCAAGCCATTTCTTTTCGTATAATGCATATTTGTATGTTTTCACTCACATGTTCATTTTTATGCACAGTTTCCTTTTTTGTAAACATTGGTTGGTGAACTGCATTGCAAAGCTTGGTCAAGTGCAAATTTCAAAGGATGGCTCTGTCTCAGTTCTCACATTGTTTCCAAAAGTACAAATTTGATAGATATAACATGAAATCTGAATCAAAGTTCTTGCCCATCTCTAGGCCCTCACAAGCTCTGTTGAGCAGGTCAGAGTGCCAAAGACTAGTGACGCCACTGACACACACTTATTTGCCCCACAGTACCAACATATCCTTAGCCAGTGTGGCGGAGTGGTTAGAGTGTCGGACTACGACCTGGGAGACCAGGATTCGAATCCCCACACAGCCATGAAGCTCCCTGGGTGACCTTGGGCCAGTCACTGCCTCTCAGCCTCAGAGGAAGGCAATGGTAAAACCACCTCTGAATACCACGTACCATGAAAATGCTTTTCATAGGGTCGCCATAAGTCGGAATCGACTTGAAGACAGTCCATTTCCATTTCACCAACATGCCCAGCTTTGTTGCATAATAGGTCAGTTGTATAATGCTCCGTTACATAGGAGCACAGGAAATTGCCTTATACTGAGTCAGACCATTGCTCCATCTAGCTTACTATTGTCTACTCTGACTGGCAGTAGATCTTCAGAGCTTCACAGAGGGAGTTTTCTTCCAGCCTTACCTGGAGATATTGGGGATCGAATCTGGGACCCTCTGCATGCAAAGCAGATGCTCTGCCACTGAAAAGATCTCCCTTACCTGCCATACATGTCTGTCCCAAATTTTTGGTCATGCTGCACTATAATCCCACATGCAACCTGTAGCCCAACCTATCATTTCCTTCACTACCAGGTCTGGGGAGAAAAGCATTGACAGTTTTATTGAAGTTTTACTGAAAAGCACTGACAGTTTTATTTACAGTTTTATTGGGGGGGGGGAGAGAAACAGGCCTTGCTGAAATTGACAAGGCTCTCCATGTCAGTTGTTGAAATTGACAGAGATTGCCTCCAACCTTCTCAGTTTCACCAGATTGCAGGGAAGGTTAAGGAACTCTGCCTTTATGAAACTGACATGGCTTTCCTATCTTACAGGGAGGGGACCTTAAAATGTATCTGTGCCTGGTGTGCGTGGTGCTATTCCTATATGTATATAATTGCATTGTTATATAATTGCATAATATACATATGTATATGCATATGTATATAATTGGGTGTTAGAACAAATTAAACCAGAACTATCACTAGAAGCTAAAATGATGAAACTGAGGTTATCATACTTTGGACACTTAATGAGAAGACATGACTTACTAGAAAAGACAATAATGCTGGGAAAAACAGGAGTAGAAAAAGAGGAAGGCCAAACAAGAGATGGATTGATTCCATAAAGGAAGCCACACACCTGAACTTCCAAGATCTGAACAGGGTGGTTCACGACAGATGCTATTGGTGGTTGCTGATTCATAGGGTCGCCATAAGTCGTAATCGACTTGAAGACACATAACAACAACAACAAACACTTCTCAGTAATGAGTCCTGTTTACCTCTCTTAATTAGTGACGGAATATATTAATTAGCACTATACCTGAGGAAGGAAGCAAATTCCTTGAGCAAACTCCAAGGACCTCAAGTGACTCCAAAACAAATAAATGTCACCTCTCAAAGCATCAACCCTTTAAAAAGCCTGATGGAATTCAAGATCCTTCTCACAGATAGAACAACCAGGAAACGTGAGTGCAGTGCATGACTAAGGAGAATATTTTATGACCTAGTTAAGAGCTTTTAGAGAAAAATGTGCCTTCTCAGGTCTATGCAATAGTGACTTGTTGAAGCTGTGCTCTGGTAATTTCAATTAGTGCAGAATGTGGCTGCCCAATTTCTGATGGCTTCAAGGCAAATAGAGTATATACCAATCCTGTTCCAGTTACATTAGCTGCCTGTATGCTAATGAGCCCAATTCAGAATGCTGGTTTTGATCTATAAAACTCGTTACTGCTCAGGTCCCGAATATCTTCTGGAACACCTCTCCCGATATGAACTTATCCGGACCCTTAGATCTTCTGTCCTTCTCCAGGTCTCCCCACTGAAGGAGGCTCAGAGGGTGGTGACTGTTGGGAGTAAGGCACCAATGCTTGTAAGAAGTAACCTGAACCAGTGTGGGGCAATAGACAGAAAGGCAGCCTATTCTTCCTTCCATGATTTCTTCTTTAGTAACTCCTTGTTGATTTTTTTGTGGTCAGGCTTTACTTCCTTCCTTACTCTTCCTTTCTAGTCAGTCAGAGATAGTGTCTGTGAGTGTGAGCCTCATGGCTCTACATTGGCAACATAGAATCATAGAATCGTAGAGTTGGAAGGGGCCTATAAGGCCATCGAGTCCAACCCCCTGTTCAATGTAGGAATCCAACTTAAAGCCTACAGACAGGTGGCAGCTGCCTTTTGGATGCCTCCAGTGCTGGAGAGCTCACCACATCCCTAGGTAATTGGTTCCATTGTTGTATGGCTCTAACAGTTAGGAAGTTTTTCCTGATGTTCAGTCGAAATTTGGCTTCCTAGAGCCTATTATTCCATGTCCTGTACTCTGGGACGATCGAGAAGAGTTCCTGGCGCTCCTCTGTGTGACAACCTTTCAAGTACTTGAAGAGTGCTTTCATGTCTCCCCTCAGTTTTCTCTTCTCAAGGCTAAACATGACCAATTATTTCAGTCTCTCCTCATAGGGCTTGGTTTCCAGTCCCCTGACCATCCTCGTTGCCCTCTGCTGAACTGTTCCAGTTTGTTTGCATCCTTCTCGAAGCGTGGTGTCCAGAACTGGATGCAATACTCAAGATGAGGCCTAACCAGTGCCGAATAGAGGGGAACTAATACTTCACGCGATTTGGAAACCATACTTCTGTTAATGCAGCCTAATATAGTATTTGCCTTTTTTTGCAGCCACATCGCACTGTTGGCTCATATTCAGGTTGTGATCAACCACAATTCCAAGATCCTTCTCGCATGTAGTATTGCTGAGCCAAGTATCCCCCACCTTGTAACTGTGCACTTGGTTTCTTCTTCCTAGGTGTAGAACTTTGCACTTATCCATGTTAAATTTAAAGCCCAATCAAAGGACTAAGAAAAATGCCTGAGTGAGAAGAGAGGTCTTTGCCTGGTGCCTAAAGATGGAAAGAAAAGATGCCAGGCGTGCTTCCCACTTGGCTGCAGAAGCATCACATACGAAAAATATGACACTGCCCCCAACTGAGTCAAACAGTCAGGGTGTCCAGCCCAGCACTGTCCACTCTGACTGGCAGACGTCTTCAAGGGTTCAGGCAGATCGTTTGAACAAGAAACCTTTTGCATTCATCGCAGGTGTCTTACCTCGAGCAACAGCCTTTTGAAGGCAGCATGTGGGGAATTGCTTTCGGAACATAGGAAGTTGCCTAACACTGACCAACAGTTCATTTGAATGGAAATGGACTGCCTTCAAGCCAATCCTGACTTATGGTGACCCTATGAATAAGGATTTCATCGTAAGCGGCATTCAGAGGGGGTTTACCATTGCCTTCCTCTGAGGTTGAGAGGAAGTGACTGGCCCAAGGTCACCCAGTGAGCTTCGTGGCTGTGTGGGGATTTGAACTCTGGTCTCACAGGTCATAGTCCAACACTCTAACTACTATGCCACACTGGCTCTCAACAGTTCATTTAGCTCAGTATAATCAACGTTGACTAGCAGCAGCTCTCTAGGATTTCCCAGGCCTACCTGGAGACTCCAGAGATTGAACCTGGGACCTTCTGCATGCAAGGCAGATGGTCTACCACTGAGATACGGCTTTTCCTTGACACCAACCAAAAGCCCTCAATGTCCAGCCTTCATTCTAGCCCTCCTCTGCTAGCCTGTACCCGAGTAACACAGAGAATGTAAGGATTGCCTTAGTAGACCAGAGGTTCTAATTCAGAGCTTCTTCTAGTCCAGGACTGGGCTTTCAACATCAGCCAGCCAAATGCCTCCAGACAGGGATGGAATCCATTGGTAGCTTCCAGTTTGAAAGCATTCCATCAGCCTAACGGGCTGGTATCCATTTGAGTTTGTTCTTTGTCTGCTAGCCACTATTTTTACTGATCCATTTTCACACACACACACACACACACACACACACACACACACACACACACACACACACACACACACACACACACACACACAAATATTAATTTAATTGATATTAATATCAATATTTTGAAAAGGAAATATTTATATATTTTGGAAGGAAATGTTGATACATTTTTAAAGGAAATATCAATAAAATTATCATTCTTAATATTGATATTTTAGAGGCGGATTTGTTTTCTTTTTAAAAAAAATCCATTTTCAAAAATAGCCACAGAAAATTGCTACATAAAAATCCGATCCACAACAACAGAGAATAAATGAACTGATGGAAAATTCTGTACCAAATCCAAATTGGGCAGAATTCTAGCACAACCCTACCTCCAGATGCACAGGTTAGGCACGAAATGATGGCCATATCCTTTCTCCAGCATCTAATGTGCCGGGGTATGCTGCCTGTATCAATACATCGGTGTTTCATTTCACTGTCATGGCTAGCGGCCATTGATACACTGATCCTTCAGGAATATATGTCCATTCTTTTAAAAACATTGACTGAACTTCAATTTTCCATAGTGAGGGTTACATTCAAAATAGCCCTAAAGTAAATGTTCTGTTAACACAAGGATGTCTACTCATTTATTTATTTATTTATTTATTTATTTATTTATTTCATTATTTCATTTGCATCCCACCCTTCCTCCCAGCAGGAGACCAATGCAGTGTTCCCCCCTCTCCTTCCCCTCGCACCTCCTAAATCTGCTCTCCAACCCTCTGGGGCAGATTTGGGGATGGCGTGGGGCACATGCAGAGTGGGAAATCCCATTGCGCTAGTGCCAATCCTTGCGCTAACACAAGGGCTTAGTTGTATACCACCCAGAGCTTGGAAGTAATTTGTTACACATAACATATTACTTGTAATTTATTACTTTTTTGAGAAACGAGTAATTCCTTTACATTTTGATTGTAATAAAACTAGGAGTAATTTTACTACTTTTGTGGAGTAATTGTAATGTTTCCATTATTACTTTGGGGCATTACTTGGGGGGGAGCAGGGGAAGTCGTCTGCTCCTCTGATTTGTAGATGAAAATCATGTCCCTCAAACTGGGCTTCTGTGCAGCATCGCTCTTCCCTCATGCTCTGTGGGTGGGTAGGAGGCGACGAGGGAGGAGGTGGAGAGCGAGACAGGGGTGGGGTGCAGAAAACAATGGATGGTGGTGGAGAAGAATGGAGTGGAGGGAGAAAGGAGCCGGAGGGCAATAACATGGATAAAAGGGAAGGAGGCAGCAGCAGAATGGAGATAAAGAACTGTGGAGGTGAAAGATGATGTGTGTGTGTGTGTGTGTGTGTGTGAATACTGTGTTTGCACTTGGCACACAAAGTGGCCTCCACCACCCTCTTTGGCTACTGTGCATTTGCAATATTTTAACTTTTTTGCATCTCAGGGGAAAATGTTTGCTTGGGTGAGTGTCCTTCAGTTGGTGGCAGGGCAGGGTCCGGGAGGTGGTTAAGTGAGGGAGATTATGCTTGCTGGCTGAGGGGGGGGTTGCACTTGGTTTGACATGCAAAGATCTGAGTAGTGGCCTCTGCCTCCCTCCCCACCTCCCTTACCAGCAGAGAGACCACCATTGCTATCTTATGGATAAAAAGAATTATTCTACTACCTCTGTGTGTTTATTTTTAATGTTGTTTTAGGCTACTTAGATGTGTAGCAGCCAAGGACAGCACCTTGTAGGCGTTTTTTTTTTAAGTAACTGAAAAGTAATTGTAGTGATTACTTCTGAGGAAAAGCAAAGTAATCAGTTACTTTCAGAGCTATTGTAATTCTAACGGTAATTACTACTTTTTTGGGCCATGTAATTGTAACTGTAATTTATTATTTTTTAAAAGTAATCTTCCAAGCTCTGATACTGCCCTGGCTCCCATAAATTAAGGGTGGATTTCATGAAGATGCAATACATGTGAACAGATTTGCCACTTATGCATCACCAAAACAGAGGAAATGCATCACCAAAACAGCAGACAAAAATAGGACACCAATCTGCACTAAATGTGCACCTGCAAATTCAGAATATAACAAATCTCACTTGAGTGGGGAAGGCCAAGTGAGCTGTCTGCTATCCAGGTGCTCGCTGGTGATGGAGCGCTTCAAGGCCTCTCCCGGTCTACCTGCTTAGGCTTCTTCATCTTTAAACCAAACCTGAACCAGACAATCCTTCAAATAGAGGACTGTCCTCTGACTGTCCTTCAAATAGAGCCAGGGTGGAGAATCTGTGGCCCTCCAGATTGGACTTCAACTCCCATCATCGTAATTGAAAATGTTGATGTCATATGTTTGCACTGTATGATTTTGAAATTCATAAAAATATTTTTTAACAAAAACTCCCATCATCTGCAATGGGATGCTCAATGGTAAGGGACGATGGGCTTTGTAGTTTAGCACCATCTGCTACCTAATCCTTTCAACAGGAGCAACCAGCCTGAACGGTCCCAGGCTATGGTCTGAAGGCACATGAGGCCAGACGCTGAGCAGGGTCATGTCTGGTTAGTGCCTGGATAGGAGACCACCTGGGAACCATATGTAGCATGAAAAGAAAGGTGGGATATAAATGTAATAAATAAATAAATAAATAAATAAACTGAATGTGAGGCATCATGCATATAAAGCACATACTCTGCCACTGAACCCCCTGTATATTCACCATTACTATTTTGACTTCCAGTGATTTTTCCATAGCCATAGACAATTTTGGATGAAATCAGACCCGTAATTTCTTGGAGTTTGAAATCAATTGGTCTAGAATGGGGATGGGCAACCTGTAGCCCTCCAGATGTTCTTGGACTCTAACTCCCATTAGTCCCAATTAGGAATGGCATTTCAAGCCAAATCTATCAAATTCACACTTAAAGAAACACAGCCCTCCTTTGAAATTTGCACTTACCTGAATTTTGTGATGCAGTTCGCTAGCCAAATAATATTTACAAAAAGGCATATATTAGGGGAAAGTGTGCATAAAAATGAATATATTAGAGCAAACAACACAAAAATGTCCTACATTAGGAGAAATTGTTGGCAAAAAGTGTGTGCATTAGTCAAAACTGTCTACAAAATGTATTTATTGGGAGAAATTCACACTACAATGCTGAAGAACTTTCATGAGGATTTTTTAAAAAAGCAAATGGCTGCAGAAATGTAGAGAACTGAATTAAGGTTGGAAAAATGAGAAACTGACAGAAATGAAACTGACAGATGCTTCCATCCCTAGTTCCAAGCAACATGGCTGGCGATCAGGGATGGTGGGAGTTGTAGTCTAGCAACATCTGGAAAAGCCATAGGTGAAAAAAAGAGCTATGCTCTGCAAAATACAACATGTGTCCAACCAGTAATTATGGCCTAGTTTCTCTCCTAAGAAGCAAATCATTACAGATCCAAAAGGTAGAATGTGCTTTGTTTGGCTATCTTTAATTATTTCCTGTTGCGCTCTCTCTCTCTCTCTCTCTCTCTGTGTGTGTGTGTATTATCCCATAATAAATAAAGGTTTTATCTCATCTCCTCTTTTGGTTTGTTAAGCACATTTTACTTGAAGTCTGCGTCAAGACCACACACACACACACACACACACAAGTCAAATGCAATGAAACAATTGCCCAATTCACAAATTAATGTGGAGGTCAAAGCATTGATTTAGGCCAGTGCAACTGACTCAGAGCTATTCACTCCTTTTGCCACATGATCCAGGAGGCCCTGAGCTAAAACAGCTGAGCCACTTTAATCCTCCTTAATTTGAGTGCAAAGCAACTTGCATGAGATACTAAGAACATTCTGAGAGTACACTGTGCTCATTTTGTTCAGTTCAGCTCCTGACCTGAATTATATATATATCAGTGCCCACGTAACCAGAAAAACCTGAAAAAATACGTCATCCACTAAAACTGGCTCAGACAAAATGTACCTCCAAATGGATAAGGTATTTCCATACCACCCAGAAAACGGAAATTTAGTACACTGGATTTAGTAAACTGAAATTTAGTGCAGTCAAGGAAATGATCTGAATAGGCAAGATTGTGCTTCTTAATTGCTGGCGACCACTTATGTCTAAAAAAATGTTTATTGCACATGTAGTTTTGTCTTGCTGTTCCATAAATCATTTTTGTACATGATTCCCATTGTTTTGGGGACAACTGTGATTTTGTTTGTTGCTTTTCAAGGGCAGCCACATGGATCAACGGACCTTTAAAACACCAGAGTTTCTCAAGACTGGCTGCCAAGTTTGAGCTCATATGCCATAGCAGGGGTTCCCAAACTCCCCCCCCCACAGACTACTTGAAAATTGCAGAGGGTCTTGCAGATCACTTAAGGATTTTTCTGCCTGTTGTAGCCATTGTAATGAGCTGTGCAAGACACTGTATGATTCTGAGCGGTGTATTGATTGCTTCTTATATGTCTTATACTGCACTTCAATTGCATTATAACTGGTGGCCCATGGACCACCATTTGGGAACCCCTGCACTATAGCACAACAGAAGGGAGGAGGAGTCCAGAAAAAGATTACCACAGGCATTCTGCCATGGGACAGGCCTGGGAATGCAATATTTGCAGTTCCTGACATATCCCGGCAACCACCAGTGTAAAAAATGGAAGCAGATAGTTTTTTTGGAGAATACTAAACATAAGAACATAAGGAGAGTCTGCTGTATCAGGCTGAGATGATGTTGTATTCAGAGGCATACAACACTGGAGCTCTCCAACACTGGAGGCCTTCAAGAGGCAGCTGGACAGCTACTTGTCGGGTATGCTTTAATTTGGATTTCTGCATTGAGCAGGGGGTTGGACTCGATGGCCTTATAGGCCCCTTCCAACTCTACTATTCTATGATTCTATAATTGTATGCATACTGCATTTGACAGTGGAGGTAAAGCATAGCCATTGTGGCTAGTAGCCATGCACTGCCATTTCCTCCATGAATTAGTCTAATCCTCTTTTAAAGCCAACCAAGTTGGTGGCCATTGGTGCCTCATGTGGGAGCAAGTTCCTGTGTAAAGTATTTTCTTTTGTCTGTCCTGAATTTTCCAGCATTCAGCTTCATTGGATGGCCCCTAGTTCTAGTGCTATGAAAGAGGGAGAAAAGCTGTTCTCCATCCACTTTCTTCATACCATGCATAAAGTTATACACATAATTCTTTATACCTCTGACACTAAAGGTATCACTTCAGTGGGATGCCCAATTTGTGGGCAAGGATGGGGCATCTGTGGCCCTCTAGATGAGGCTGGACTATATTTCTTATCATCCCTAACCATTGGCCATGCTGGTTGTTGGGGCTCCTGGGCACTGGAGTCCCAGAAAGTCTGGGGGGTGCAGCTTCCCTGCCCCTGAGATACAAACCTGACCACTTGGAGGACTGGCATTAGTTGCTCAAGGCTACCCTTTGCATGAGACTACTTGGGAGGAGGGGGAAGCCCCTGAAAGAAGCTGTTTGGATCAGGGCCTGCTCTGAGAACCAGGAAGTGGTACATAGGAAGCTGCCTCATACTGAGTCCATCTAGCTCAGTATTGCCTACACTGACTGGCAGCAGCTCTCCAAAGTTTCAGGCAAGGGACTTTTTAAAAAATGCCAAACATTTATTTATTCGTTATCTGATCTGTATCCCGCTGTTCCTCCCAGCAGGAGCCCAGGGCGGCAAACAAAGCACTAAAAACACTTTAAAACATCATAAAAACAGACTTTAAAACACATTAAAACAAAACACCTTTAAAAACATTTTTTTTAAAAAAAGCTTTCAAAACATCTATTTTTTTAAAAAAAGAGCTTAAAAACATTTTTTTAAAAAAAAGGTTTAAAAAAATTAAAAAGCAAAGCCAACACAGGGATAAGGTCTCAACTTAAATGGCTTGTTGAAAGAGGAAGGTCTTCAGAAGGCGCCGAAATGATAACAGAGATGGCGCCTGACTAATATTTAAACTAATATTAGAACTTAAACTTAAACTTTCAAACTTAAAGCAGTAAGTTTATAATCCCATTTATAATGCCCTCAAAACTCTGATTGAATAGCATTAGGAAATAACACATGGATACTAAACAGATCACTAAGGACAACTTAGGGAGAACAATACCTCGCAGTCCTTCTTGAGGACTGAAGAAATCTACGAGGGGGGGGGAAATGGTGAGAACTGGCTAGATGGAAAGGAAAGAAGATCATCCAGGGAAGGGTTGTAGGCTCAGTGACCAGAGCATTTGCTTTGCATGCAGAAGGTCCCAAGTTCAATCTCTGGAAACTCCAGATAGGACTGTGAATGTCCCCTGCACGAAACACTGAAGAGCTGCTACCAGTCAGTGTAGGTAATACTGAGCAAGACGGATCAAGGGTATGGCTCAATATAAGGCAGCTGCCTATGTTGTGTTCCCATGGGAAAGGAACAGGATAGATACAAGAGGAACATTGCTCGGTCATTTCACTTCTAAATTGTGAAGGCAAGGTGTGTGTGTGCACTCTTGTTCCTTCAGGGGTCCGTAAGTGTTGTGAGCAACCCTCTCCCATCCATGCCATCCTGTTTCCCCTCTTGCTTTTCCATCTGAATCCCAGGCAGTGTCTGTTTATCACCCACGAGGATGCTCAGATATTAAAGGAGCTACAAGGGGCTTCTGATAACTGTTTCCTGTACGCAAAAGAAACCTGTTGAGTACTAAAGGAGCAAATTGTCAATAAAAGAAAACAGAGCAATGAAAAGGCTACAATGAAGTTCAAAGAAAACGTGCCGTCAGTTCACAAGATCCGCATGCGTGCAAAATTCTCCTGAAAATTACACATCTTACGGTCGATTACGCTCTTCTCCTTGAGCTCAAGGAGCCGCTCCAGCGTTTTCATTAAGTGTGGAGTATTTGGGGGGGGGGAACAATAACAATAATTAATATAGCAAAGCCACTTAACATGCAGATAATAAAGTATATGAAGCATTCCTTCTGAAACAGTGACCCTCACAGCAGGAGATGAACTTGCTGTTTTTTGACAACATAATGAAAAATCTTTTCCCCTTTAGGCGACTTGATCTGTTCCCAAGCTCGTATAGAGATCTGCTTGCCTGCTCACAAAATGAGGGTGGGAGCTGGGGGAAATGTCAGCCTATTCATTACCCAAAGGACAGAAACAAAGAAAGTTGGGTTTATCTCATCAAACTCTTTGTCCCTTCAGCCCAGCATTGTTTGCTCTGACTGGAAGCAGCTCTCCAGGGTTTCAGGCAGAAAAAAGGTTCCCCCCATCACCTGCTCCCTGATCCTGTTTATCAGGAGATGCCACAGACTCTGCCTGGGACCTTCTGTGTGGAAAGGATGTGCTCTGAGCTCGGGTCACTCCCTGCCAAGTGTCATTAATCTCTTGCAGTGAAGACAACAAAAGATTGGTCCATAACAGCCATTTGCTTTTCATGTGCTTTTTTGGAAAAGTGCAGAAACATATATCTGGAGTGTTGGAAGTAGGGATGGGTAAGGATCTTGATTCAGTTCGTATTTCAAGCAGAATTTATCAAATTTGCGAAACAGTATGAGAACCGAAACACAGTCATCCTTCGAAATTCACATTTATTAGAATTTTGGGATGCAGTTCACCTATTAAACAACATTTACCGAAATGCCTATATTAGGGGAAAGTGTGCATAAAAATGAATACATGAGTGAAAATAACATACCAAAAGGCATGAAATGATGACAAATGGCTTGCCAAAATGTGTACCTTTGTCGAAACTGCCTAAAAAATGTGTTTATTTGGAGACATTTGCACTAAAATGGTGGAGAATTTTCATGAGGATTTTGTAAAACTTTTTGCAGATTGCTGTCGAAATGTAGAGAACTGAATTTAACATTGGAAAAATGAGAAAGTCAGAGAACAGAAATAGACCGATCTTTTCATCCCTAGTTGGAAGTGACAGGCATCTGAACAGCAGTTGCTGGGAGAATCACAAATGGATACTTGCAAGCATCCCATCAGCATCTGATTGGCCACTGTAAGAACAGGGTGGTGGACCAGATGGGTGTTTGGTGTGATATGGCCACCCAGGCTCTTCTGATGTGCTTTATACTCATGCATAATTGCTGACATAATTTACAGAGGAGATTATAGGAGATGAGGAGGGTGAGAAGCACCTTAGGAAATCCTGTGTTTAAAGGTAGTGACGTGATTGATCAGGTGATTCTGAGCCAATCATAATGTTTTCCAGTTACCTTTTAGTACAGGTTGTTGTTGTTGTTATGTGCCTTCAAGTTGATTACGACTTATGGTGACCCTATGAATCAGTGACCTCCAATAGCATCTGTCATGAACAACCCTGTTCAGATCTTTTAAGTCCTATTCTGTGCGTCATACAACTCTGGACTCTCCTTTCACATCTGTGCGCATTAGCCTCTGGGCTTCCTTACGGCTTTGACCCACGTGCGTCATTAGTCATAGTGCTACTTTGTTCTTCCCCAGTAGCTTGAAGAGTGCCTTCTGACCTGAGGGTCTCATCTTCCAGCACTATCTCGTGTTGCATTTTGGATACTCTGTTCATAGGGTTTTCGTGGTAAGAGGTATTCAGAGGTGGTTTACCATTGCCTTCCTCTGAGTCTGGATGCATCTTAGTCTAGTGTCTCAGCTTTGACCATTCCTCCCTGCTAGGAGTCTAGCCTCTTGGTCTAGACTCCTGACGACATTGCTCTCAGCTTCTTCGACACTCTCAAACCCCCTCACCACGTTCAGGTGTGCATCCTAGAGGGTACAGGACACAAGCTAAATTTGACATAAGCTGTTTTGGAATGATGGGGACAAGCAGAGCAAGGGAGAAAAAAGTGGGTGGGACAGAAACATGATCAGAAGACCAGACGTCCATGTTTCAGAGCAATAGTTGTCTCTGGGCCCCTCCAGATTGGCACATTCTGCAACATGCCACTGATACTGATAGAAATCTTCCCTGGACCCAGAAAATCTTAATAATTACAGGCCGGTAGCCAATGTTCCATTCTTGGGCAAGGTCCTGGAAAGAGTGGTTGCAGACCAGCTCCAGACGCTCTTGGATGAAACCGATTATCTAGATCCATTTCAATCGGGATTCAGGCCCGGTTTTGGCACGGAGATGGCCTTGGTCACCCTGTATGATGACCTTTGTCGGGAGAAGGACAGGGGGAGTGTAACTCTGTTGATTTTCCTTGATCTCTCAGCGGCTTTTGATACCATCGACCATGGTATCCTTCTGGGGAGACTAGCTGATCTGGGAGTTGGAGGTACTGCTTGGCAGTAGTTCTGCTCCTACTTGGCGGGTCGCCTCCAGAAGGTAGTGCTTGGGGAGTTTTGCTCGGCACCCTGGGCCCTCCAATATGGAGTTCCACAGGGGTCAGTACTATCCCCCATGCTTTTTAACATCTACATGAAGCCGCTGGGTGCCGTCATCAGGAGTTTTGGAGTGCGTTGCCACCAGTATGCTGATGACACGCAGCTCTACTTCTCCTGTTCATCTTTTTCAGGTGAGGCTGTCAAGGTGCTGAACCGATGCCTGGCTGCGATAATGGACTGGATGAGAGCGAATAAATTGAGGCTCAATCCAGACAAGACTGAGATGCTGCTAGTAGGTGGTTCTCCTGCCCAGATGGTGGATGTTCCACCTGTCCTGGATGGGGTTGCACTCGCCCTGAAGGAGCCGGTTCGTAGTTTGGGAGTTCTTTTAGAACCATCCCTGTCACTAGAGGCACAGGTAGCCTCGGTGGCACGGAGTGCTTTCTATCAACTTCAGTTGGTGATCCAACTATGCCCCTATCTGGACAGGGAAAACCTTGCTTCAGTTGTCCATGCACTGGTAACCTCTAAATTGGACTACTGCAATGCACTCTACGTGGGGCTGCCTTTGAAGATGGTTTGGAAGCTACAGCTCGTGCAAAATGCAGCGGCCAGACTGCTAACAGGGACTCGGAGGTCCGAACATATAACACTGATTCTGGCCCGCTTGCACTGGCTGCCTATATGCTTCCGGGCTCGATTCAAGGTGCTGGTTTTGACTTATAAAGCCTTACACGGCTTGGGACCACAATACCTGATGGAACGCCTCTCCCGATACGAACCTAGCCGTACTTGGCGCTCAACATCAAAGGCCCTCCTCCGGGGGCCTACTCAGAGAGAAGCCCGGAAGGTGACAACAAGAAAAAGGGCTTTCTCAGTGATGGCCCCTGAGTTATGGAATTCTCTCCCTGATGAGGTACGCCTGGCGCCAACATTATTATCTTTTCGGTGCCAGGTAAAAACCTTCCTCTTCTCCCAGGCATTTTAACATTTAACATTTAATATTTGTATTTAATATTTAACATCTTATATCTTAACATCTAATATTTCAACTAATTTAATACTTTTTTAATATTTAATATTTTAGTATTGAGTTTTGCAGTTGTTTATGTGCTTAATTATGTTTAGGTTTTTGGTGTAATTGTTTTATTTTTAAATTGTTCACATATGTTTTAATTGTATATTGGATGTTTATCTGTTGTGAACTGCCCAGAGAGCTTCGGCTATGGGGTGGTATAGAAATTTAATTAATAAATAATAAATAAATAAAATACAATAAGTGGTGGATTGATACTGGACCGTCCACACATCATTCTGCTTTATTGGTTGTTCTGCAATGCTTCCCCAATGTTACCACGTTGTTGCTGTCTGGAGGGGCACTCTTGCGTTATAGTGCAACAAAAGTGGGACAACCCCATTCCCACCCTGAACATTAAAAAGTTGTTTAAAAGCATTTAAACGTTTCAGAATGTCAGCAGGAAGTTATGGGACATGAGGCGATTGGAAATGAGGTCACAAGACCATCCCAAACCTTTTGCAGGCGCAAGCACTATTGAAAGCAAGGTTCCATGGAATTGCCCCGATACCATCATGAGCACTACTTGTCACAAATACCCCATACAAAGGACATCTGGAGGGTCCTTCTGAAAGCTTGATCTCTTGCAGTCCAGAGACAACCTCACAACAGCCACATTCACACCAGACATTTATTCCACTATGATTCCACTTTAAACAGTCCTGGCTTCCTGCAAAGAATCCTGGGAAGTGTAGTTTGTGAAGGGTGCTGAGAGTTGTCAAAAGACCCCTGTTCCCCTCACAGAGCTACAGTTTGCCAGAGTGGTTTAACAAGTCATTTCCTCTTCCCAGAAAACTCTGGAAATTGTAGCTCTGTCAAGGAAACAGGAGTCTTCTAACAGCTTTCAGCATCTTTCACAAACTACACTTCCCAGGATTCTTTGGGGGAATCCATGACTGTTGAATAATAGTGGAATAAATGTCTGGTGTGGATGTGGCCAACGTTTCCTTGAAATGAAAGGAGGAGTCATCCGGCCATCACCTCTCTTGGATCTTTTCCACATGAAATGGATTTCTGGATCAGGGCAAAAATGTTCGGGACGCCTGGCTTTGACATAGAATCCTATCTTCTTCCTGCCTCACATAGCATCCTGTTCAACAAAGATAATGCATCCGAGGTTACAATGAACCGGTTGTTGCCGTCCAGAAGTCTCTTCTGTTCTGGTGGGTGGTGGGTAAGAATTACTAATCCTGTCTCCTTGAGGTTAACTCAAAACGAGGATTAGGGTAAAGTTCCAGAAAATGTTAATCTTCTCCCTTTAGAAGAGTAAAGTTTAGTGCTTTTATCGAGCCTGGTTGGTAGAACGCTCACTGGAACAATGGGCCAATTTAACTTAAGGTGCAGGGGAAAAGGGAACCTTGCTTTATGTTCATTGGTAGGTATGTACTGGCTTCAGGTCTTTTCATTCTCAATTATTCTTAGTCTCAAAGAGGCAATGAATCTTCCTTGCTGATGAACAGCAGTTATTAGAGACACTTCGAACCAGGTGCCTTAGTTAAAGCATATATAGCTTAGACCACCTCCTTCCCTACAGACCCTCTCAGGAATTGAGATCGGAAGAGGGGCCCCCCTTGGTAGTTCTGCCACCTGAGAGAGGGCATTCTTTGTGGCAGCCCCTAGGCTGTGGAGCTCCCTCTCCAGAGAGCTATGCCTGGCAAGGTCACTGAAAAGCTTTCACTGTATGCTGAAGATGCACCTCTTCACCCTGGCTTTTGACACGAGCCAGTGAGGACTGTTGGCTCTGTGTCTGTTGGACAGTAGAATCCGCTCCAGGTTTCAGTCTGAACTTTCAAGGACCCAGCCTTCAACAGCCCAGAGCAGATTCCATGGCCCCAGCAGCTGCCACTGACTTGAGACACGTATATTTTAAGACTCTCTCTAGTTGTGAGTGTAATTTGTTTTGAACTGTTTTTAATAATGTATTTCTGCTCTGGGAAGTCAGGCAGCAGCAGCAGCAGCAGCAATAATGTTTGTTTGGAAGGTGACCTCGGTGAGTTGTAATAGACTAAGTCCTATTCTGAGTAGACACATTGAAATTAATAAACATGTTGTTGTTATGTGCCTTCAAGTCAATTATGACTTATGACGACCCTATGAATCAAGAGCATCTGTCGTGAACCACCCTGTTCAGATCTTGTAAGTTCAGGTCTGTGGCCTCCTTGATAGAATCAGTCCATCTCTTGTTTGGCCTCTTTTTCTACTCCCTTCTGTTTTTCCCAGCATGATTGTCTTTTCTAGTGAATCAGGTCTTCTCATGATGTGTCCAAACCAAAGTATGATAACCTCAGTTTCATCATTTTAGCTTCTAGTGACAGTTCTGGTTTAGTTTGTTCTAACACCCAATTATTTGTCTTTTTCGCAGTCCATGGTATGCGCAAAGTTCTCCTTCAACACCACATTTCAAATAAGTTGATTTTTCTCTTATCTGCTTTTTTCACTGTCCAACTTTCACATCTATACATACCTGTTAGTCATGCCCATTAACTTCAGTAGGTCTACTCTGAGTAGGACTAGGATTGACTACCACACATTGCTTTAAATGGCACTTATCTCCCACAGACCGAAACTTACAAGACCTGAACAGGGTGGTTCATGACAGATCCTCTTGGAGGTCACTGATTCATAGGGTTGCCATAGGTCGGAATCGACTTGAAGGCACATAACAACAACAATCTCCCATGTAAAGGTGTGTATGGTTGAAGTCTTTGATCCAAAACAGCACTGATGCCCCTGTATATGGTGTCTGTGTATATATGGTCACAATCCAGTATGTGCCTGATGGTTTCTTCCATGCATTTGTCCCATGTATGGATCATGTCATCCTTTCTGGGATCAGAGCATTCCGTTAGGGTTCCCTCTAGGGATGGGGGAGTAGATCAAAATTTGCGGTGGAATGCTTAGTTAATTTTCCAGTGTTCCCCCCCAAAAATGAGCATTTTTTTTCTGAGCCACTCCAGTTACTAATCCTGTCTCCTTGTGGTTCACTCAAGTATCCACTGTCCCACCTGTCCCAAGAATCTCTCCCTGCCAGCCCTACTGAACCCCTCTATTCCTTTCTAAAAACTGATAGGCACGGTGATGCAGGCAGTGAAAAGAGAGGGACATGGGTTGGGGTTTTTTTGCTACTACCCTTCCTTCCTTCCTTCTTTGACGCGCTGGTTCAACAAAGCCTGCTGGCTCATGGGAAATTTAGTTTTCTCAAAGGCTGGTGGGGAGGACCTCTTCAGTCAGGGGAGGCTGGTGGGGATGGGTGGGTGGTGGAGTCAGGAGTAGGGATGGGCAAATTCTTTCTGCTTCTCATTTTTTGAATCTAGAGTCCAGCTGTCCACATTTCCATATGAGTTTACAAATATACATATTTTTTAAAACTCCTCATGAACATTCATCAGCATGAATTTCTCCTAACGTAAACATTTTTGTGTGCAGTTTTGCCTAATATACACCTTTTCGCAAAGCAATTTCCCCTAACCTTTTTTGTGTATTATTTTCATGAATATGAAAATTCAATTCTCAGTGGTGGCCCCCAAATTATGGAATGATTTCCCTGACGAGGTGCGCCTGGCACCAACACTGTTATCTTTTCGGCTCCAGGTCAAGACTTTCCTCTTCTCCCAGGCATTTTAGCATGCGTTTTTAAATGGTTTTTAAAATTTTAAAAGGGGTAGGCCTAGAAGTAGGCATTGTGAGAGCAGGGGCACAGGATATAAATTCAGAAGAGCAAAATTACCACAGGCCAAACCACAAGTGCCAAAGACACTTGAAGAGAGACACTGCTTACAAGTGCCTGTACGCTAATGCTAGGAGCCTCCGAACCAAGATGGGAGAACTGGAGTGCTTGGTCTTAGAGGAGAGCATTGATATAGTGAGCATAACGGAGACCTGGTGGAATGGAGAAAACCAGTGGGATACGGTTATCCCTGGATATAAACTATATCGGAAGGACAGGGAAGGACGTATTGGTGGCGGAGTCGCTCTATACGTGAAAGAAGGCATTGAATCCAGCAAGCTCGAAACCCCAAAAGAGGCAGACTCCTCCACAGAATCGTTGTGGGTGGTGATACCATGCCCCAGGAGGGACTTAATACTGGGAACGATCTATTGTCCCCCAGATCAAAATGCTCAGGGAGACCTTGAGATGAGATATGAAATTGAGGAAGCATCCAAACTAGGAAATGTGGTAGTAATGGGTGACTTCAACTACCCGGACATAGATTGGCCGCATATGTGTTCCAGTCATGACAAAGCAGCAAAGTTTCTAGATATTCTAAATGACTATTCCCTAGACCAGTTGGTCATGGAACCGACCAGAGGGACGGCAATCCTGGACTTAATCCTCAGTGGGGACCGGGACCTGGTGCGAGATGTAAGTGTTGTTGAACCGATTGGGAGCAGTGACCACAGTGCTATTAAATTAAACATACATGTAACTGGCCAATTGCCAAGAAAATCCAACACGGTCACATTTGACTTCAAAAGAGGAAACTTCACAAAAATGAGGGGATTGGTAAAAAGAAAGCTGAAAAACAAAGTCCAGAGGGTCACATCACTCGAAAATGCTTGGAAGTTGTTTAAAAACACTATATTAGAAGCTCAACTGGAGTGCATACCGCAGATCAGAAAAGGTACCGCCTGGGCCAAGAAGATGCCAGCATGGTTAACGAGCAAAGTCAAGGAAGCTCTTAGAGGCAAAAAGTCTTCCTTCAGAAAATGGAAGTCTTGTCCGAATGAAGAAAATAAAAAAGAACACAAACTCTGGCAAAAGAAATGCAAGAAGACAATAAGGGATGCTAAAAAAGAATTTGAGGAGCACATTGCTAAGAACATAAAAACCAACAACAAAAAATTCTATAAATACATTCAAAGCAGGAGACCATCTAGGGAGACGATTGGACCCTTGGATGATAAGGGAGTCAAAGGTGTACTAAAGAACGATAAGGAGATTGCAGAGAAGCTAAATGAATTCTTTGCATCTGTCTTCACAGTGGAAGATATAGGGCAGATCCCTGAACCTGAAGTAACATTTGCAGGAAGGGATTCTGAGGAACTGAGACAAATAGTGGTAACGAGAGAGGAAGTTCTAGGCTTAATGGACAATATAAAAACTGACAAATCACCGGGCCCGGATGGCATCCACCCGAGAGTTCTCAAAGAACTCAAATGTGAAATTGCTGATCTGCTAACTAAAATATGTAACTTGTCCCGCAGGTCCTCCTCCGTGCCTGATGACTGGAAAGTGGCAAATGTAACGCCAATCTTCAAAAAGGGATCCAGAGGGAATCCCGGAAATTACAGGCCAGTTAGCTTAACTTCTGTCCCTGGAAAACTGGTAGAAAGTATGATTAAAGCTAGATTAACTAAGCACATAGAAGAACAAGCCTTGCTGAAGCAGAGCCAGCATGGCTTCTGCAAGGGAAAGTCCTGTCTCAGTAACCTATTAGAATTCTTTGAGAGTGTCAACAAGCATATAGATAGAGGTGATCCAGTGGACATAGTGTACTTAGACTTTCAAAAAGCATTTGACAAGGTACCTCACCAAAGGCTTCTGAGGAAGCTTAGCAGTCATGGAATAAGAGGAGAGGTCCTCTTGTGGATAAGGAATTGGTTAAGAAGCAGAAAGCAGAGAGTAGGAATCAACGGACAGTTCTCCCAATGGAGGGCTGTAGAAAGTGGAGTCCCTCAAGCATCGGTATTGGGACCTGTACTTTTCAACTTGTTCATTAATGACCTAGAATTAGGAGTGAGCAGTGAAGTGGCCAAGTTTGCTGACGACACTAAATTGTTCAGGGTTGTTAAAACAAAAAGGGATTGTGAAGAGCTCCAAAAAGATCTCTCCAAACTGAGTGAATGGGCAGAAAAATGGCAAATGCAATTCAATATAAACAAGTGTAAAATTATGCATATTGGAGCAAAAAATCTGAATTTCACATATACGCTCATGGGGTCTGAACTGGCAGTGACCGACCAGGAGGGAGACCTCGGGGTTGTAGTGGACAGCACGATGAAAATGTCGACCCAGTGTGCGGCAGCTGTGAAAAAGGCAAATTCCATGCTAGCGATAATTAGGAAAGGTATTGAAAATAAAACAGCCAATATCATAATGCCGTTGTATAAATCTATGGTGCGGCCGCATTTGGAATACTGTGTACAGTTCTGGTCGCCTCATCTCAAAAAGGATATTATAGAGTTGGAAAAGGTTCAGAAGAGGGCAACCAGAATGATCAAGGGGATGGAGCGACTCCCTTACGAGGAAAGGTTGCAGCATTTGGGGCTTTTTAGTTTAGAGAAAAGGTGGGTCAGAGGAGACATGATAGAAGTGTATAAAATTATGCATGGCATTGAGAAAGTGGATAGAGAAAAGTTCTTCTCCCTCTCTCATAATACTAGAACTCGTGGACATTCAAAGAAGCTGAATGTTGGAAGATTCAGGACAGACAAAAGGAAGTACTTCTTTACTCAGCGCATAGTTAAACTATGGAATTTGCTCCCACAAGATGCAGTAATGGTCACCAGCTTGGATGGCTTTAAAAGAAGATTAGACAAATTCATGGAGGACAGGGCTATCAATGGCTACTAGCCGTGATGGCTGTGCTGTGCCACCCTAGTCAGAGGCAGCATGCTTCTGAAAACCAGTTGCCGGAAGCCTCAGGAGGGGAGAGTGTTCTTGCACTCGGGTCCTGCTTGCGGGCTTCCCCCAGGCACCTGGTTGGCCACTGTGAGAACAGGATGCTGGACTAGATGGGCCACTGGCCTGATCCAGCAGGCTCTTCTTATGTTCTTCTGTTCTTAAAAGTTTCAAAATTGTGTTTTTAAATTTTTTTTGTGTTTTAAAATTTGTATATTTGTTTTTAATGTTTTTAATTGCTGTAAACAGCCCAGAAAACTTCAGCTATGGGTTTTTATATAAATGTAACAAACAAACAAACAAACAAATAAATAAATAGTGCCTTTTTATATGCATCATTGGGGATGGAGAACTGTACCTCAAAATCCACGGAAGGGCAAATCTGAAGGATGGCTGTGTTTTGTTTTTGTGTGTGCTGTTTTGGAAAGCACAAATTGGATAGGTTCACCTTTAACGGCGAACTGAATCAAATTTCTGCTCCATCCCCAGTCAGGAGGGAATTCCTTTCCAGTTTCGATTTTCACCTGAGCTGGAAAAGTGTTTGGGGGCTTTAAGAGCTTGCCTCTCCTTTGAGCTGGGTGGAGGTTTTTAACCCTGTCAAACTCCATTATTGAGGGAGGCTCAGATGAGCTTCACCTCTGTGCTAGTCACCTCCCCCCAAAATCTTACTTTCTGTATGATTCCTCCTTTGACTAGATGGCACGGTTTCCAGCCCTAACTAATTTGACAGAAGCAGCCAAGGGCTGGTCCTCCGTAGCCAGGGATGCCACCACGATTTTCTGGACCCAGTACACTGTATATGGATTGAGCCCTCTGCTCCGCTGAAAAAAGAAGACACACGTTTGCGTAACGTTTGCATACACTTTGCCATACACGAATGCATGCCCTCTTTTTCAGGTGGAGGTGTAGGACCTGAAAGTAAACCAGGGGCCACACACAAGTAATAAGATGCCTGACAGACAGAATGTCAGCAGGTAAAGCTTTCCCCATACTTGTATTTCCAGACTAGAAAAGGCTTCCCCTGTTTAATTTCTGCCAGCCACACAGCTGATAACAGTCCAAGAGTGCTGCTATCCCTCAATGCCAACCCCAAGCCATGCAAAGAGCTTGTTAAGAGTCAAAACAACAACATACTTGAGTAATACAACAACAACAAAACATTTAGGCAACTTAGAATAATAGAAGCATAGAATCGTAGCATTGCAAGGGGTCTCTAAGGTGATCGAGTACAACCCACTGCTCAATGCAGGAATCCAACCTAAAACATCTCTGACAGGTGGCTGTCCAGCTGCCTCTTGAAGGCCTCTAGTGTTGGAGAGCCCACCACCTCCCTAGGGCATTGGTTCCACTGTCCTAGCACTCTGACAGGAAGTTTTTCCTGAAGTTCAGCCAAAATCTGGCTTCCTGTAACTTGAGCCCATTATTATAACTTGAACATATATACCATCTACTCTGACATAGAACTGGTTCCTAAATCAATTCAGGGGTGGGGCTAAAGTGTAATTAGGATTTTTAGAATCCTAATCAATATATGATCAGGAGGGGGGCAGGGGGAAAAGGATATACTGCTTGTTCCCTTCCCCAACTGAGAGTAGGGGATTCAATCCTGCGGGGTGCATTCTTCGTAGGGAACACGCTGATGAAGCAGATCCCTGCAGCCTTCCCATCTGCTGCCCCACCCCGACAGTCCCAGAGGGTTTGTGGCACCAAGAAGTCCACCCTCACAAAGTAGTGATCTGACCATGACAAGGGGGTGATGGATGTACCCCCAATTTTCAGATCACTCCCCTCCTCTCCCAAGACAAACACAAGGTCAAGTGCATGACCAGCTATATGGGTGGGCCCCACTGGGATAACGTGCAGCTCCCAGGAAGCCATGGTTTCCATGAAGTCCCGAGGCACCCCTGTGAGGATGGCCTCCAAATGTACATTAAAGTCCCCCAGTACCAATAAATTTGGGGACTGCACACGCACATCCGAGACCACCTCCAGTACCTCGGCCAGGGAGTCTGTCATGCAGCGGGGTGAACTGTACAAGAGCAGAATCCCCAGACTGCCCTTTGGGCCCAACCTCCAGGAACTAGTCTCCAGAGTCATAAGAACTTACGTTCTTCTGAATCAGGCCAGTGGCCCATCTAGTCCAGCTAGTGGCTAACCAGATGCACATGGGAAGCCCACAAGCAGAACCTGACTACAACAGCAACTCTCCCTGACTTCCCAGGAGGATCCCTACGCCTGTGCAGCCTCTGAGACGAGTTCCGTCTTGGATGAAACTTATCCAGTTTAAATTCAGTCAGAAGGCTCTTTTCTGACTGGGAATAATTTCTTCCGGTTAAAGAAGAAACGTGAGATTTCCCACATAGCTTTGTTTTGATTGTTGGAGTCTGGAATTCGTCAGAATTGTCTGTCTTCCAGCAGCTCAGACAGAGTGAGGATTTTTATGCTAGCTCAGCTGGATAAGTGACCCATTTTTTTTAATACGGATTAACAGGCAAACATCCTCCTGTCTACATTCATCATTTTCTTATCTATACAGCTAAAGAGATTTGTCAAAGTAACAGCAATTGAGATAACCTAGGTGAGGTAAGACTTTCCTTTTTTTTTATTCACGGAACTAAGGGGGAAGAAAATATAAATAGCTTATCTTTTTTTTATTGCAAAAAGCTGACATGGAAAATAGCATTTTAAAGATTACAACGGACGAGAGATTTCTGATTGGAAGAGATAAGAAATCTTTTTGATTTATGGCTGGGACTATTTTTCCTGATCTACTTTTTTTTTGACGAATCTGCTCATTCTCTCTGCTACTAGCTATTTCGACGCTGTGAACTAAAGCCGTTCTTACACTTCCGGGCAGATAAGAGATAAGGGCTGTCTAGCGTGTGACGTTAGTTTGTTGGAAAGATTAACTCCTTTGTAACTGGTTAAAGAAATAAGCTGCTCTTTGTTTGGGACATTGAAAATTGAAGGAGTTTTGTTCCTTTGGCTTTAAGAATGACAATTAAGAAGATCATGGATGTACAAGAAGGGACTTTATCTCTAGACATGTTTCAGAAAATAATGAATGGGATTAACTCAATAAAACATGAACTGAGAAATAATAGACAAGCGTGGAGAATTGAATTTCACGAAATGAGACAGGAGCTGAAAGAAATTCAGGATTCTATGAGAAAGGAGAATAAAGATAGATCTGGAAAACAAAAAAAGGATGAAAGAGAAATTAAAGGCAAGGTTCAAACTATGGAGATTGGCTTAATTATGGACATGAAAAAAGATTTGGATTTCCTGGCTGTGATGGATCCTGGAGACAAATATTACAGTTTGGAATTCAGCGCTGTCCCTGAAGGAATTGAAGAGATTGGAGATAAAGATATTATCGGTTCAAAAAAATTCTTGGACTGGAAGGATTTGATGGAACTTGAAATGGAGAAAGTTAACAGAATTAATCCCTGTTTTGTGTCAATGGAAAAACCTTCAAGAGATGTACTAGTGTATCATGTGGAAAAGAGGAACAGAGATGCGGCTTTGCAACAATACTTCAGTGATACGTTTGGATTTGATGGCAAGAAAATATCTGTGATGGAGGAAATTCTATCAGACTTTTATTATATGACTATGACAGCAAGATTTTTGGGTGCGTAAAGATGGAAGATGGAAGATGGACCCAATATGGATAATGACAGAAGAGCGATTTAAAATTACTGGACTTAGTAGATTTGATGAGTTGGATTAATTGGCATGTTTATTTAGAAAAAAAAATGATTGACATATATCTCAAGGATTGGAAACTTCTCTTTGACTTTTTGTGGAAGATTAAAATGATATGATGTTAATGAGATTTGAAACCAATTAAGATAACCGTTGGAGGAAGGTGATTTTATAATCTATTAAGAGATAGGTTTGTTATATATTATAGATTTATAGCTGAACTATGACAAATCGGAAGTCAATATTCTTTCTTTTTTATATATATATATATATATATATATATTTCTTTTTGTATTGTACTAGTTATTGATTTGTGTTGTTTTCTTTTTGTATTGTTTTGGTTTTGAAAATTGGAATAAAAATTAATTGAAAAACAAAAACAAAAAAACAAAACAGCAACTCTCCCCACTTCTGAATCGCAGATAGATAGATAGATAGATAGATAGATAGATAGATAGATAGATAGCAGAGCTTGGAAAGTTACTTTTTTGAACTACAACTCCCTTCAGCCCCAGCCAGCATGGCCACTGGACTGGGCTGATGGGAGTTGTAGTACAAAAAAAGTAACTTTTCCAAGCTCTGATAGATAGATAGATAGATAGATAGATAGATAGATAGATAGATATTTCTTGACACACCCCAATAATTTCCACCAGGCCCAGAGCTTGGAAAAGTTACTTTTTTAAACTACAACTCCCATCAGCCCCAGCCAGCATGGCCACTGGACTGGGCTGATGGGAGTTGTAGTTCAAAAAAAGTAACTTTTCCAAGCTCTGACCAGGCCAAAGCCCCCCCTCCTCTCACCCCTCAAAGCATCACTTCCCTTGAAATGCTCTTTCCCCCAACTTTTTTTGGGGTGTGTGTGTGATGGTATCAGTATGCAAATTGGGTTCACCTAGCCTAATCTGCCTGAAAAGAACATGAACCGGCAACACCGTCCGTTCAATATGGTTCACTAGCCCTGTTCACTTAGAGTCACTGATGCTTGGTGGCAGGTTTCAATGGGCAACCCTTGGTGATTGGAGGGGATTTAATTATAATTGAAAAAGGCATCAGCAGGGGAAAGCGAGGGAAGCCTCGTCATAGCTAATCCCCTCCCCAGCCCTTTGCAGGGAAGCAAAGGCCTGTTATCTTTCAGAAGGGGTCCTTAAATCCCTCTGTAACCCACCTCTAGACTTCTTCAGCAGCTCTGTAGGTCATTGTCCCCAGGCCAGGTAAGGGGAGAGAAAAGGCGGTGAAATAGAAAAGAGCAAGATCTAGAATTTTTTGCAGAGGATCAGGGCTTCTGATTTAGGCATTGCTTGAGACACCCAAACGACGGCGCTGAACTATTAAATTCTCAAGCCCCAGGCTTTTTCTTTTTCACTCACTTTGGGAACAGCTGTCAGAGTTCTTCTTGCCCTTATTTCAGTCTCAAAATTGATATGGTGGGGTTTTTTTTAAGGTGGTGCACATTTATTTAAATGAAATCAACTTGCTGGTTAAAAGGCAGCTGGTTCATCAATAAAGGTGGTATCTATCCAAGTAAGTCAATCCATCAGTGCAAGGATTTTTGGCTTGAGCCCTGCACCCTCCCCAGATCTGCTCTGGAGGGTTGGCAGAAAACCCAGAATACTTTTTAGGGGAGTGCATGGGGGAGGAGGGAGGAAGTTCCATTGCACAAGTGGAAAATCCTTGATTAAACAAGTTAGTTGGATGCTGCCATAAATCTTTTACCAGTTGACAACCCTAATATATAAACAACCCTATAATATATAAACAAACAGACAGACATCTGTTCTTACTGTCACTGCCTAATAACCAAATATAGTTTAGAACAGCGGTTCCCAAACTTTTTTGTCCCACGCACTACTTGAAAATTGCTGATAGCCTTGGCGGACCACTTAACGATTATCCTGCCTGTTGCAGCAATAGTAATGCATTGTGCTAGATGATGTATGATTTTTAATTGCATTTCCATTGCTTCTCCCCCCCTATATTGCATTTTATAGTATTACAATTTGCATTCCATAGAATTCAAACTGTAATACAAGAAAACACAATAAAAGAAGCAAATACAAATACAATGAAAAGCCAAGGTGAGTACTTAATGCGGACATGCTGCGGACCACCGAAATGAAGCTTGCGGGCCACTGGTGGTCCATGGACCACAGTTTGGGAACCTCTGGTGTAGAACGGGGGGGTTGAAGGCAGACAATCTGGTCGATATCTGGCTGATTTACAGATGATCTGGTTTCTGACTGTCAGTTGTTTAAAAACAGCAGCGACAGGAAAAGCTGTCCTCCCATCCACCCCCACTTCGGTTAGGGGGAAATCAGGAGTGGATTTTTTTTCCCTGTGGAAGGAGTTGTGAGCTCGCAGGAGAAGACGCTCTGCCAGGGATTGCAGAGCCTGAAGCCATCACTGCCTCTGCCTTCCCCTGCCTGAAGGTAAACGTTCAGAGGGCCTTGGAGACAGCTCACAGGAATGGAGTGAGCACAGCACTGGGAACTGGGCTCTGCTGCCCCCAACTTGCACTTAAGCATTTGATCAAATGCTCAAGACGTTCTTTGACTGTACCATCGAAGGCGGCCCTCCAGGCCTCTGTAGCTGGCCCCTTGGGATTCTCCCCAGGCCACAACCTGTCTTCCCAGGCCATGCCCCTCACCAGCCTTGCTTCACACCCTCCTTGAATGTTTGGTGCACGGCTGGAAGGTTGGAAGGTGGCCTTGAACGCTGATTATGGCTGTCGCTTGCCTGGATGGAGGAGAGAGAGGGGTGGGTGAGTGCTGTGTGTCGAAAAAAGCCTTACATTCACTGCTCCACCCGCTTTTGCCTTTGGCCCTGGTTGGCACTGGCATGTGGCCCCCAAAAGGTTGCCCAGTAGGGAATATGGCCCTCGAACTGAAGAAGGCTCCCCACTCCTGCTGTACTATGAACAGTACTCAGATTGCATCTGCTCTTGAGGGTGGGATGGATCATGTGAAGGCACAGGTGTAAGAGCAAATGCTTTTAGATTTACTTTCTACCTGACTTGCTTGTTTTCTACGCACAGGGGAGAAATTGCATGGAGGCGCATCCAACAATGTGATCTCTTACTGGCAATCTGAAATGGTATAGCTCAGACACTGGTTTGCCTTCTCCTGGAGAGCAGAACTACATTTTGGCCCCATCTGCATTATACATTTAAAGCAGTATCATACAACAGTCATGGTTTCCCCCAAAGAGTCCTGGGAATTGTAGTTGGTTAAGGGTGCTGAGAGTTGTTAGGTGACCCCTTTTCCCCTCACAGAGCTACAATTTCCAAACTTCCTGGGAAGATTATTGATTCTTAAACCACTCTGGGAACGGTAGCTCTGTTTTAAAACAGCTGCTTTGGTTGCCAATTCGTTTCCGGGCTCAGTTCAAGATGTTCATGTTAGTGTTTAAAGCCCTAAACGACTTAGGTCCCAAATATCTGAAAGACAGCCTCTTTCCTACAGACCTTCATGGGTGTTGAGATCAGCAGAGGGGCCCTTTTGGTAGTTCGGCCACCCTCGGAAACGTCAAGGGGTAATAATCCAGGAGAGGGCCTTCTCTGTGGCAGCCCCTAAGATGTGGAACTCCCTCCCCATTGAGATGCATCTGGCAATTTCACTGTGCAACATTCAGCGAATGCTGAAGACACATCTCTTTACCATTCATTCATTGGTGATCATTCGTGGCCGAGTAAGATTGTCTTCCAGGATAAGATCTTGAACAGTGGGTCCGTCCACTACCCATGTGCCGGTCCATGACTAGGGGCTTCTGGATTTCGCAGTCCTGCCCCCATCGCCATTTGCCATGGGATTTTTGGTTTGGTTTGGTTGGAAGACGCCTGTGTGTGAATTTGTTTTATGTGGGGAGATCGGAGCACAATGATCAACACACAATCTTGACAGAAAAAGGCTTTGATCAATGGCATGGATACCATGACAATTGGAAGTATTTTATCTGCTGCAGCCTTCATCTGCCTTCACGGCCATTGTAACGTACACATTGTTATCCTCCTCCTGTTCTGCTGTTGAGGACATTCTTGGATCATTCTTTGTCTGGTTCCTGTCCCTTGACCTTACCACCATGGGTGACCCTGCTGGGAGTACATGACTCCCAACGGCATCGCTCACAGGGTTCATTGGAACACGCAAGCCCACTCACCACTACAAGGAGACGATCCAGTGAGGGGATCTCTTTACCTTCAACACCTGAAATGTATATTTTTAGGACCCACCCTATTTTCTGTGACGTTGCTTAGGTTGTTTTTAACTGTTTTTAATTATATGTTTTAACATGGTTGTAACCCACCCTGGGGCTTTGAGTGATAATCAACAACAACAACAACAACAACAATAATGGAAGTTATAATTAAAATGTAATTAAACTTACTATAAATGTTGGAGGAGAGCTTTGAGCCTACCATGGACTGTGAAAAAGACAAATAATTGGGTGTTAGAACAAATTAAACCAGAACTGTCACTAGAGGCTAAAATGATGAAAGTGAGGTTACCATACTTTGGACACTTAATGACAAGACATGATTCACTAGAAAAGACAACAATGCTGGGAAAAACAGAACGAAGTAGAAAAAGAGGAAGGCCAAATGAGAGATGGATTGATTCCATAAAGGAATTCACAGACCTGAACTTACAAGATCTGAACAGGGTGGTCACAACAGATGCTCTTGGAGGTCGCTGATTCATAGGGTCGCCATAAGTCGTAATCGACTTGAATGCACATAACAACAACAAATAAAATAAAACCATTTAAAGCATAGCAATTAACACCCACCCACCCACAAAATACAAATCAGTCCAAACGGCACCCAGTTTAATAGCCCTTGCAGTCAGTTCTCAAAAGCCTGTCGGAACAGAAAAGTCTTCACCTGCCAACGGAAGGACAGTCTCCCCTCCCACGGAGGCTCTGTCCCTCCTCCTCCTCCCTACTGAGCTCTACCAGGGTAACCCTGAGATGAAGGGAGATGAAGGGGACAGGCAGGGCCACACCCTGGACTGGTGTTAAGTAAGGAGGTAGGTGAGTGGGGGTTGGCTGAGAGCCAACTGAGGGTGGAGGGGCACTGGACCAGCATCCACTGGGACTAGACTGGGTTATTATTTATTTATTACATTTATACCCTGCCTTTCTTTCACCCTGGAACCCAAGGCGGCATACATGTGGCTCCAGGTGGTCTCCCATCCAGTCACTGACCACACCTGACCCTGCTTAGCTTCAGCAAAGTGGTGGCCTCATGCACCTTCAGACCATCGTCTGGGTTGTGTAGTGCAATAGCGTTCTCCCCGCTTGTGCTTCCCAGCTCCAGGCATGGCTGGACAGTTCACTGGCCTCGCTGGGAAGAAATAGAACCCAAGCTCTGTTTTATCAGGAACGGGACAGAGAATTGGACATGGGGGACTCCTGATGGCATTCCCACTGGAACTGCATGGATATAGGTGCTCTTTGCAGCCGTGGGTGAACGTGCAAAAGGCTGGAAGGGAGCAGCTGAAGTCATGAATCTCCTTATCCGCCTGTCCATATCCTCACAAATGTCTCACAACCCTTGGCGGTTTTAGGCACACCTTGTTCTGTACCTTTCTCAGCTCTTTGCTGTCAGTTTTTAAATGAGGCGACCTGGGCTCTACCCCGTAGCAACCGAGGAAGCTGCCTTCTATGGAGTAAGGCCACTGGGGTCCATCTAGTTCAGCATTGTCTACACTGACTGGCAGCAGCTCTCCAGGGTTACAGACAGGAGGTCTCTTCCTGCCCCACATGGAGATGCTGCGGACTGGACTTGGGACCTTCTGCATGCAAAACAGATGCTGTTCCACTGAGCTATGGCCCTTCACCAAAGTGTCCCCAAAGAACCCTCAGCCATTTTTTTCCAGTCGCATCATGCCCATTTGGGGGAAAAAAACACCCATACATCAAAATTTAAATCCTCGTATTTGTCTCCTCTTTAAAGAAACTTTAAGAATGCGCCTACTTGAAAAGTCGCTTGGTTTGGAAGACTCCTCACATGGCTTCAGTGAATCAATGCTGTTGTTGTTATGTGCCTTCAAGTCGATCACGACTTCTATTATTATTATTATTATTGTTGTTGTTGTTGTTGTTGTTGTTGTTATTTATACCCCGCCTTATGGCCAAAAGGCTCTCAAGGCAGCTTACAAGAAAAACACAAATGTAGGAATATATCAATAAACAATACAATTTACAAAATTAAATAACAAATAACATTATTATGGCAGCCCTGTGAATCAGCGACCTCCAAGAGCATCTGTCGTGAACCCTCCTGTTCAGATCTTGTAAGTTCAGGTCTGTGGCTTCCTTGACGGAATCGATCCGTCAGTGAGTCAATAAGCAGATTAAGCAAAAGGGCCCCTTTCTGTATCTTCTTCTCATTTTTCAGTTTTCCATTTAAAAAAAAAATCACAGCAATTGTCTTGTCGTGATTATGATTCCGCCCCTCTCCCTTTCCCCTCCTTTCACTATCATTTTACATGGAAGCCCCAGGAAAAGAATTCTTAAAAATTAATTTTCATGCTTGCATGTGTTTCTGTGATCTGCCATGTGTATGATCTCCACGTGGAAAACTTCTCTAAAAATAAATGGATTACCCTGTTTGCTACACCGTCAGATGTCTCTTCAGGAGATATCGCTGCTTGCCTCTGATCTTTAACCCGCCACAATTGGAATGACAGGCATTGAATTAAAAGCCTCTGGGTGGCGCCCTCTGCCTTTGTGGCCCCTTTCAGAGTGCCAGGTTGGTGCAGGAGGCCTCTCCCCCCCTCGCACCACCCTCTGGTTTTTTGCCTGCAAGTACATCATCACTCTTTGGCAAAGGACAAATCTTTGACCTTTTCTCAAAGAGCATTGTAAATACCATACTCACTTGGCTCGTTGGAAAGGATGGCTTTTTTTAAATTTAAAAACAACAACAACCAAAACCATAGAATTGGAAAGGATCACCATGAATTATCAGGGCTAACTCCTTCCTTTAAGCATCTCTTGACAGCTCCTGTGGTTATTGGATGAATATCAATGGGCATCCTTGAATTGATGACCTTACCATGTATCCCAGGAAAGGGGAACCTGTGGCCCCCCAGATCTTGATGGATTTCAGCTCTCATCGTCCCTGACCCATTGGCCATGCTGGCCAGGGCTGATGGTAGTTGAAGTCCAACAGTATCCAGAGGGCCACAGGTTCCACTTGACTCCGAGCTCAGATGGATGTAGAAGGTGGTTGGACAAATGTATCTAGATTATATTTTCTTTATTGAGCAGCTGAATATCCCACCTTTCTTCCACCACGGAACTCAAGGCGGTCTCCCATCCAGGCACAGACTGGCCTCAGACCTGTTTAGCTTCAGCATGGTGAAGGGCTGTACCTCAGCAGCAGAGTGTCTGCCTTGCATGTAGAAGGCCCTAGGTTCAATCCCCAGCATCTCCAGGTAAGCATTGGAATGTCCCTGCCTAAACTCCTGGAGAGCCGCTGCCAGTCAGTGAGAGCAATATTAAGCTAGATGGTCTAACCGTCTGATTTGGTAAAAGGCAGCTTCCTATGTTCCAAAGGTGTCTCTGTGATGTGCTTTGACCATACCCTATCAACATGTCTTAATGGCTGCTTGTTGTGATAGATAAATACCACCTCCGGGTCAGAAGGCAATAGGCCACCAAATACTGGTGGCTGGGCAGGAATGGCGGGAGAGCACTGTTGCTTTCATTCTCTGCTTGTGGGCTTCCCAGGGGTACTGGGCTGGCTGCTGTGGGGAAGAAGATGACAAACAAGAAGGGCCTTTGGTTTGCATTGGCTGCCTGTATGTTTCCGAGCTGGATGCAAGGTGCTGGTTTTAACCTATAAAGCCTTACACGGCTTAGGACCACAATGGAATGCTTCCCCCAACACGAACCCACCCATACACTACGCTCAACATCAAATACCCTCCTCCGGGTGCCTACTCCGAGGGAAGCTCGGAAGATGGCAACAAAGGAGAGGGCCTTCTCAATGGTGGCCCCCAAATTATGGAATGATCTTCTTGACAAGGTGCGCCTGGTGCCAACACTGTTATCTTTTCGGTGCCAAGTCAAGACTTCCCTCTTCTCCCTGGCATTCTAGCATGTGTTTTTAAATGGCTTTTTAAAAAGTGTGGTTTTTAAAAATTTGTATATTTGTTTTTCATGTTTTTAATTGTTGTAAACCACCCAGAGAGCTTCGGCTATGGGGCGGTATACAAATGCAATAAATAAATAAATTTGGTTTGATGCAGAAGGGCTGTTCTTGCATTCTCGGTAAACCAGTCATCTACTCAGGTAGCGGGACTTGGGAAGACTCCTTCTTGCTGATTGCTACTGCCAATCAGAAGAGGTGTGACTAACCTAGGTGGGTGATGGACCAATGGTCTGACTGACAAGGTAGCTTCATACATGATCAGACACGTTCAGGGAAAGCCATGGAACATCTGCCTTGTATGCAGAAGGTCCCAGGTTCAGTCCCCAGTGGCATCTCCAGGAAGGGCTGGGAGTGTCCCCTGTCTGAAACCCTGGACAGCCGCTGCCAGTCAGAGTAGACAATTCTGAGCTAGAAGGAGCGATGGCCTGACTCTGTATACAGCAGCTTCCTATGTAACCGTTGGCCGTGCTGCCCCCTATCTATGAGGGACAGAACTTGTTCAGTTTCTTACTGAGGTTGCCAAATATGAAGAGACCTACACGGGGTGGGGTGAAGGAATGGATAGCCCAGCTGTCGGTCTGCCAGATGTGCAGGGGGTGATGGGGGCAGCCTGGGCTGGCCCAGCCACACGGGCAAACTCGGCATCTGCTGGGAGTGTCCAGATTCCCGGGGCGCCCACTTCCTCAGTGCAGGAATGGTGGCCTCTGCCTGCACTTTTAGAGGGGGATAGCACAGCGGGGAGGACAGCCTGGCTGGGAGGTCAGAGTTTGTGAGTTCAAATCCCCGCTCGTGCCTCCTGGGTGTCAAGGGCCAGCTAAAGATCACCCCCACAGGGAGTGCTCAGGGGTTACATGCCTTGCCACCTGTGCAGCTGTGGGCAAGCTGCAAAGTCCCGAGGAGCCCAGTTGCCCCCCAGCTGGCAGTTGCGGACAAGGAAGGGGCTGGCTTGTGCAGCTGTGGCAAGCTGAGCCAGCTGGGGAGGACTAGCCTCAGAGGGAGGCAATGGTAAACCACCTCTGAATACCGCTTTTCATGAAATCCCTATTCATAGGGTCGCCATAAGTCGGGATCGACCTGAAGGCAGCCCATTTCCATTTTTCATCCCAGGGGGTGGCGATGGAGAGCCTTCGAACCCAAGCCGTAAATGCAGTTGTAAAGGAGAATGTGGAAGTGAGTGGCAGAGTACTTGCTTTGCATGCAGAAGGTCCCAGGTTCAGTCCCCTGCTTGATCTACAGGAAATCCCAGAGAATCTTTGCCAGTTGGTGGAGATGATATTGAGCTCGATGGGCCAATGGTCTGACTCAGGTTAAGGCAGCTTCCTCTGCTCTCTATGCTTTGCCCTGTCAAACTATGTGCAGAACGTTACTCCTTGTCCTGCCTGCCTGCTTCCTGATCAGACCAAATATTTCTTACCACTAATAAGCCAGTGTGGTATGTGGAGCCACTGTGGGGTCATGGGGTGGGTGTCAGACTAGGACCGGGAGGAGCCAGGTTCAGATCCTCACTCGGTCAAAAAGCTTGCTGGGTGGCCCTTGGACCAGTCTGGCACACTTACGCTCAACTGCTTCACAGGATTGTGAGGATGAACAGAGGTGGGGGGATAAAACCCTACGTGCCAACTTGAGCTCCTTGGAGGAGAGGTGGGATATAAATTTAACAAACAGGTTAAAATGCTTGCCATTCCTACATCATTCTGGATTTGCTGAACCTGTGAGTCCTTAGGTCAACCTGGTGCTCTCCAGAGGATTTTGGATTCCATTTCTCATCAGCGCCAGCTAAGGAAGGGAGGGAAGATCTGTCCGTTTCAGATCTCTCATTTTTCTAATCTTAAATTTAGTTCTCCACATTTCTGCAGGTAATCTGCAATTTCTGTTTTTTTTTTTAAATCCTCATGAAAATTCTCCAGCATTTTAGCGCGGATTTCCCTTAATAAGCACATTTTTGTAGGCAGTTTTGACAAAGGCGCACATGTCTTGCAAGCAAATTCTCATCATATAATGCATTTTGTGTTATTTTCACTCATATATTCATTCCCCACCCCCAACATACGTATTTTGGCAAACTTTGTTTGTTTGGCGAACTGCGTTGCAAAATTTGTCTAAGTGCAAATCCTGAAGGATGGCTGTGTGTGAGTTCTCATGTTGTTTCAGAAAGTGCAGATTTGATAGCTTCAGCTTGAAAAGTGAACTGAATTGAATTTCTCACCCATCATTAGCTCCAGCTAATATAGTCAGTCAGGGGTATAGTCATGTGGGGTCTCGGGGTCTTACACCCATTACTCTTTTGGGAGCAAGGTCCCAGCAGGGTCCCTATGTCTCCAGCATCCTGAAAACCAGTTGCCGGAAGCCTCAGGAGGGGAGAGTGTTCTTGCACTCGGGTCCTGCTTGCGGGCTTCCCCCAGACACCTGGTTGGCCACTGTGAGAACAGGATGCTGGACTAGATGGGCCACTGGCCTGATCCAACAGGCTCTTCTTATGTTCTTATATGTTCTTATCCTACAAGTCAATGAGCATGAAAAGGGAGTGTGTTAGCCACTGAGAAGTGTCTTCTAACATGCTTCCTTGTCCTTTCCTGCTGATTGGAGCCAATCAGAGTGAAAAGAGGTGAGTCAGCCACTGAGAAGACTCTTTTCAGTAGCTAACACTCTCCTCTTTCATGTTTAGCGGCTTCTAGGGATGTCTGTTGTTGTGGGATGAGGCATTAGCTGGATCTCATTCTTAACCCAGCAGCAAAAAAGGGGGGAAGGGGTGTAGCTGTGACTGTCAGGAAGGGACCCTGCATGTCTGAATTTGCCACTACACTACTGTAAGAACATAAGAACATAAGAAGAGCCTGCTGGATCAGGCCAGTGGCCCATCTAGTCCAGCATCCTGTTCTCACAGTGGCCAACCAGGTGCCTGGGGGAAGCCCGCAAGCAGGACCCAGGTACAAGAACACTCTCCCCTCCTGAGACTTCCGGCAACTGGTTTTCAGAAGCATGCTGCCTCTGACTAGGGTGGCAGAGCACAGCCATCATGGCTAGTAGCCATTGATAGCCCTGTCCTCCATGAATTGGTCTAATCTTCTTTTAAAGCCATCCAAGCTGGTGGCCATTACAATGGTCAGGGATGATGTAGTCCAGCAACATCTGGCCACTCCTGCTTTAGGCTGCACTTGGCCTTGTCTCATTATACTAAGACACTTCTGGCGTGGTGAGGGGGAGAATGAGGTCATCAGCCACTCAATAATCCAGGGACTTCAGAAATGAGGCAGATCAATTTGGGCTTTCTCCGAACTCTGCAGATCAGCAGTGTGAACTGTAGATTCCTTGATGCATTCTGGGAAAGAATGGCTATCCACTCCTCACTCCTCCAGGACGTTTAGAAGCAGAATAGATGTCAGGACCCATTTGACATTTTTATAATTCCTTCTGATTCCAGCATTTCATGCTGCATTGGAGACCATGCTGAAGAGATGCGATGGACAAATCTGCCAGCTTCAGTTTCTCATTTCTTAAATCCTACGTTCAATTTGCCACATTTTCTCATTGATTTGCAATGGGGATTCATGACAATCCTCATGAAAATTCATCAGATTTGAGTACCCATGTCCCCTCCTAAAGTACACATTTTTGTGTGCCATTTTGCCTAATATGCATATTTTTGAAATGCTATCCCGTAATGTACTGCATTTTATATGTTATTATTTATATGCCTTTTTATGAACCCTTTCCCGTTACATATACATGTTTGTATACATTTCCTAAATTATTTTTTCAAGCTGTCTGGTATTAACTTTTGACTTTTGATCGGCAATCCTGGACCTGATCTTAACTAACAGGGACGAATTGGTCACGGGAATTAAAGTGGTCGGTACCTTGGGGGAAAGTGACCACGTAATGCTGGAATTCGGGATTCTGGGGAAAGCCAAAGAAGAAGATAGTCAAACATGGACCTTGGATTTCAGGAAAGCCGATTTTAGCAAGCTCAGGGAAATGATGGGTAGGATCCTGTGGCTAGATAGACTAAAGAAAAAAGGAGCCCAAGAAGCGTGGGAGTTCATGAAGAAGGTATTACAAAAAGCGCAATCGCAAACAATTCCAAAGAGGAAGAAAAATGGAAGACATCGGAAAAAGCCAATGTGGCTACACGGAAGACTGGTGGAGGAGGTAAAAATAAAAAAGAGCATGTATAAAGAATGGAAGGAAGGACGCATCACCAAGGAAGAGTACCGACGAACGGCTCGGGCTTGCAGGAATAGCATAAGGAAAGCTAAAACCCAGAATGAGCTGAGGCTGGCGAGGGAAGCGAGGAACAACAAAAAGGGGGTTTTCAGATATGTTCGAAGCAAGAGAAAGACCAAGGAAATGGTGGGACTGCTGCTCAATGAGGATGGCAAAATGTTGACAGATAACAAGGAAAAGGCAGAACTGCTCAACGCCTATTTTGCCTCTGTTTTCTCCCAAAAAGGGAACAGTGTGCAACCTTGAATCGGTAGCAATCTCAGTAAGGGGTCGGGATTGCAGTTCGAGATTGATAAGGAGATAGTCAGGAAATACCTAGTTAACCTAAATGAGTTCAAATCTCCAGGGCCTGATGAACTGCATCCCAGAGTATTGAAGGAACTAGCGGATGTACTCTCGGAACCTCTTGCCATCATGTTTGAGAAATCCTGGAGAACGGGAGAGGTGCCGGAGGATTGGAGACAGGCAAACATCGTCCTGCTCTTTAAAAAGGGTAAAAAAGAAGATCCGGGGAATGACAGGCCGGTCAGTCTGACTTCAGTACCGGGAAAGATATTAGAACGGATAATAAAAGAGTCCATTGGCAACTATCTAGATGACAATGCTGTGATTAGAAGGAGCCAGCATGGGTTTGTCAAGAAAAAATCCTGTCAAACTAATCTCATCTCTTTTTTTTATCGGGTCACTAGTCTAGTAGATGGTGGAAATGCTGTAGATGTCATCTATCTAGATTTCAGCAAGGCATTTGACAAAGTCCCCCACGACCTTTTGATTAGCAAACTAGTCAAATGCGGACTACATGGAAATACTGTCAGGTGGATTCACAACTGGTTGGAAAACCGTACTCAAAGAGTGGTCGTCGGTGGCTCTGCTTCGGACTGGAAGGAGGTCTCGAGTGGAGTGCCACTGGGTTCTGTCCTGGGGCCGATACTCTTCAACATTTTTATCAATGACTTAGATGATGGGGTGGAGGGAAGTCTTATGAAGTTTGCAGATGATACGAAACTGGGAGGGATAGCTAACACAATGGAAGACAGGAATAAAATCCAAAGGGACCTGGATAGACTAGAAAATTGGGCTGAAATTAATAAAATGACATTCAATAAAGACAAATGCAGCATTCTACATTTAGGCCACAAAAACAAAATGCACAGGTACAGGATGGGAAATACCCGGCTTAGCAGTAGTGCGTGTGAGAAGGACCTTGGAATTGTAATGGATCGCAAGTTGAACATGACCCAGCAGTGTGATGCTGCGGCAAAAAAGGCAAACGCAGTTTTGGGCTGCATAAACAGAGCTATAGTTCCCAGGTCGAGGGAAGAAATAGTCCCACTATATTCTGCATTGGTCAGGCCTCATCTGGAATACTGCATTCAGTTCTGGGCGCCTCATTTTAAGAAAGATATAGACAAGTTAGAGCGGGTTCAGAAGAGGGTGACGAGGATGATAGCCGGTATGGAGAACAAGTCTTATGAGGAAAGGTTGAAGGAACTTGGCATGTTCAGTCTGGTGAAGAGAAGGCTGAGGGGTGATATGATTGCACTCTTTAAGTACCTGAAGGGCTGTCACATAGAGGAGGGTACAGATTTGTTCTCTGCTGCCCCAGAGGGTAGGACTAGGTCTAATGGTTTTAAGTTGCAGGAACGTAGATTCAGATTGGATATTAGAAGGAACTTCTTGACAGTAAGGGCAGTTCGGCAATGGAACCGACTGCCTAGGGAGGTGGTGGGATTCCCTTTGCTGGATGTCTTCAAGCAGAGGCTGGACAGCTATCTGCGGGAGATGCTCTAGCTGTGGATTTTCTGCTGTGAGCAGGGGGTTGGACTCGATGGCCTACAAGGCCCCTTCCAACTCTATGATTCTATGATTCTATGACTTTAATGATGGCTCCTAAGGGGCAGAAAGAAGTGGCATCCTCCCTCAAACACCAGCTTGGGATGGAGGTGGGACAAGGTGGTGGTGAGGTTGGCCAAGCTATGGGATGGTGGCGGCCTCACAGCTGCACCAGCCCGAGACTCCCCTGACCTCGCTACTGCTGCTTCGCCCTGTCCCAGGGGCTGGGAACCTCAGAGGGTCCAATGCCTCCTTCAAGGCTTCTATGTCTGTCTCAGAGCTTGGAAAAGTTACTTTTTTTGAACTACAACTCCCATCAGGCCAATCCAGTGGCCATGCTGGCTGGGGCTGATGGGAGTTGTAGTTCAAAAAAGTAACTTTTCCAAGCTCTGGTCTGTCACTTGTGATTCTCTCCAGGACACAACCGTGCCCAGCCCAGCTTCAGTTCATACCCTCCTTGAGTGCTTTTGCCTGGCTAAAATGTGTCCTTGATGACGCATCTTCTTTGCCTGGATGGAGGATAGGGAGGGGTGGGTGAGTTTGTATAGAAACCTATCCTACGGTTGTTGCTGTTACGTGCCGTCAAGTCAATCACAACTTATGGCGACCCTATGAATCAGCGACCTCCAATAGCATCTGTCATGAACCACCCACCCTGTTCTGTACAAAGGTAAAATTCACATGTGCTGGGCCGCCCATGTTTGCCTCTGGATCCACCCCTCACTGGCATGTGGTCCCCAGAAGGGAATGTGGCTCTCGGGACATCAGGTGAAGGGGAGCTGGTAAGAGATGCAGGGGCGGCCAGTGGGCTTGTCTCCATTCTCCTGATGTTAATTTTCATGGAGCAGAATGTTCAAGGATGGCTTTTGTGCCCTCTGGATCTGCTGGAAAGTGCTGCGAGTTTTTGACCCATGGGTTCTAGATGTCGCCCTCCGACCCACCCTGCTGTCAGATGGCTGTAACATTTCTAAATAAATAAATAAATAAATAAATAAAGAAAGAAAGAAAGAAAGAAAGAAAGAAAGAAAGAAAGAAAGAAAGAAAGAAAGAAAGAAAGAAAGAAAGAAAGAAAAATAAAATTGGGCTGACAAATTTCACAAAGAAACACTTTAAGGTATCTATAGCCACGGAGCTGTGCGATAACAATGGGTTTCATAATTTGTGAGTGTGCGTGTGAGCGTATGCCTCCATGTTAATTAAACTTTGCAAATAGAATTTAATTTGGAAGCTTACTCATTGCTGAGTTTCAGGCTTGCTTCTTTCACCTTTCACGGACTTTGCTGTACCAAAGAATTCTCTTTGTTATTTAAATCCATGTACTTTCCTTCATTTGGCCAAAGGATGGGCATTTCTCTTTGGAATGCTGACTCTTGGTCACACATTGTCAAAACTCTTTTCATTCAGAGTTTTAAGGCAAACAAACAGGCAAGCAAAGAAAACCCACCAGTGCTAGCTTGTTAATCTATTGCCACAGGTCAGAGTGCACACGTTTCCTTCATTTTGTCTCTATTAGTTATGGAAAAGTTGAAAGATGCCTAAGTACGACTTACATTCCATTTTGGCTCGCCTCTGTGCTTCTATTAATAATATCTAGGTCAGCAATGTTGAGTCACTGGCAGCACTACTTGCGCTCAATAGGTATTACTCCCTTGTCAGTGACTCTAGAATTACAGTCTTATTTAGTTAGAATATTATATGACCACCATCGCTTTTTGGCCCAAAGACCCGCAAAGCAGTGAAAAGCTTATTAATGTAACAAAAGATGCAATCAAATAAAATCAATCAATATTTTACAGATCAATATCAAATTGATTATATTATTATTAGCATTTTTATAAGCACAAATGACTTAATAAGTTTTTTGCCCCCTTTTTATAACCTTAACTTTTGTAATTTGCCTTTGAATTATAATAAGGACTGTAAGAAGTAAAGGTGCTAGTCCTATTCAGAGTAGGTCCAAGACTAATTTGCACTTATCAATTTCAGTGGGTCTACTCTGTGTAGAACTTAGTTGAATAATACCCTCAATCAACCAATAGCATCACAAGGAGTTGTATCTAAAACCTACTCAGAGTAGACCCACTGAAATCAATGAACCAGAGTAACTTAAGTCCATTTGTTACCGTCAAGACTACCACCTTGCCAGTATGTGCACAGGATCAAAGGTTCTTGCTTTTTCCTGTCCCCCATATCTACACAGAGCCCTTGTATGTTGAACGTAAGGTCAGCTAAGCTCACAGGTTATCAATAGCAGTCGTCCAATGCAGGCAGAGGATAGAGAAGGTCCCACTCAAGCTTTCTTTAGTCTAGGGAGGTACCAGAAATTTTCTATTTGGGAGTCAGACTTCAGACGGCAGAACAATCTTTATAATATGTGCTATTTATTCACATCTTGCACGCTACAGCTAATAAAATGCTTTCTGAGTGGCCTTAGCCATCATTGCAGAAACAGAAAACAGAAAAATAGAAATATATATACCTGCACAAAAGAAATTGCTGGATATGCATTTAACATCAAAGTATAAAACTCTAAAGGCACATCTTAATTAAAACAAGTTACAATCGTTGAAGGACTGAGTTAAACTCTAAGTCATATCACAGAGCCAAAATACAAAGGACATAAGAATACATGTCACGATACATCACCCATCAGATGTTATGGATGGAATAGATGGATGGTTCTCCTGCTTTTTTTGACCCCCCCCAGCAGACCTGAGGGGGCTCTGTGTGCTATGAAACCTAGCTTTTTATACACTTTCTTTTCTATGGGAAGGTGTGTTTCCATGGTCTTTTCTCATGAATTCATTCCCACAGATTTGTGATAAACATTCTCATGGGACAGTCTTACAAACACCTTTCCATTCTCATAAATTTCTGTTTTAGAAACATAGGTGTTCTCAGAGATTCATATCAGCTCATAAGTGAATTGGCCAGGTTACTGCTGGCCATTCAGAAAACCCTACTGAGGTATTTTTCTGTTCTCTTCATTCTAACTCATACTTGTCTATTTTAAATCTACTATCTTGGCTATACGGCCAGACTTTCTCTTCATCTCTGCGGTCTTCTATGACTTCTTCACCCTCTTCATCTGGGTGTTCTCTTGCTTCCCAAGCAGCCATTCACGAAACCCAGGATTTTCATCGCCACCATAACGTGGTGGTGCGCTCACTTGTGCTCACAATTGATAACACTCTTGAATATGTTCTTCAGGTTGTCCATTCACATCTCTAAAAGCATCTCTTTCAGCAAACAGTTGTGCCATGATTAAAGTGTGCCTTCCCAAGACTTGTGCCTTGAGGTACAGGGGTATCTATATCCACTCTCTGTGCTTCCCAACTCTCTGGTTGAGGTCACTTGAGCTCCTTCTATAGATTCTAAAGTTCTATCAACAATTTAGACCAATATATTTAGAAATTTCAATTTGCTGCAGTTTATTAAATTTCATCTTCAGGACACTATTGTTACACTCAATTCCGAAGTTCGTACCGCTGGATGAGATCCCAATACTCAAACAACGTGAGACTCAAGGTTTCAAACCAAAGCTTTATTTCGTTTGCAAACGGAGACTCATGGGCAGCTCTTGCCAGTCCAGTGAGGTCTAAAGTTACAGTTCTCACAAGCATAGATATATTCTTCTATCACTAGGCAGATTGCACAAAGCACGCAGGTGGGAGTCTTGGGAGTCTTAGCCTGGCATAGTTACGTACAGTACCACAAAATGATACAAAATATGTGAGTCTTACTTGTTGTCCCAGTGTCGGCCTTCATCCCTTAACCCTTGCATGTCAGACAACTTACAATTGGATTTTACTAAAGATCTGTTTCACATGGAAATTAATTCAAAATTTTCCATTCTAACACTTTTGCTGCTGTCCCATCAAGCTCCATTAGGCGCCACCAGCTTTCAATAGGTCTACTCTGAGTATGAGCTAGTTGGATTCACCTCATGTGTTTTATTAATAGGCAAATTGATGCTGATTTAATTAATTAATCCATCAATTGATTAAAATGTATGCATTTTAATAATAAGGTTTCTTTTGGGGGGGGGGAGTTGGATGACAGCCCTAACAATTTCTTGTTTGAATGAGAGATGTCCCTAATTCATTTATGTCTTATTCAGAGCTACCACCTAGGGATAGGTGACCTTGGGTCAGTCACTTTCTCAGCCTAACCTACCTCACAGGGTTGTTGTGAGGTTGAAATGGGTGGGGGAGAGAAGGACCCTGAGCACCTTGGAGGAAGGGTGGGATATAAATCCAACAAATAAACAAACTTCTGCTCTGCCGCATATCAGCTCCAGTGGCTCGAGAACATGAGAAAAGGTGGGTGGGTGGCTCTCTTTGAGACCAGCGGCTAGGCTGGGCACAGTCCAGGATACTCCAGAGGTCCTCCTGCTCAATCTCCTCAGCATCTAACCATCCTATATACTAATGGGGATCTCCATTCCCCAAGTCCTTGTCCTTATGTACTCAAAACAGCACAACTCCTACACAAGAGGAAGATGTTGACAGGGTTGAGAGAACCCCAAGTTCTGCAGATGTATGAAGAAGCTTTAGGGGGGGAATAAGGGAGGGGGAAGGAAATCTCAAAACAGCCGATTGAAGAGGCGTCCAGAGGAGGAGCAGAAGAAGAAGAAGATGAAGAAGATGAAGAAGAAGAACTCAGGAGAGGGGAATGGAATGGAATATCTTGGAAAATGGTATAGTTGGTTGGCTAGCACCCTCAGTAATAAACCACTCACTAGAAATATGACCTTTCAGAACGGGCGGCTGAGGGTGCTAGAGTATAGTTGGCTGGCTAGCACTAGTCTGGAGGTGACTAACCCGCTTGCTTGCTTGCTTGTTTATTGCACCACTGAATGTTGTAGTGGTTGGAATGGCAGACTAGAACTGGGGAGACCAGGGTTCACGTCCCCACTTGGCCATGAGGCTCACTGGGTGATCTTGGGCCAGGGGTAACAACAACAACAATATTGTACGCCTTTTGGAGAAACAATAAAAACAATAGCAATAAAAATGTTTTATTTTATGTACAGTGCCATGTGCATCTGATGCTGCTATATAAAGCAACAAACAGGCAAACAAAGAATACTACTGTGGAAAACAGTCCACTCTTAAAAGTAGGCAGGCACCTTCACTGTTCTATTTTAGACACCTGCTGATTTTTTTCCCCATTTCAGCAAGCATATCCAGACACAATGGTTTACTTACATTTGTTCTAAATGTTTTATTGATTTTATCATTGTTTTTAATAATGGGTTTTTATGTATATTGCATTTTAACTGGTTGGTTTGTGTATTTTAATCATGTCTGATATATAATCAGACTGGGATAATTTTTTTTTGAACAAGTGGTCTACACATTTTCTAAATAAATAAATACAGTAAATGTGACATTTGGCTATGTTTCTTATTTGCACGATATATTCCTAATCATTATTTTTTTAAAAAGAAATCCTGGTCACAGAAATGGGTACGTGAAACCAGAATCGCTCCCTGCTCTATGTTATAGCTGTGTGTCTTATTAACTTTGCATGTTTAATTGTCTGGGATGATTATGCATTCCACGCTGAATTGAAGGGACTGAAGGACAGAAGGGGATACATTTGTTGTACGGTAGGTGTGATATTCAGAGACGCTGGATGCAGGGAACAGAATGCTGGAAAATTCTCCCGGCGCTAATCACGACACTGATTTGTTATGCCTGTTCTCTTCGCAGCAAAATCAAAGGGAACACATCTGAAAAAGTAGATAGTCTAATGAGTAAGACATTTGGTAAATAAGACCAATTAAAAAATCAAACGTGGTACACATCTGTAAAAACAGATAATATACCAGGTAAGACATTTGGCAAATAAAACCAAATAATGATGTTGTAAACCTCAGCCGCCCGTTCTGAAAGCGCATATTTACAGCGAGTGGTTTATTACTGAAAGCATGCTGAAGACTTCTTAAATACTTGAGCAAGATTGTCAATGGCTTGGTAACACAATCCTTGCCTTGTACACATAGATGGAAGGCCTGTGGCTCAGTTGGGAAAGACTGTAGCTCAGAGGTTAGACCATCTGCTTTGCATGCAGAAGGTCCCAGGTTCAACCCCCAGCATCTCCAGGTAGGGCTAGGAATTTCCTGGCCTGAAACCCTGGAGGGACATTTCCCGTCAGTGTAGATTTATTTATTTATTTATTTAATTACATTTCTAGACCGCCCTATAGCAGAAAGCTCTCAGGGCGGTGTACAACAAATAAAATCACAATTAAAATATGAGCAAGTGTGAAAAATATAGTACAATTATAAAAACATTAAACATGATAAAAATCTGAAATAGAATTGCCATTGAGTTTATAAATTAAGATCCATATTAGGTTTAAAATATTAAATTTAAAATGTTTAAAATGCCTGGGCGAAAAGGTAGGTTTTTACCTGGTGCCGAAAAGATAACAGAGAAGGCGCCAGGCGTATCTCGTCTGGGAGGGCATTCCATAGTTCAGGGGCCACCACCGAGAAGGCCCTAGATCTAGTTGTTGATCTCCGGGCCTCTTTATGAGTTGGGACCCAGAGAAGGGCCTTCGACGTCGAGCGTAGTGAACGGGTAGGTACATAGCGAGAGAGGCGTTCCACCAGGTATTGCGGTCCGATGCCGTTTAGGGCTTTATAGGTAAGAACCAACACTTTGAATCTGGCCCGGAAACATATCGGTAGCCAGTGCAGCTGCGCCAGGACAGGTGTTATATGGTCAAATTTCTTTGTCCCAGTGAGAACTCTGGCCGCAGCATTTTGCACTAGCTGAAGTTTCCGAACCGTCTTCACAGGTAGCCCCACGTAGAGTGCATTACAGTAGTCCAATCTAGAGGTTACCATAGCATGGATAACTGAGGCGAGATTCTCCCTGTTTAGATAGGGTCGTAGTTGGGCTACCAGCCGAAGCTGGTAGAATGCATTCCATGCCACCGAGGCTACCTGAGCCTCAAGTGACAGGAGCGGATCTAATAAGACCCCCAAACTATGTACCTGCTCCTTTAGGAGGAGTGTAACCCCATCTAGGGCAGGTCGAACGTCAACCATCTGGGCAGAGGGCCCTCCCACCAACAGGATCTCAGTCTTGTTAGGATTGAGTTTCAGTTTATTAGCTCTCATCCAGCCCATTATCGCGGCCAGGCAGCGGTCTAGTACATCAACAGCCTCACCTGATGAAGATGAAAAGGAGTAGTAGAGCTGCGTATCATCAGCATATTGCTGGAAACGCACTCCAAAACTCCTGATGACCTCACCCAGCGGCTTCATATAGATATTAAAAAGCATGGGGGACAGAACTGAACCCTGCGGGACCCCATATTGGAGTACCCAGGGACTCAAGTAATGTTCCCCCAGCATCACCTTCTGGAGACGATTCCCGAGATAGGAGCAGAGCCACCGCCAAGCAGTGCCTCCCACTCCTAAATCCGTAAGTCGCTCCAGAAGGATACCATGGTCGATGGTATCAAACGCCGCTGAGAGATCAAGGAGAACCAACAGAGTTACACTCCCTCTGTCTTTCTCCCGACAGAGGTCATCATACAGGGCAACCAAGGCCGTTTCTGTACCAAACCCCGGCCGAAAGCCCGATTGAAATGGGTCCAGATAATCAGTTTCATCCAAGAGAGCCTGGAGTTGGCGAGCGACCACACGCTCTAGGACCTTGCCCAGGAATGGAACATTTGCTACCGGCCTATAGTTGTCCAAATTATCAGGGTCCAAGGAGGGTTTTTTTAGGAGCGGTCTCACCACCGCCTGTTTCAGGCAGGGTGGGACCACTCCCTCTCGTAAAGAGGCATTAATCACCTCCTTGGCCCAGCCGGCTGTTCCATTCCTGCTAGCTTTTATTAGCCATGAGGGGCAAGGATCCAGAGCAGAAGTGGTCACCCGCACCTGTCCAAGTACCTTGTCCACATCCTCGAGCTGTACCAACTGAAACTCATCCAGTAAAACAGGACAAGACTGTGCTCTGGACACTACAATAATGCTACAATAATGGAGTCAAGGTCCCGGCGGATGTTCATGATCTTATCACGAAAGTGTCGCGCAAACTCATTACACCGGGCAATTGATGGTGTTATTGCGTCCTGGGGACCAGAGTGTAAAAGTCCCCGGACAACTTTATAAAGTTCCGCTGGGCGGTTAAGGGATGACTGAATAGAGACAGCAAAGTATTGCTTCTTTGCTGCTCTCACTGCCTTCACATAGAGTTTGGTAGAGACCCTCACAAGTGCATGATTACAGCCGTCGGGAGTTCGCCTCCATTTGCACTCAAGCCGTCTCCTTTCTTGCTTCATCATTCTTAGCTCTGGGGTAAACCAGGGAGCCAATTGAGCTCTGCAACGGAGAGGGCGCACCGGGGCGATCGTGTCAACTGCCCGGGCCATTTCCGTATTCCACAGCGTGGCCAGGGTTTCGACAGGACCGTCAATTCTATCAGCCGGAAAATTCCCTAGAGCCATCAGAAAACCCTCAGGATTCATTAGTCTCCGGGGACGGACCATCTTAATTGGTCCTCCACCCTTGCAGAGGGGAGAAGACAATGTGAGTCTAAACCTTAATAGGCCGTGATCTGACCATGACAAAGGAATAGATGTAAAATTCCTCACTCTCAGATCACCATCCCCTAATCCAGTGGCGAAAATCAAGTCCAGAGTGTGCCCCAACACATGTGTAGGGCCAGTAGCAAATTGAGACAGCCCCATGGCTGCCATGGAGGTCATGAAGTCCTGAGCTGCTCCAGATAAAGCGGCCTCAGCATGAATGTTGAGATCCCCCAATACCAAAAGTTTGGGGGAACGCAACAATAGATCCGAGACCACCTCTGTCAGCTCAGTTAGGGAGGCTGTTGGGCAGCAGGGTGGACGGTACACCAACAGTATTCCCAGTCTGTCTCGCTGACCCAACGTTATGTGCAGACACTCTAGACCATTAGCCACCTGGATAGGGTGCCTAACAAGAGGGATGGAACTTCTATAGACCACAGCGATTCCCCCTCCCCGACCCTCGGATCTACCCAGATGCTGAACCAAATACCCAGGTGGGCACAACTGGGAGAGATTAATACCTCCCAGATCGCTCACCCAGGTCTCGGTAACACATGCCAGATCGGCCGCCTCATCCACAATTAGGTCATGGATGAGGGAGGTTTTATTATTTACTGATCTGGCATTGAAAAGCAGCAACTGGAGATCCGAGGGTTGGCTGACAGAACTACCAGCAATCTTGTGGGTGTGGGGAGGACCGGAACACGTCACAGCCACCAGTTGTCTGGGGCGAGTTCCCCTTAACTGGCATGTCCTACTCACAGCGCCATACCTCCCATTACCCGTCACTACACTAATAGGGGCCCCCTTTGGTCCTCCCTCCCACAACACTGTCCTCTCGCCCAGGCACATAATAAAAATAAAATAAATAATAAAACTCATGGCATATACACACAATCACACACTCACTCATACAACCCACTCATACATTCAGACAACACAGCAGCATCCGAGGTGCTTCAGCAACCGGCAGTCCGTAGTAGCTGATGTGATAGGGGCCCAAGAGCGATGGACAGCAATGTCCCCCAGCCAGATGACAATGACAGCAGCAACGGTGGCGTACACCTCAGAAGAGACAGCAGCAGCACTACAGCCTCGCATTCCAGGACAGTCCAGCGGCAGCAACAGAACCAATTGTCTGATTTGGCATAGAACAGATTCCTATGTTGCAAAGAACCACCACATTAAATGGAATATAATTCCAAGTAAGGGACCTTAACAACCTAATAAACCTAGCAACCTAATAAAGTGAGATTATTTATTCACTGTTACACCATCAGGGTCAACAAACCACAAAGTATATTTCCCAACAAATTGGAATTTGGAAAAAACGAGTAACTGGGAACTAAAAAGATCAGACTCAAAACTGCCTATGATATGGATGTGGATGCTTTATAAAAAAAAATTTAAAACATGTGAATAACATGTACACATCTGTCATAGCTGAATGAGCAAGAGTAAATATAATATATACAAAAACTCTGAAATACAATATCAAAACATATGACCAAATGTGTTTCGACAGTCTTCTCCATCAATCGATATTCAAACAACAACTATACCACTATATATTGCTGTAAACCGCCCAGAGAGCTTCGGCTATGGGGCGGTATACAGATGTATTAAATAATAATATACAATACAGCATAAGTGTATGTAACAATACAATTTACAGTACAACTCCATTTAAACCTACAGAAATAAGATCTGGAGATTTCCTGAATGCCACGCCAAAATATATATAGAAGATACTCTCCAACTCTGTGAGCATTGCAAGACTGTCCCTCCAATTCAAACCAACTCAATAAAATTATTTATTTCTTAAATCTACACCAGTATTCAAACATGCTGTAACTCTGCTTTATTCCAACATCAGTGTCCTCAGTGCTTCAAAACACTGTTATTACTCACAGTTTTATGTCGCCCTTACGCCCAAAAACTCAGAGTGCCAAATACGGTTCCTCCATGCTCTTTTATCTTCACAACAACCCTGAGAGGTAGGTTAGGCTGACAGTTGGTGACTGGCCCAAGGTCATCCAGAGAGCTTCACGTTTGTGTGGCAACGTGAACCCTGGTCTCTCTGGTCCTAGTCTGACACTTTAACCATGACACCACACTGGCTTTCAGTGTTTGTCGGAAAGGTTAGGTTTGTTGGAAAGGAGGCAATCAGTGGCGCCTGAAGGCTCCATGTCAATGGGGCAGTGGAATCCACTCCAAGTTTTAGTCCAAAATTTCAAGGAGCTGTCCAATGTGCTGAAACTACCTCAGGTGCTGGCATGGAACCACCAACCACCACTGGAGGCAACTGAGGGAGGCAAGTGGTGTTGTCAAAAATGCAATCCTTGGTTGAATCAGAAGAGGCCCAATTTGAGGTCCCTTGAGCAAGCCGCACTGCAAGCTAAAGCTTCCCCACCAACAACTCTGCTCCCTCCCTGCCACTGGGGGAGAAAATCAATTCAGTTCACATGTTAAGGCTTGCTTACCTAACCTTCACGACAGTCGGTGTGGTGCAGTGGTTAAGGTATTGGACTACGACCTGGGAGACCAGGGTTCGAATCCCCACACAGCCATGAAACTCACTGGGTGACCTTGGGCCAGTCACTGCCTCTCAGCCTCAGAGGGAGGCAATGGTAAACCCCCTCTGAATACCGCTCACCATGAAAACCCTATTCAGAGGGTCGCCATAAGTCAGAATCGACTTGAAGGCAGTACATTTCCACCTATCCTTCACTGTCCCAAAGTGTATAAATACATATATTAATGGGGGGGGGGGAGGAAGCCATACAAAAATGCACTATATTAGGAGAAAGTGCTTTACCAAAAAAAAGTGTATATTAGGCAAGATTGCATACAAAAATGTGTATAGTAGGAGAAATCCACACTAGAATGCTGATGAACTTTCATGAAGATTTTTTTTAAAAAAAAATCACAAACTTAGAACTGAATCTAAGTTTAGAAACAGGAGCAACAGAGAGAGACTGAAACGGACGCATTTCCCATCCCAACTTACAGCCAGTCCAGGGGGTGGCCTTGCCTGCCGCTTAGTCTCAGCGCTGCCCTCGTAGAATGCCGCCAGGAAAGAGGAAGGGAACAAATCCCGCCCATCATTGGCTCTGCCTCCGCCTACTGTTGGCCTCTCTGGTTTCGACCCTACCAGTCCCAGGGGCCACCACCAGCCACCACTGGGTTATCTTCAAGTACGGGTGGGCAAATATGGCCATTTTGGTTTCTCTGTTTCTCATTCTTCCACTCATAGTTCTCGACATTTCCACACCTGCCTCTGTTTTTTTTCTTTTTTCAAGGGAGAAATTCATGAGAATTCATCAGCATTTGAATGCAAATTTCTTCGGTTGTATGCAGTTTTGCAACATATGCACTTTTTTTTTTGCAAACCAATTTTTCTCTAATATAATGCATTTTTGTCTAATCCCCCCAAATCTCTGTATTTCTCTGCATGCATATGCATTTTTGTACATGCTACAAGGCTAGAGAACTGCCCCACACAATTCAGAGAAGTCCAAATTTTGTAGGATGGCTATGCTTTGGTTCACAGATTCTTTCAGAAAGTGCAAATTAGGTAGTTTCACCTTGAAATGTGAACCAAATCAAACCTCCTCCATCCCTATCCTCAAGACCCATCTTTCCCAAGTTGTCTTTGGCTTAACCTCTTAGCCTCCATCCCAAGCTCCCCTGCGTCTCTTCTTAGCCTTGCCTCTTCCATTCTTCCCCTCCCTTTCTTCTTCCTCCCCAACTCTAGCTTTCTTTCTCCCCACAGTCAAAACTAGAAGTTCCTCAAGCCACTGTCCAGTCAAATGTAAGTGCTTTTAAAGTCCCATCCCTAGAAGGCAAGGAAATGGGGTCCAGCTGAGGAAGACTGAAGCTGGTAGGGGAGGGCCCCGTTTGCCCTAATAAGAGACCAGCGCCCACTGGGATAATCATCACAGTAATGAATGGCTCCTATTCAGGTACAGTCATGCACCAATTGTCATGAGCCACTATGAGCAGTCTTAGCCGGACAGGCACCTCCCCATTGGCATCAAACGATATATCAATGGCTTCTGGGATAAGTATTGCAATGCAGAAACAGCTCCATTTCTGGAGCTGTATTGTTTGCATCGTCAGTGACACAGAAGAAATCCCCCAAACACCCCAATGAGATCTATGAGCTTGAAATGCTAATTTACTTTAGAACAAGGACAGGGAATCTGTAGTCCTCCGTACATTGTTGGGCTCATAATAATGTAAGAAGAGCCTTGCTGCTGGATCAGGCCAGTGGCCCATCTACTCCAGCATCCTGTTCTCAGTGACTAACCAGATATGCCAGTGGGAAGCCACAACCTGAGCGCAGGAGCAGTATCCCCTCTTGTAGTTTCCAGCAACAGGTATTTGGAAGCACATAACCTCCTACTATGGAAGCAGAGCATAGTCATCATGGCTAGCAGCCACTGATAGACTTATCCTCCATGAGTTTGTTTTTGATGTTGTTGTTATGTGCCTCCAAGTCGACTACGACTTATGGCGACCCTATGAATCAGTGACCTCCAAGAGCATCTGTTATAAACCACCCTGTTCAGAGCTTGTAAGTTCAGGTCTGTGGCTTCCTTTATGGAATCAATCCATCTCTTGTTTGGCCTTCCTCTTTTTCTACTCCCTTCTGTTTTTCCCAGCATTATTATCTTTTCTAATGAATCATCTCATTAAATGATAACCTCAGTTTCATCATTTTAGCTTCTAGGGATAGTTCTGGTTTAATTTGTTCTAACACCCAATTATTTGTCTTTTTTGCAGTCCATGGTATACGCAAAGCTCTTCTCCAACACCACATTTCAAATGAGTTGATTTTTCTCTTATCAGCTTTTTTCACTGTCCAACTTTCACATCCATACATAGAGATCGGAAATACCATGGTCTGAATGATCCTGACTTTGGTGTTCAGTGATAACTCTTTGCATTTGAGGACCTTTTCCAGTTCTCTCACAGCTGCCCTCCCCAGTCCTAGCCTTCTTTTGATTTCTTGACTATGAGTTTGTCTACTCTTCTTTTAAAGCCATCCAAGTTGGTGGCCATCACTGCCATCCAACTTGCATCAGCCCCAGGCTGCACAGTCAAGGGTCAGGGATAAATGGGAGTTGTCATCCAGCAACCTCTGGAGGGCCATGGACCCGCTATCTCTCCTTTAGAAGGTCTGCTTGCCTTCATCCACGCATGCTCAGCTGTGTGATCACCCAAGCATTTAAGGAGCAACATGTTGCCAGTGTGCTAAAATTAGTTAAGCAGCACAGCAGAGAGTAACAGTTGTCTGAAATGCGAGTGTGCCAGCGTGTGTGCGCTTTTACCTAAGGAAGCAGGCTTTTACCCTGCCTTAGGGATCATTGAGACTTGAGACTTAGTAAAATAAGAAAAGCTACCTTATTTGTAGAAATACATAGTAGATAGAAAGGCATACCTAGTTCTAACTAACTACGTTGGAGGCACAACGCCCAGGTGTGGGAGTTGGCCTCATGGCTAGGAGAGAGATAGCAGAGACAAAAGGTGTCTCCTCTCTCCTGGACAGTCGGAGAAGAGAAAAGAGGGCGGAAGGAGGAGAGGCAGATAAGCTTCCCTTAAGACGTATCAGTCTAGCAACGGAAGTCAGTCAGAGCATCACAGGTAAAGGTAATCAAGCCTATCCATCTGGAGGACCCTAGCTCTATCTCCCTTCTGGAACATAAACAAAAGAGCAAAACAGGAGTTGCTCTTGCCCCACTTCCAACACAACACATGAGCCCCTTCATTCTGTGAGCGCTGGAAGAGAAAGCAACCCCGCACAAAGACCCAGGATTGGGGAGCGCTCCGAATGGGTGGTACTCCTTCCATTGGGCCACTCCACATATCAACGCCAAACAGGGCTGGCCCAAGGCATTTTTCTGCCCAAGGCAAAGGACAAGATATCGTGTCCTCTCCCAATGCCATGTACTGACTGGACTTGGCAGATGGGGATGGGATAGTATCCTCTACAACACTGGAGGCAGCAGGCCGGAGAATTAAGGGGGCCAGGAGAGGCCAGGTGACAGCAGAGGGGAATGGCTGGGATCTCAGGAGGAATGGCCCTGAGCGTCTGGCACCTGAAGTGGCCTCAATCTGCCTAATGCAAGGGTGGAGGACCTCAGGCCTGGGACGCAAATGTGGTCCTCCATGTCTCTCTAAGTGGCCCTTAGAACTTTCCCTGGGCCACACCTGTCTCCTCTGACCCACACCTCTTATCCCCATCCCACAACCCTCACCAGCCCTACTCTGCCTCCCCCACAAGTGCTTTTGTCCAGCTGGAATGTGTCCTTTGGCTCCAATTGTGCCTCTTGCTATGCCCGGATGGAGGAGAGGCGCATGGGTGGCTCTAGAAAACCTCTGGCTTTTGTGTGGCTGGAATGTTGTCTGCAACACACAGGTGAGAATCAGATCCTTCCCTCTGGCTGCTTTGGCCTCTGGCCTCACCCATCACTGGCATGCGCCCCCCGGAAAGGGCATGTGGCCCTGAAAAAGGGGCCCCACCACTGGCCTGATGGTAGGATTGGCTTTGCCATCAAGCACGGGGTATGTAGGTGGGCTTACAAAAGAACACCAGTGGCAACAGCAGGGAAGGAAGAGGAAGATGCTGAAAGCAGCAGATCAGCCGGGCAGCCAGCTGAGTGGTGGCCATTACCTCTCGCTATCATGGGCCCCGTGGAGCATTCCTGGAGTGATCACAAGGAGGAGGAGGTAGTCTGGGATCCTGGGAAGGGGCCCAGTGGGTGGCAGCAGGAAGGGACAGAAACAGGAGAAAGGTTAAGCACTTTTGACAGTGACAGCTCCGCCCCGTCGTTCCAGTTACAGGTGAAGAAATGCTGTCTGACAACGAGCCAGCCCCCTTTCCTTCCTGCAGCCCTCTCTCATCCCCTGAGCCACCTCCCCACGCCTCTTCTTGAGGAGGAGGGATCAAAGGCTCAACCAGCGGTGGTGTCCAAGGAGGATTTTGATGAAGTACTGCCACCGCCAAGGATGTGCAGGTAGATACACAGACACGCAGAGATGGCGCCAGCTTTTTTGAGTGCCGGAATGCTATCCCAGTCCCATTCAGGAAGAAAAACCCACCCAAGCAAATAGAATGTCTGCCCCAAGCCTATTTAAAAGGTTTCAAGGGAAATGTCTAATTGCTGCAACAACATCTTAGCTTTTGTAGCCATGCTTCGTGAAACTCAGCAATATGACATGTGAGAAGGATCTTGGAATTGTCGTTGATCACAAGCTGAATATGAGCCAACAGTGTGATGTGGCTGCAAAAAAGGTGAATGCTATTTTAGACTGCATTAACAGAAGTATAGTTTCCCAATCGTGTGAAGTATTAGTTCCCCTCTATTCAGCACTGGTTAGGCCTCATCTTGAGTACTGCGTCCAGTTCTGGTCTCCACACTTCAAGAAGGATGCAGACAAACTGGAACGGGTTCAGTGGAGGGCAACAAGGATGATCAGGGGACTGTAAACAAAGCTCTATGAGGAGAGAGTGAAAGAACTGGGCATGTTTAGCCTGGAGAAGAGAAGACTGAGGGGGAGACAGGATAGCATTCTTCAAGTACATGAAAGGTTGCCACAGAGAGGAGGGCCGGGATCTCTTCTCAATCATCCCAGAGAGCAGGACATGGAATAATGGGCTCAAGTTGCAGGAAGGCTGTTTTTGACTGAACGTCAGGAAAAACTTCCTAACTGTTAGAGCCATACGACAATGGAACCCATTACCTAGAGAGGTAGTGGGCTCTCCAACACTGGAGGCATTCAAGAGGCAGCTGGACAGCCATCTGTCGGGAATGCTTTGATTTGGATTCCTGCATTGAGCAGGGGATTGGACTTGATGGTCTTAGAGACCCCTTCCAACTCTACTAGTCTATGATTCTATGATAAGCCATTTAGAGGTGCAGAGTTCTGTGTAATTGGTAAGCTGATCTATGAAATACTCTAAGCTGAGATTTCACATCAAACATAACGGAGAAAAACACACCAGTGACTGAGTCTGAATCCAACGGGGCTGGCCAGGACAGTTGCTCTGGGATATCGAGGGTACTTCCAGTAGTGGCTCCCTGGTACTCATCAAAGTGGCATAAGAGCAAGCCAGGGCAGCGATGTCAGTGGCGGCGTGTCCTGAGCGCCACCACCTGCTAATGCCACCATGCACACCATGCACAGCAACATGCATATGGACCCAGGCCAGCCTCTCTTGGAAGCAAACTGCACAAACCATGGAGCCATTTCTTATTGCCATGGAACAAACATGTTGTTATATTTATATGCAAGGGTTTATGCACATCCAACACTTTGGAGGGCCCTGAGATGAAGTTTAACATCTCTCTGGGAGGTTCTTTTCTTTTCTTCATTCAGAACCTCAAAGGGAAAGACACACTCCCTTTTTTGTTTAGAGGATTTATAGTCTTGATGACCCAGGGGAATTGCAGGTGTGACTAATCACTTAGGAAGTGATGCCCTTGATTAAAACAACAGCAACCTGGCTTCTGTTTCTGTTTATTTATAGGAACGTGCTGGGAAACAATTCACGAAGCACTGGATCCTCAGGGATAGGCCGACAGATTTTCCTGCTTCGGCAAAGGACATGGTTCCCACCCACCCCCACACCGAATTTATTTATTTATTTATTATTTGATTTATATCCCGCCCTTCCTCCCAGCAGGAGCCCAGGACAGCAAACAGAAACACTAAAAACACTTTAAAACATCATAAAAGACCTTAAAATACATTGAAACAAACCAATGTTAAAAACATTTTTTTAAAAAGCTTTAAAAACATCTTTATTTTAAAAAAAGGGTTAAAAACATATTATTAGAGAAAACATATTAAGCATATTAAAAGCAATGCTAACACAGACGCAGACACAGACGCAAAATGTATTTATTTATTAAATTTATAGCCCGCCTTATGGCCAAAAGGCCCTCCAGACAGCTTACAAAAACACGAATATAGCACTACATCATAATACATCAATACAATAATGCAATTCTAAAAATTAAATAACAAAAAAAACCAACAGGATCCATGATTTGAAGTACATTGAATGTTTGCAAACAAAGAGATGGATTTAAGAACATAAGAAGATCCTGGGTGCTGGGTCAGGCTAATAGTCCACCTAGGCCAGCACTCTGTTCTCACGTGGCCATCCCAATGCCCATGGGAATCCCACAAGCAGAACCACTGTGGCATAACAACATAACAAAGTTACTTTAGAATGTTTTCCCCCATATTCAGTTCAGCTCTTAGCTAGGGACAGGGCAGAAATTAGATTCAGTTTGCAATTAAAGCTGAATATCACGTTTATGCTTTCTGAAACAATATACGAAACACAGCCAATATGAAACAATGTTTACAAAAATTCATATATTAGGGGAAAGTGTGCATAAAAATATTATATTAGTGAATATAACATACAAAAATGTTTTAAAAATGATTAGTGAACATATACAAAAAATATTATTTTGGGAGAAATTGCTTGCAAAATGTGTTTATTAGGAGAAATTTGCACTAACATGCTGAAGAATTTTGACTTTTTTAAAAAAATCACAAATTCCTGCAGAAATGTGGAGAATTGAATGTAAGATTCTTCGATCCATACCTTTAGTGCAATGTCTTCCTCCTACCTTTCCTGTTCCCCTGCCAACAATCAGCTTTTGACTGAGCAATGCAGGGCAGTTGATTCAGATGCATGCGGGTGATGAACTGACTCGCGCCAAACTTCTGCAGCCAAACATCAAAGGAAGTTACATGTTCCTTTCTGATCAAGACCACTGCTTTTCCTCCAGCAGATGTTCAAGTAGCTTATCTGTGCAGCTCCCCCATCCGTCATTACTATTTTTAGTGACTTAATCACTGTTGATGTTTAATGGAAGATCAAAACAGAGTGGTATGGTAATTTGTTTATGCATAGGGAGTTAATTACTACATTTAACACACACACAGAGAGAGAGGCATGCCCCCCTATGTGGCTGTGGTTCAGAATATTCCAATGTGAAATATGCTTATCACTGATGGGCCAGTTCAACCTTTTGTTCAGAACCATGAGAACTGGAATCTTATTATTATTAATGGCAGTACTATAGCTCAGTGGTAGAACATCCATTTTGCATGCAGAAGATCCTAGAGTTCAATCGCTGGCATCTCCATATAAGGTTGGGAAAGACTCTACCTGAAACCCTGGAAAACTGCTACCACAGTGCAGAAAATATTGTGCTGGGTGGACCAATGGTCTGACTCAACATAACGCAGCTACCTATGTGGAAGGAGGGCTAGCAAACTGAGGGTAAAGGCAGACAGAATAGAGACCTCATGGTGTATCCCTCAGAGAGAAGCATGCCTTTGCCTTGCAGCAAATCAGATGTAGGCTTTCTCTGTGTCCTCCACCACCCCATTTAAAAAGTGCTGTTTATGTGGCAAAATTGCATTTGGAGGGAGGCTTCCTTGGTGACATCACAGGAGAACAGCTGATCAGTACCATCAGCATGGAGTCCTAGGTAGGGAGGAAAAGATCTGTCAATTTCAGTTCTCTCAGTTGCTCACTTTTTTAATGTTAAATTCTGCGTTGTTTTTTTTAAATCCTCATGAAAACCCTCCAGCATTTTAGGGCAAATTTCTCCAAATAAACACATTTTTGTAGGTAGTTTTGACCAATGTACACATTTTCCCAAACAATTTGCCTTCATGTAATGCCATTTTTGTATGTTATTTTCACTGATATATTCATTTTATGCACACTTTCCCCTAACAGATGCATTTCTGTAAACATTGCTTGGTTAGTGAACTGCATCACAAAATTTGCATAAGTGTGAATTCCAAAAGATGGCTGTGTTTCGGTTCTCATATTGTTTCAGAAAGTGCAAATCTGATAGATTCGACTTGAAATGCGGCCTGAATTGAATTTCTCACCCATCCCTAGTCCTACATGAGAGGCTGGAGGCTGAGAGGGGAGATATATCAGAAGGGGAAGGAATTGGTATGGGTTTATATTTATTAATGTGTATTAATGTAACATTTGCATCTGTAATATGGTGTATTTATTAATTTGTATTAATTTGTTAATATATATATATATATTTGTATTAATGTAACATTTGTATTCATAAAATTGTGTATTTTTGTAGCATTTGTTGCTTAAGTAGTCTTTTTTTAACTTTCTGTAAGCCACACAGAGATATTTTTTTTTCCAAAGAGGAAGAGATATGTTGGGACTGAATGCATGGAGAGTGCTTCCAGGTTGGCTCCATGACTCTATATGCATTGCATCAGTCCAGAGGAGAGGGTATTTTATTTCTTACTTATTTATTTATTAGATTTATATCCTGCCCTTTCTCCCAGTAGGAGCCCAGGACAGCAAACAAAAGCACTAAAAACATTTTAAAACATCATACAAACAGACTTTGAAATATATTAAAACAAAACAATCATTAAAAACGTATTTACAAAGGTTTAAAAAATCTTTAAAAAAAGAAAACAAAAGGTTTAAAAACATATTAAAAAGCAATTCCAACATAAACACAGACTGGGTTAAGGTCTCTACTTAAAAGGCTTGTAGAAAGAGAAAGGTCTTCAGTAGGTGCCAAAAAGATAACAGAGATGGTGCCTGTCTAATATTTAAGGGGAGGGAATTCCAAAGTGTTGGTGCCACACCACTAAAGGTCAGCTTCCGATGTTGTGAGGAATGGACCTCCTGATAAGATGGTATCTGCAAGAGGCCCTCACCAGCAGAGCACAGTGGTCGACTGGGTATGTAAGGAATAAGAAAGTCTTTCAGGTATCTTGGTCTCAAGCTGTATAAGGCTTTGTACACCAAAACTAGAACCTTAAACTTAGCCTGGTAGCTAATAGGTAGCTATTCATAGAATCATAGAATCATAGAGTTGGAAGGGGCCTTGTAGGCCATCGAGTCCAACCCCCTGCTCACAGCAGGAAATCCACAGCTAGAGCATCTCCCGCAGATAGCTGTCCAGCCTCTGCTTGAAGACATCCACCATATTGATGATGGCTGGACACTATGGGGACTTTGGAAAGCCTTGTGTGATAGGGTGGGTGAGGTCTGGTCCCACTTTCACTGGAATGATCAGGCTGGCAGCCAGTGGTGACTGGTGGCTCCAATGCCAATGGACCAGTGAATCCGCTAGGCATCTTGCTATCAATTCAGCAACCTGGACAGCTCCTTGAAAGTTCAGACTAACACCCGGAGCAGATTCACTGCCCCACTGACATCAGAGCCACAAGTCACCACTGGTGGTGGTCCATATGGCAGGCCTTGTTTCAGGAAGTGCCCTACTGCTGGTCCATCTATTTCAGTATCGCCTACACTGACTGGCAGTGGCTCCCCAGGATTTCAGGCAGGGGACATTTCCAGCCCTACTTGTAGATGCCAGGAAATGAACTTGGGACCTTCTGCATGCAAAGCAGATGCTCTGCCACTGAGCTACTGGACCTTCCCCCAAGTGCATAGCCACTACACTACCCAGGGCCGGCTCCAGGCATGCCAGGGCCCTTGGGCATCAGCTTGCCCTGGGCCCCATGCCCCCTACCTATCTCCTGTCTTTTACTATTGCCATTAACCGAGATGGCGGCCATGGTTTCCCTAAGGGGATGAAGCCTCCGCCGCCATCTTTGTTGATGGCACGCGTGCGTGCTATGCACGCGCATCTCTGCCATCAACTAAGATGGTGACAGGGGCTTCAGTACTTTAGGGAAACCACAGCCACCATATTCATTAAGGGCAATACTAAAAGGCAGGAGACAGGTAAGTAGGGGCGTGGGGGGCCATGGATAGCCGTGGATTGCGGAAGGGGAGCGGAGGGGCCGCAGAGGGGCCCCCTGTTACCCTGTAGCTGCAGGGACCCTCGGGCCAGTGCCCCACCTGGCCACCGTTTAGAACCGGCCCTGACACTACCCCACCAGCTTGCTGCATTATACCAAGCTCCTTCAAACCCCAGGGAAGCCTACTGGCACTGCCTGAAAGTTGCTCAGCCCCGTTCAGCGTGGGTCTCTACCTCTAATCTTAAAACTAAAGGCAGTCTTGATTGCAACCCTAAGCAAGAGCTAAACATAGTTTCTCTCCTAATCTCTTGGGATCAGTTCATTTTATCTCCCTGCTTAATTGAATGAATGAGAAATTAGATAAAACTTTGCAGAGCAAATCTTTCAGCAAACGCGGGTGGAAAATATTCGGCAGGCTCTCTGCATGTTCACAGCTGCTCCTTTGTTTTGCGGAAGTGTGGGGTTTGATTTAATGTAAGTCCTGCACACACTCCATCCCTATTAATTCTATTGTACATATTAAATGTCCTCCTTGCAGAAGGGGAGACCAAAAACAAATAGCATGTGTTGTAAGTGTATGATGGGGAAGAGAGCACCAATATTTCTTCCCCCGAAAAGCCCTCTGTGATTGAAGGATGTGAAACTCTCCACTAAAAAGGATTTGATTTAGAGGGAAAGTGATCGCCTTGAATCGGGCAAGTGCTCAGGGAATTTGGAAGGGGATTAGAAATACACAGGAAAGGAATGAAGAATCTTACAGTTTTGGCGGCTTGCAGAAGGAGCCTGATGTGCCTCTGTGGCATTTCGGTTACTCTTAGGTAAAGTGCTTTTGCCAGGGTGGAGAGCCTCAGGCCTGGAGACTGAATGTGCCCCTCTAGGCCTCTCAACCTGGCCCTCCAGGCTTCTCATCCTGGCCCCCAGGATTCTCCTGAGCCACACTCATCATTGGCCCTGCTCTGTGCCCCTTGGAGGGTTTTCACTTGGCTGGAATCTGTCATGAAACTGTGATATTGCCTCTTGCTTGCAGGGTTGGAGGGTGTGTGTGTGTGTGGTGTGTGTGTGTGTGTAAAGATCTCAGACTTTTGCATGGCTGGAACAGAGCCCACTGTATAGAGGTAACATTTGTTACTCAACCCATTTTTGCCCCTGGCCTTGCCCACTGCAAGTTGCTAAGGAGGGAATGTGACCCTGGGGTTGATAAAGGTTCCCTACCCCTGGCTCCTACCCTCCCTCCTTGCCTCCCACTCTGTACCCCCATATCAGCTCTCTCTCTCTCTCTCTCTCTCTGTGTGTGTAGGGGGGGAATGGGTTCTAAATTCCTCTCGTCAGTGGCAACATAGAGGAGAGGGGTGGGGGTGGGCGGGCAGTATGTCATAGCCAAACTGGATCCCCTTACAAATCAGGAAATGCCCCTTTCCTGAGTATGCCTAATCCTCTTCAATATTCCTTATGCACTTGTGTGATTCTCCCACAGACATCAGCATTTTACAGAGGAGAAACGTTCTTAGACAGGACAGATCCCCTCCTCTTGACCCAGGGAACAGCTCTCCCTTCCCTTGCCCTTTAGGCAAGGATGTGGGCAAAAATATCCCAATTGGGAACTGATGCAGCACCAAGGCTAGCAAATGATCCCTCAGCTAGCCTCCGGACCTGGCCAAATACCGGAGAGGTGCGGGAGTGCGATGGAATAGCCACAAAAACTCAGCAAAGGACTAGGAATGAAGGAGGAATTCAATTCAGCTGCTTTTAAAGCCCCATTTATCAAACATGCACTTTCTGAAACAGTGCAAAAAATGAAACACAGCCATCTTTTGAAATTTGCACTTAACTGAATTTTGCAATGCAGTTCTCCAACCAAGCAATGCTTACAAGAATGCATATCTTAAGGGGAAATGTGCTTAAAAATGAATATATTGGTGAAAATAACATGCAAAAATGCATTATATTAGGAGAAATTGCTTGCAAAAATGTGTACTATAGTCAAAACTGCATACAAAAAGGTGTTTATTATGAGAAATTTGCACTAAGATGCTGGAGAATTTTCACAAGGATTTTTTTTATGTATATTAAAAAATAGCCAATTGCTGCAGAAATGTGGAGAACTGAATTTAAGACTGGAAACATGAGAAACTGAGAGGACAAAATGGACAGATCCTTCCCCCCTTAGCAAGGACCCTGCCTTCCACTACCTCCTCTCTCTTGCTCTCCAGATTGGCCGTCCTCCTGCTCCCCAACACCTTTCTGAGAGAAGGCAGCCTCTCTTGGCAGGGAAGCCCTGCAGATGTCTTATTCATCCAAAAGCAAGTCCAGCTCGAAGAGATGGGAAACCCTCCACAATCCTCCCAAGGAGCAGCAGCCATCTTCCAGCCTCCACGTTGGCATCCCATTATTGCCTTGATGCCTAGGCTCTGCTGGTTTCCCCTGATGGCGCCTGTCAGAGAGGATACCACACCAGTCAGCCCAAAGTTTGGCATTCTTTCCAATGCAGCTGAGCCCACCAGGAAACCTTGTCTGCTTTTGGCTCCTGCCGTCGCTGGGAGTTTGCCTCCTCGTGCCGGCATTTTGCAAGGCATAGTGCTCAAATGAGCTGCATGCCTAAAAGAAAAGAAAAACAGGATGGAACCACTTTCTTGCTTTAGTTCTGCTGGTTTGCAGCTCAGCAGATGCCCTGCTGTGTATGTCCAAACTGGGTCATCCTCCTTTTTCTTGCAAAGGAAAACTTAAGAGCAAAGCAATCTGCCCAAAGATGCATACACAGAAGGTGTGTGGGGGTGGGGATGGCCTTGCTTGTCAGATGACTAAGGAGTCTGTCCAAACTCTGATTTATGCGGCTGGATGGGTGTCTGAGGTTCTTCCATCTGCAGAAGACTCCACTTGCCAGACGATGGGCTGATGAGAAGCTGGGCTTCAAAGGGGAGGGTGGAAGCCCCCAAAGCAAATTGGAGCACATCAACAGTTTTTTCTAGAGCTTTTCTCAAAGGAAAACGTTGCAGATATCAATGCTGGGATGGAGAGATTTCAGAGGGTAGGTTCAAATTAGGGATGGATGAATCTGCCAGTTTTGGTTTCTCTCGGTTTCTCAATTTTCCAGTCGTAAATCCAGGTCTCCACATTTTTGCAGCAATTTGTGATATTTATTATTATTATTATTATTATTATTATTATTATTATTAAAATTTATACCCTACTTTTCTTCTCAAAGGGAGCCCAGGGCAGCAAACAGATGATATAGCAGTAAGATCATCTTAAAAACAAAACATCTTAAAACATATTTAAAAACACCTTAAAAAAAACAGTTCCAATACAGATATATCTGACCCTCATGAACATTCATCAACATTGTAGTGCAAATTTCTCCTAACATGCACATTTTCTGTATGCAGTTTTGACTCATATACACATTTTTGCAAGCACGTTTCCCTAATATAATTCAGTTTTGTACATTTCCACAAATGCATACATTTTCATGCAAAATTTCCCATAATATATGCTTATTTTCCATATTGTTCGGTTGGAGAACTGCGTTGCAAAATATCAGTCCATGTATCACTCTGTTTTTCAGTCTGCATCTTGGTTCAAGAAAATAAATTAGGGTAGTTTCTCATTAAAATGCAAATCAAGTCGCATTTCTCCCCCGCTCCTAATTGTGGCTCAGTCCAGGTTGGCAGGGGGCATCTGTGGGCCAGGTCTGGTGACTCCTGGGTCTTGTCTTCAATGGCCTCTTAGCCACCCCCCAAGTCATATGAAATAATGTAGGTTAAGACTGTGCCAAATATTTGCCCATTTCCGATTTTTAATACTGTTTAGTGGCGTGGAATTTCTTCCAAAAGCCGCTTTGATTGTGACAATTAACTCACTATTTTCAATCCTCTCCCATTGTTTCTCTTATCTGTGGCTCTTCCTTCAGGGTCATTTCGGTCTGCTGCTGCTGCTGCTTCCTCCTTCCAGGATTAGTCACATGGGTGATCCCATCCAATCAGAGACCACCATATAGAATGACTTCAGAATGCTACGTATTCTGTCGGTGGGCTCCAAGTCCCACTAGCCCCAGCTAGCATGGCCAATAGTCAAGGATTATGGGAGATGTAGTCCAGCAACAGCTGAAGGACACCATGTTGGCTACCCTTGTCCTATATGATAGCACACCGAATGCCACTAAGGGCAAGTGAGGACAATTCAGAGTGAGCAAGGGGAGAGCTCAGTGGCGGATCATCTGTTTTGCATGCAGAAGGTCCCAGGTTTAATCCTTGGCATCTTCAGATAGGGCTGGGAGAGACCCTTGTCTGAAACCTTGGAAAGCCACTGCCAGTCAGTGTAGACAATACTAAGCTAGATGGACCGGTCATCCTCACTTGGTAGCAGGCAACTTCTTTTGTTCCTATATTCCTAAGTAAGGACAAAGACAAAAGAGGAGAGAGAGAGAGAGAGAGAGAGAGAGAGAGAGCATTTTTGCAGCGATCACCCTCCCAGTTTACCAGAAATTATCTGATGTTGCTGAAAATGCTTGTGCAGAATGGGGGGGGGGTCATTTCAGCTGAGCTCTGTTCAAGATTCAATTGCAACGCAACAAAACACAAAACACAATGAGCCACCCCCTGCAACAAACGATGTATTTGAAGTACTTACGTTGTAGTTGTTATTTTTCTTTTTCATACCCATAGCAACCAAGGTCAAACAAGTCCTCCCCTCCCTCACCCCCTTGATTATAAAGTAAAGGCATTGGTGGCTTTGGCATCTATACAGGCCTTTTCATTTGTTTATAAAAACAGCCAGTTAGTGAGTCAATACAGTGAGCAGGGCAGCCATAGGAGCGCTCCTGAGGAATATTCCAGAGTGGTCTTAACCACAGAAGGGGGCATACTCGCCTTTCCCCCAATAAACACCTCCCTTGAATGACGCCGTTGCATTTCTTTTTTTGACCCACACTCACTTATTGTCTGATGCAGTTCTGGCTTGTGACAAACATTCACAGGGAGAACGCAAGCAAGGGAACCAGCTTCCCACCTGGAGATTAAGGTACATGGTCCTTCCAAGTCTCCCCTGAGATGAAGATGCATAATAAGGATGCGTATGAATCTCTGGCCCTCCATATGGCATCGAACTCCATCACCCATCAGCCCCAGCTGGCATGGTCAAAGGTCAGGGATGATGGGATTTGTAGGCCAACAAACATCTGGAGGCCGACATGTTCTTTATCCCTTCTCCATAATGTTCTCATGCAACCAAATCTGTAACTGTTACTGTGTCCACCCAGTTCCTCCACTGGGAATGCTGTAGTCAGAAGGACCTGAAATTTGTGTGTGGAGAAGAGAAAGGTCCACAAGAGGAGCAGAGTAGGGTGAAATGTTATGCATGGTGGCTCTATTTCAAGGTGAAAGTGGGCTCCTGCTAGGAGGAAGAGTGGTATATAAATCAAACAATAATTAAATAAATAAAGTCCACAGGAGGCCCTGGCCGCCCTTCAGCAAAGGCAGTGCCAATGATGACGTGTTGATGAGCTCCCTGCAAATATATCCCCATATCAGGGATGGAATGCTCTGTCAATTTCGGTTCTCTCAGTTTCTCACTTTCCCAGTCTTCAATCCCCTTCTCCACATTTCTGCAGAAATTTGTGATTTTTTTTAAAAAAAAATCCTCCTGAAAATTCTTCAGCATTTTATTGTGAATTTCTCTTAATAAATACATGTTTGTATGCAGTTTTGACTCATATTCATGTTTTTGACAAGCAGTGTATCCTAATATAATGCACATTTGTATGTTCATGAATATATTCATTTTTATGCTCATTTCTTCCTAATATATGCATTATTGTAAACATTGGTTGGAGAACTTCATTGCAAAATTTGGATAAGTGTGAATTTTGATGGATTTCAAGTCTTTCAAGTGTTTCAAGTCTCATATTGTTCCAGAAAGCGCGAATTTGGTAAATTTGGCTTGAAATGTAAACTGAATCAAATTTCTCCTCCATCCTTACCCAATATACATGCACCCAATATACATGCAATCCAGGATTGATATCACCCTCTGTTGTCCTTGGGTCTTTGCTCTCTTCATAAACTCAATCCATCATCTATCTTCCTGCTCACTCATTGATATAATGCTTCAGAATGTTCAGATTGCTTCTTCGTGTACATTATGTCATTGTGCTCCTTAATAACAGACCCTGTAGAACAGGGATGGGCCACCTGTACCCCTCCAGACATTGTTGAGCTCCACCATAACAACATAAGAAGAGCCAGTGGTCCACCTAGTCCAGCATCCTATTCTCACAGCGGCCAACCAGATGCCACAAAGGGAAGCCCACAAGCAGGATCTGAGTGGCGACCGCACTCTCTCCTCCTGTGGTTTCCAGCAACTAGTATTCGGAAGCCTATTGCCTCACTGGAGGAAGAATATATCCATCAGGGCTAGTAGCCTTATCCTCCATTAATTTGCCTCAACCTCTTTTAAAGCTATCCATGAAAGATTCAGCAAAGACAAAAGAAAATATCTCTTCACACAAGCTCATAAACTCTGGAATTCACTCCCACAAGAGGCAGCGCAAGAGCACCCTCCTGCGGTGTCCAGCAACTGGTATTCGGAAGCACACGGCCTCCCACCAAGGAGGCAGAGCATAGCCATTGTGGCTTGTAGCCACTGATAACCTTATCCTCCATGAGTTTGCCTGGTCTTTTTTTTTAAAAAAAAGAAAGTCAAGTTGGTGGCCATCATTGCCTCTTGTGGGAGCGAATTCCATAGCTTAACTACGTGCTATGTGAAGAAGGACTTTCTTTTGTCTGTCCTAAATCTTCCAACATTCAGCTTCATCGGATGTCCATGAGTTCTAGTGTTACGAGAGAGGAAGAAAAGCTTTTATCTATCCACTTTCTCCATGCCATGCTTGGGGATGATGGGAGTCGTAGTTCAGCATCTTCCAGAGGGCCAGACGTTCCCAGGTCAGTGTTATTGTTAATCCCACATAGAAGGCTGGGGCTGAGGGTAGATGACTTCCCTAAGGAACACCTAAGCAAGTTTGAGTCAAAGGTGAAATTCAGTTTCAAACAGGGACTTCCTAATTTCTAGGTTCCACCTGCACCCTGCATTTAAAGCATCATCACAGCACTTTAAACAGCCATGGCTTCCCCAAAATGCCCTGGGAACTATAGTTTGTGGAAGGTGCTGAGAGTTCTTAGGAGACTCCCTGTTCCCATCACAGAACTGCAATTCCCAGAGTTCCCTGGGAAGAGGGATTTATTGTTAAACCACTCTGAGAACTGTATCTCTATGAGGGGAAGAGGCGTCTCCCAACAATTTACTGATATCTCCACTGCATGGCACGAATAAATTGGGTCTGGAGGCTGGTGAGCCATGAGAAATGGCATGGTGGGTCAAATACATCCTATGGGCCTGGGTTCACTTGCCCTCCTCTTAAACATTCATGGCATTAATAATAAGGCTTGGTGAATCCATCTTTTTACAGTCTGTGTCATGTCACATGTGTTGAGCTAGATATCTGTTCCATTCCATTTATTCATTGATCTGCAAATCATCATCATCTTAACATCTAAATTTGTAAATAAATGCAAATTTGTATAAACATTTTAAATGGAATGTGTTTGCTTCTAAAACACACATTTCAAAACTCACTTTCTTGCAAAATAACATTTTTGTTGCGTTTTGATAGATACAATGACGGAGAAGAGCCTTGCATTGCAACATTCAGAAAAGTGTGAAATCTGGTGGATAGTGAAGTTTGGATATGGACCTTAGTCCGAGAGGTGCAGAACAGGTCCATACCAGAGTTTGCAAAGGATGAATTCCTCAAGCATCTGTAATATATGCATACTGTCAAGCCCCAAACCTTTGGCCAAAAGTTTAGCGGTTGTATCGTATCATAGGACAAGTCGCTCTTCAGGTCCCCAGTCCTGAAAGCAAGAACAGCCCCTCATGACAAGTGTACATATTTTCTCCAACATTTCAAAGGGGGAAGGAAAGGGGGAAAGACATGTTAAACACACACACACACACACACCCCAAACAAACCCCAAAAAGAATTGAATATAACTGAGCAAAAACTGCTGACAGGCAGTGTGCAGAGCAGAATGAAAATTCTTTCTGACTCTCTAATTATCCCTTCCTTCTTGACTTCAGTATCACATGTAACCATGTGTAGAATCATAAAATAATTATGCAGTGTACTAGCTTTTCTGGGAGCATGTACCACTGTTTCCCTAATTCTTTATCTCTTCCATTGATCGTGGCATGTGTGCATTGATCCAAGTCGGCCATCTGGTAAGGCGAGATAAGCGTGGCAGTGTCTTTGCATTGGACTGTCACTCAGGGAGGGGGCAGATTTTGGCTGTAGGGAATTACGGGGGCAGGATTAGCCCTCGTCCTGTGAGCAAACTGAATTTGAAATGCAATGTTGCAGCTGCATGGGCCATGTTGCTAACTTCTGGGTTTTTGCCCATGCATCGGCAAGATGATTTCCCCCCCCTTCCTAAGTGGAGAGAGACACAGCACTTGCATGAAGATGATATATATATATATATAAAAACCCGTGTAGCGATATCTGTCTCTCAAATCTTTGATAGTTCTAAGCCTGCAAATGGAGGATGCATTCCCATCCCCACTACTTTAAAATTAAACAAATGTATATTGCACACAGAATTACTGTAAATCGAATACAGTTTGGATAAATAAACACAGGAATGAGAAAAACAGACAGGCAATGAAAGAAGGAATCTTCATAAATGACCAGGGAAAAACAGACCTACCAATATCGCATATATTCTTGTATAGTCAACCAGCTGGGCTGGTGGAATCATTGCCTCTCTTTTTTTAATGCTCCCCAAAATGCTCAACATTTTTTAATGCTCAACTTTGCCCGACTTTGTGAACCTTTCCGCTTTTTTCCCTCCACATATATTTTCTTGAACCTGGTCAATTAGACATTTTTTTTTTTAAAAAAAATGTGATTGTGCTTTTGTAAAACAATAAGAACAGCAGCCAAGGGGATGATGCCTCCATTGTTCCCCTCCTCATCCCCTGCAAATGCCTGTCTGATCTTCTCAAAGCCATCCCTCTAAAATGGAACAATTCTGTCAAAAAAGATTAGTTCTATTTTGTCTGCTGCTCGCTGACTATTCATGAATGCAAAGAGAAGGGTACTGGAGTGTCATACTAAGTTGGGGAGGTGGCGAGATTTCGCCTATTGACTTTGGGATACCAAACTGGGAGCCACAAAAGGACAACGTGGAAGGAGGGGGGCAGGAAGGGCCTGCCATGTGTTCAAGTTATATGCCTCCTTCAGCTAACCCATTTGATTCCCTTTGTTGCTGCAACTTTTTATTGTCATACAGTTGGGAGGTGGGGGAGAGAGAGAGATGCTTCAGGCAACACCAACCAGAAGAAAATGGATTAGCATATCACACGGATCATCTTGCATTGCACCAAAATCTTTTCAGTTTGTATAATTAGTGAATACAGTCTCTTTTCACCCCCACCCCACTTTTCTCCCCTTGCCGTTTTTGGAGGGTTTTTTGGGGTGGGGGGACAAGGCGAATTAACTCCGATCACTGGCTAGAATATCAGAAAATGGAAAGTTTATCAGTGTGTTATATTCTTTATTTTTCTGTAGCCATTTCCTGATGCTGGTTTTACAGAACATTTTTCTGGTTGCAACCTGTTAAAAGCACAACATGAATTATGTGCCTCTAAGCTCTGTTTAGTGCAGGAAGAGGGGATGTGGGGAAGGGAAACAATTGTGACTGGGCAGGACTGCAGTGAGTCCAAAAGTTTTCTTTTCTTGCTCTGCGCTAGCAACAAAAAAGGGAGACAGGAAATATTTCCAAAATAACCATCTCTGAGTGAATGTGCAGCTCTTAGTTATATTGTCCAGCCTCACTGACCTTTTATTTAATTGCTAGAGTCCAGCATGTGATTCACTTCTACCATGTCCTTATCACTTTATTAAAATAAAAATGTGTATCAATTAAGGCACATCCCAATGTAGTTTTTTCATGTCAGATCTTTTGGGGGGTGGGGTGGGGAGTTGAAAAGCACCATTTGACTATTTTCCAAGCATTGCTTCAAAATTGTGTTCATCTTCTCTGAAAGAAGGGTCCTTCTCACCCTAAACTGTTTTGTCTTCCCTTGTGTGACATCAGGGTGAAATGGAATATTACTTATTTCTATAGCATTTCAAAGAACAGGTACGGCAGGTCCCTGCCCCAAGAGGCTTACAGTCTAAAATAGACACAGGGAAACAAATGAGGAAGGGGCAAAATGGAAGCAAGGAGAATATGGGCGCACTTTAATTACTTCAATTTTGGTTTAGTTACAATAGAGACGAGGGCAAAAATGTCCACAGAAATACTCCAGGGGGTTGGGGTGGCGGGAAAGGTCTATGAGTTGTTCCTACAGGTCATTGGCAACCCATCCACCATTACATTTAGAATTCCAGGGTGGCAAGTTCCTCCCTCCCTCCCATGGACACTCTTGGACTAGGGGGATGATCCAAAGGGTTTATGGAAAAAGTCAGTTTGGAGGAGGGGCTTAAAGGAAAAGAAATGGAAATAGTTGAATCTAAACTAGCTTCACACAATATCACATTCTATTTTGTTCATCCTCATCCAGTTCCCTGCCCCTGTCACATCCATGCAAGTACTTTGAGTATCAGGAAGCCACTGGGTTTGTGATAAAGCCTGCTGCTCACACTACAGTATGATAGTCACATTGCAACCCTGTAATGGGAAAAACCACAAGGTGGAATTCTCCCTTCCCCCTGCACAACTTTTAAATATACACCTGTAATGGGAAAAACCACAAGGTGGAATTCTCCCTTCCCCCTGCACAACTTTTAAATATACACCTGTAATGGGAAAAACCACAAGGTGGAATTCTCCCTTCCCCCTGCACAACTTTGAAAGATACAGAAGACCTCTTGGAGGCTGGGCCTGGCAACCAAGAGGTCTTCTGTATCTTTAAAAGTTGTGCAGGGGGAAGGGAGAATTCCACCTTGTGTAGTCCTAGTCACTAAATTCTGATGATCCATCAAACCAGGACATACCCATGCATGCAGCAAAAGGTATGATGCCCATAACCATTGCATTTTGTCTAGTCCTGAGTCCTATTTGCCTCTTCAGGCAACTCTTTAGATTCATTGTCTCAACTTCTCCCACCTTCCTAGCAGCAGATGGAGGTAAAGAAATATTTTGAGCTGCAAAAACAAGTTATGGAAATAACACCTTCCTAGCAGTTTATCAGTCTGGCAGCTGGGTAGTCTACCTGCAACCCTCCTTTTTGTAGTCCCTTTGCCTTGCACGGACTGGCTGGTCCCTCCGTGGCCTTAGGTTGTACAAATGAGAAGGTGGGTCAGGAAAAAGAGTGCTATTGCTTGCACTCTGATACCCACTATCATCTGGGTTTTGCAACTGGTTCCTACAAAAGCGTCAGCCAGACTTGATGGCAACTTGTCAGGGCAGGAGTCATCCTCTACGAAGTCCCTGGGATCTTTCCCAAATGGCTCAGGGATCTCTCCTGTAGCCCTTACTTGAGCAATCAAGCCTGGATTAATGCTTTCCTCTGTATTGGAATGTTTTCAGCTGCATCTTAGAGTGGCAAATCTTCACCTGTGAGCTTGGTTTACCACTGGACTTTCTTTGAGGGCATTGTTATGGTCCTTTGCTGAGGGTTTCTTTTCTAACAGGCTTTCCTGCTGGCCGGTGCTAGGCCCACTACCAGACTGTGGAGGCCTTTAGTCATGAGTTCAAAAAGGGAAACAGAAGCAGGAAGAAAGTTGTCAAAACAAGGAAGAGTGGAACCAACCAAAACCAGGAACAAAGGCAGAAGTACTCTTCTCCTTAAGGGCTGAGACGTCCAGGGGGCTGACTGGTGCTGCTACTGGAGTCCTCAGGTTCTGGTGGTGAAGTCTTCTTGCAGTGTGAGGTGTGAATCCATGTCTGGAGTCCTTGGCAGCTATGTTCCAGCACCTACTGGTGGCATCTACCCTGTGGAATTCCCTCCCCTTAAATATTAGACAGGCACCATCTTTTCGGTGCCTATTGAAGACCTTCCTCTTTCAACAAGCCTTTTAAGTAGAGACCAGTCTGTGTCTGTGTTGGACTTGCTTTTTAAGATGTGTTTAGATCTTTTAAAAAACACCAATATGTTTTTAATGTTTTTTTTACTCTGGAATTCCCATATCAATGCAAAAAAAATTTCCCCCCCCAATTTGTATTCTGAAATGTTCTTCAGAACAAATTAAAAAATAAAGATACGACCATACTGTTTTGAAACGGGAAAGGAGGGGTTGCTGGTGGAAAGACATTAGTCTCAACCTTGAAGTTGCAATTATTTACTGATTTCAAGCCTCCCTCCAGAGAGCAGGGGAAGAGGAGGAGTTGAACTGTTGGCATTAACCCAGTCTCTTGCCATCTTCCTTTTTAGTTAATATGTTTGCCAGTAAAACATTTCTTAACCCTTCCAAACCATTGTTATCTGTAAAGTAAGATAAGCAGAAAAATAGTTACATTTCCTAATCCTTCAACTTAGCTCTCCAACCTTCTCCACAAACCTTTTTCATGACATACTGTATCCAACCATTTGTAGCCTTAATTTCCCCTTCCCTGTAATGGGCATATGGGGCTTTATTTAGAACATACCTAGCTTTTGCACCAACTCATGCCTTTGCCTTCTTTTCTTCATAGGGAATGTTTGAACACAGTTCTCTGGTCTCTGACTCTATACACCTTTACACACGCTACATTCTCAAATCACCTAGGCAAACCTGTGTTTTGTTAATGAGTCAGACAGCAGGAAAACTTTCTCACAGCATTATTCAGACAACACTTCATTTCAATTTCAGTGAAAGGATCTACAACATCTTTAAATTCCTTGGGCTTAATTTTTTCCCCCTTGGGAGTCCTTAAGACTCCTTACCCAGGATTCATGTAATCTCTTACTAGTTTCCTCATACCAATCAAAAATAGGCATTCCACTGAGTCTGAGGTATTTTGCTAGTTCTAAACTCAAAGGCTCCATGGAGGTGAACAATTTTATCTAAATCAAAAGTTCCCACCAGGGGAAACTATAAGTTTATATCTCTAATATAAAAATTCCATTCATCCAAAATCTGCAACTTTGATGGCCATCATTTTTAAAGCTGGTGTTCCTTTTTTGTCAGGGTCCTCCACCCCCCATTTTTCTTTCTCAATTCTCACAGGTCTTTCACACAGGCAAGGCTCATTTGGGTTTGTTTTCACTCACACAGGAAAGGCTTATTTCGGAAGTCCAGTTCTGGTTGTGGGGTCTGCTATGGCACAGCAACTCTCACCTAATGCTCAGAGGCAAAACTGTGTGACGGCTGCACGATATGCATTTTCTTACAGTTTGATCTGGCTCATAAACTGGTATACACATGGGGGAAAGGGGAGTGAAACTCATTCAGCCAAGTCTCCTTTTATCAGGAGAGCACTCAATGCATGCAAGAGCTCAGGGCTCACTCGCTCAATTCACAACAAGGGTCCATTCGCTAACACCACTTTCAATTCCTTTTTCCAGGGAAAATACTTCATACTTCAAACATGTGTACACATTTTTTCTTTCTTTTGTTCTCTTTTTTTCTTTTTTTATGTTTTCTGTTTTTATTAGTTCAGGTTCAGTCTATCCAAGGCTGAACCGGGGCTTTTAACAGCTGCCAATACCTATCCCTAGCCTTTCCATGATGTAGGGCAGGACCTTCATTCATATTCAATCACTCCACCTGTTCAGGAGTATGTTAGCTTGGGGAACTACTTCCCAGATCAGCCTCTTTCAAGGAGGGTATGCCTCAACCTTCACCGGGTCTTCCCCTAGCCAGTGAGGTGGGTCGTCTTCCCCCTTTCAGTTATTCAGCAGCACACACACAACACTCAGGTCCATGTTATTCCAGAGCTCGAGCAATACCAGGAATATCAGCACCACAGCAATGAAACACAGCAATGAAAGGCAACTGAGAAAACACAACAATGCCCCCCCTTTTGCCAAAAACAATTTTCTACAAGCCTGTATTAATATAACATAGGGATGGACTCTTACTGCCAGTAAAATGGGAGCCCAGAGGACCAGGGAAAAACTAACTGCAGGGAATGAGATTTTCAACTGGATCTCTTACTGAACTGATGAGGCCTCGGCTGTTCAGTCTCCCTTGCTCCAATCCGGTCTCGGCATTCATCTGGTGACTTGGTCACATCCCACTACTGACACCAGAAATGATGGGGAATTTTGGAATTCGTTGGACTGGGGGTTCTTAAGGAAATTGAAGACACAGGCTTGCAGCAAAGGTAGGCCTTTATTGGTTACGTGTGCATGGCCAGTCTCCCTTGATCTTGGTGGAGCACTGCCATGTGGCACTGTTTGTCTGGGGGTTTTATACATCACAGGACAAAGACATGAGCATTTCCCAGTCACGGAGTGACATATAAGCATTGCATAGAGGTTACACTGCCTACATTATTTTCAAGCCAATCAGGTAATTGTTTCAGCAATTCTAATACCAGCACATTTCTACTATGAGCTAATGCATTCCAGTACTAATCCCTCTCATGATGTGGGAAGGACAGAGACTTTCAGTACTAGTGTTCTGTTCCCCTTATCTTATCTTATTGAGCCAAGCTGTACCATGCATACAAAGTTACCATGGCTACATGTGCATAACAGGCAGGGAAGACAGCACCAAGGAGAGGATTTTTAGATGCCCTGCTATACTATTTAAAATATTATAAATACTATAGTTTTCTAAAAGAATATATTTTGCTTACTGTTTGAATCTAAAAATTCCCTATTATTGTTGCGTGGGGGCCATTCCAGGCATGAGGAAACATGGGCAGAGTCATTTCAGTGAGAAAGAGGCCTTTCGATGGCTGAGGTTTGTTGGACAGGATGAGCGAAAGTCATGGGATGAGCGTTGCAGATGTACAGATGCTACCGGGCCAGGTTCAAGGCTCTTGTGTTGATATAGAAAGCCCTGAACAACCTGGAGCCAATATACACTTAAGGACCACCTGAGCCCATATCTCTCAGCTCTGTCGCTGAGGTCATTCAGAGGAGTGCTGTTAGTTGACCTGGGTGTGGCAGAGCCTAACTGGCCTCAACTTGGTATCTTATGCTTTATTGTATCTGCATATATTGTTGCCCACTGCCTTGATATTTTGTACACATGGGTAGATTATAAATACTTATATACAGAAATTAAAGGTAAATTGGGGAAAGCTGAGAGTTTTTAAGCCCCTGCTTGACAAGGATCACTCATGGAAGTATTCAGGAAATAAATTGCCACTCTCAGTAATATCAGCACATGAACACCATGACGCCATCACAGTCACTACACAATCCCTGATTGGCTGTGATCACCAACCATGGGCTACGATGAAAGAAGCCCTAATTAGAAAATATTAATTTTATGTTTATGTACATAATATGCATCTGTGCATAAGGAGATTACGCAAGCAAGTCAGCAAAGGCCTAGTTACTGTCCACAACTGCTTCTTGGTTGACTCCTTTAAAGAAACAAACACCGTCATTTAAACCAGCAGCCTTCAATGTTGGGTCCTCAGATGTTGTTGGACTACAACTCCCATGATCCCTTGACCAATGGTTAAGCTGGCTGGGGATGATGGGAGATACAGTCCAAGAACATTGGGGAACTCAAAGTTAAAGAACCATGATCTAAACCAACACAGACCCCCATCTGCACTATACAGCCATGGCTTGCCCCAAAGAATGCTGGGAAATGCAGTTTCATTAAAGGTGCTGAGAGTTGCTAGAAGACCCTTATTCCCCCCCTCCACCAAGCTACAATTCTCAGAGTAGTTTAACAGTCAACTCCTCTTCCCAGGAAATGTGAGAATTGTAGCTCTGTAGGGGGAATAGTGCCAGGTGTACTTTGACTGGCAGTGGCTGTCCAGGATTTCATTCTCAGCCCCACCTGGAGATGGTGGGGTTTGAACCCGGGTCTGCATCCAAAGCAGATGCTCTACCACTGAGCTTTGGTCCTTCCCCAATAAATAACACACTAAACCAGAATATTGGTTTAATTGATCCAAATCAACTCATTTGAAATGTGGTATTGGAGGAGAGATTTGTGGATACCACGGACTGCGAAAAAGACAAATAATTGAGTGTTAGAACAAATTAAACCAGAACTATCCCTAGAAGCTAAAATGATGAAACTGAGGTTATCATACTTTGGACACATAATGAGAAGACATGATTCACTAGAAAAGACAATAATGCTGGGAAAAACAGAAGGGAGTAGGAAAAGAGGAAGGCCAACCAAGAGATGGATTGACTCCATAAAGGAAGCCACAGACCTGAACTTACAAGCTCTGAACAGGGTGGTTTATAACAGATGCTATTGGAGGTCCCTGATTCATAGGGTTGTCATAAATTGTAATCGACTTGAAGGCATATAACAACAACATGCTGTGCAAAGTAACGTAGCAAAATTACTCTTATGGTCACCTCTGATGTTGGTACCTTCAGGACTTGGATGCAAGATGAGGGACAATGAGGGGCAAAGGAATCCTGCCAGATTGTGGACAGCAGTGAGACAAAGTCAACACATAACACCTCTAGTCAGGGATCTGCACTGGCTGCCAGTTTATTACCTGGCCAAGTTCAAGGTGTTACTACTGGTATATAATGTCAGGGACCAGTTTACTTGCAAGATCACCTTGCCCCATATGTGTCCACTTGAGCACTTCAATGTGCAGAACAGACACTGTTACAGGCGCCACAAAATACTCGCCCTGCACTTGTCAGAAATCATTCTTTTAATATGACAGCACCTACTCTTTGGAACTCCCTACCTATTGACACTAGGCAGGTGCCTTCACTGTATTCTTTACACATACCATGGACTGCAGAAAAGACAAATAATTGGGTGTCAGAACAAATTAAACCAGAACTATCACTAGAAGCTAAAATGATGAAACTGAGGTTATCCTACTTTGGACACATGAGAAGACACGATTCACTAGAAAATACAGTAATGCTGGGAAAAACAGAAAGGAGTAGAAAAAGGGGAAGGCCAAACAAGAGATGGATTGATTCCATAAAGGAAGCCACAGACCTGAACTTACAAGATCTGAACAGGGTGGTTCACGACAGATGCTCTTGGAGGTCACTGATTCATAGGGTCGCCATAAGTCATAATTGACTTGAAGGCACATAACAACAACAAGTGTGTTCAAGGTTCTTGAGTCCAGGCAATGGGAAGACAGCCTGTTCTGGATAGGGTTGCACTACTCTGGAAGGAGCAGGTCCGCAGTTTGGGAGTACTCCTGGATCCAACCCTGTCACTTCAGGCCCAGGTGGCCTCAGTGACTAGGAGTGCCTTTTTCAGCTCTGGCTGGTGTGCCAGCTACAGCACCTTTTGCACAGAGATGATGTGGCTACAGTACTCCATGCTCTGGTAGCTTCCAGACTGGATTACTGCAATGTGCTCTACATGGGGCTGCCCTTGAAATGGCTCAGAAACTTCAACTGGTCCAAAATGCAGCAACCAGATTGCTGGCTGAGTTGGCTTTTAGAACTCATAACAAACTCAGTTCATTTACAGGCCCAATTTAAGGTGCACATGCTAGTGTTTAAAGCCCTATATGGCCACCCTCAGAGGTTCGGGTGGTAGTGGCCTGGGACAGGGCATTCTCTGTGGCAGCCCCTAAGTTGTGGAATTCATTCCCCACAGAGGTGTGCCTTTGCTGCATAGTTTTTGGCGAATGTTAAAGATGTCCTCTTTACGTTGGCATTTGGCACTTGAGATGCATGTTTTCAGGACCCACCCCTATTCCTGTGACTGTAATTTGTTTTAATTGTTTTTAACACTGAATTTTAAATGGCTGTAACCGGCCCTAAGACCTGCTAGTGAAATGTGGGTAATAAATATGATGGTGATGTACATAATTTTGCAAGCAATTGATCATAATATCATATATTTTAATGCTATTTTCACTGACATTGGAATTCACTCCCCTTAAATACTAGACAGGCACCCTCTCTTTTGTCTGTTTGGCACCTACTGAAGACCTTCCTCCTTCAACAAGCCTTTTAAGTAGAGATCTTGTGCCAGTCTGTGTTTGTGTTGGAACTGCTTTTTAAGATGTTTTTAAAGATATTTTGTTTTTAAGATGTTTTATAGATGCTTTTAGTGTTTTATTGCCTGTTTGCCGCCCTGGGCTCCTTTTGGAAGGAACGACGGGATGTAAATTTAATAAGTAAATAAGTAATGCCTTTTGTAAACATTGGTTGGAGAACTATATCGCAAAATTCAGATACGTGCACAGTCCGAACGATGACTGTTTCGATTCTCACATTATTATTATTATTATTATTATTAATTAGATTTGTTAGACGCCCATCTGGCAGAGATTAATCTGCCACTCTGGGCGACATACAACAAGACACAAATACATTCCATATAAAAACATAAACAGAACATTGTTTCTGAAAGTGCAAACTTGGTTGATTCATCTTGAAATGTGAAGCGGATCAAATTTCTTCCCCACCCTTCGGAGCGATCCAAACCCTTGGTGGGTGGGCATCAGCAGGACTTAACAGAGTAGAGGAGCAACCACCACATCTGAAGCCCCCCCTCCAGCTTATGATAGCTAGGATGGAAGTTTGGAAGGGGGGGAGGAAAAGAAAAGTCCTGATGCATGCTGTTCAGGCTAAAGGCTGGTGCAACAAAGAGTCCCAGGTTGGGCCTGTTACCAGCAGGGATGGAAAGATATGTCTGTTTCGGTTCTCTTAGTTTCTCATTTTACCAGTGTTTGATTCAGTTCTCCACATTTCTACAGCGATCTGTGATTTATTTATTTTTTTAAAATCCTCATGAAAATTCCCCACCATTTCAGTTCGAATTTCTCCAAATACATTTTCGTGGGCAGTTTTGACAAAGGTACAGATTTTTGCAAGCCATTTCTCATCGTTTCATGCCTTGTTGTATGTTATTTTCACTCAAGTATTCATTTTTATGCATGCTTTCCCCTAATATATGCATTTTTGTAAATTTATTTATTTATTTATATATATATATATTTATATCCCACCCTTCCTCCCAGCAGGAGCCCAGGGCGGCAAACAGAAATGCTAAAACCACTTTAAAACATCATAAAAAGACCTTAAAATACATTAAAACAAAACAACGTTAAAACGTTTCTTAAAAAAGCTTTCAAAACATCTTCTGAGATTAAAAACATCTTAAAAAAGAAGGTTTAAGAACATTTTAAAAAGCAATTCCAGCACAGACGCAGACTGGAATAAGGTCTATACTTAAAAGCCTTGTTGAAAGAGGAAGGTCTTCAGTAGGTGCCAAAAAGATAACAGAGATGGTGCCTGCCTAATATTTAAGCGGAGGGAGTTCCACAGGGTAGGTGCTGCTACACTAAAGGTCCACTTCCTATGTTGTGCAGAACAGACTTCCTGATAAGATGGTATCTGCAGGAGGCCCTCACCTGCAGAGCTCAGTGATCGAGTGGACATATAAGGGGTAAGACAGTCTTTCAGGTATCCTGGTCCAGAGCTGTATACGGCTTTGTACGCCAAAACTAGAACCTTGACCTTGGCCTGGTAGCAAATGGGCAGCCAGTGCAATTCTTTCAGCGGTGGGGTGACATGTTGGCAATACCCTGCCCCAGTGAGCAGTCTCACTGCTGCATTTTGCACCAGCTGCAGCTTCCGAACCAACCTCAAGGGCAGCCCCACATAGAGCGCATTACAGTAATCCAGCCTGGAGGTTACCAGTGAGTGAACAACAGTGGTCAGGCTATCCTGGTTCAGAAACGGCTGCAGCAGTCTCACCAGCCAAAGCTGGTAAAAGGCACTCCTAGCCACGGAGGTCACCTGGGCTCTAGCAACAAAGATGGATCCAGGAGCACCCCCAGACTACAAACATGCTCTTTCAAAGGGAGTACGACCCCATCCAAAGCAGGCAACTGACCAATTATCTGAACTCAGGAGCTACCAACCCACAGCACCTCCGTCTTGCTAGGATTCAAACTCAGTTTATTCAGTTAAATGTTGTTTAGTTGGCAAACTGCATCCCCAAAGTCTAACAAATACGTTCTGGTTTTCATATTGTTTTGGAATTTGTGAATTTGATAAATTCTGCATGAAATGCCAACTAAATTGAAATATTCACCCATCTGTAGTTACCAGTAGCTGGATCGGCATAAGATCTAGCAGATCTTTGGATGGCCCAGCTCTTTCCCCTTCACACGCCATTTGGGGCATATGCAAGCTTCTGTGTGTGGGGATAGCAGCAGTGGTAGTTTCCATCCATGTGTGGTTTAGGGGACCATTGTTGGGAAGTCTGCAGTAAAGAGACCCAAAGGGCCCAGAGGAGGTAGGCAGAGCTGGGTAGGAGCAGAACCCCTCCACCTCATCTAAATTCCCTCCAGCATAGTGGAATGGGGGTTTGGATTGCTCTGCCCTTCTCCTTTTTGTGTAAAGCAGGAGAATAAAACCAGCTAGTGGCATGCTGGCAGTAGGTCTGGGCACATGGATCAGATTTGACCCATTCCTGGAAAGATATCAAACATTATGCCCTTTCTGGGAAGGGCATTCCACATTCAGAGTGAGTGTGTGTGTGCACAGGGGTGACAGAGAACAAAATGAAAAGGCCCCCTCCCTGGTCATCACCTGCCTAACTTCAGAAAGCAGGGCAAAAGGGTGGGGTGATGAACGTAACACTCAAACAGCTCAATGCATAAGGAAGTCAGCCTTCAGAGACTTGTCTCCTAAGCCATTTGAAAAAATGAAATGGACTGCCTTCAAGTAAATTCCTACTTATGGCAACCTTATGAATAGGGCTTCATGGTAAGCGGTATTCAGAGGGGGTTTACCATTGCCTTCCTCTGAGGCTGAGAGGCAGTGACTGGCCCAAGGTCACCCAGGGAGCTTCATGGCTGTGTGGGGATTCGAACCCTGGTCTCCCAGGTCATAGCACAACACCTTAACCACTACACCACACTGGCTCTCCTTTACAAAAAAAAAAGTCCCAGGGTAATATCCCAATAAAAGGCATGCACATCAAAATAAACAACAAATCATTACATGTAATTCAAGCAGAATGAGACTCTATTGCAGTATTAAAAACACAAATTCCAATGTAGGCAATATTGTTGACTAAGAACTAAGCAGCATAGCGTAGAGTAAATATACTACTGTTGGCAATATGGGACGTTTTAGGAGAAAAACAAGGTTGTTGGGGAAACAGAGATATGTATGCTGTCTCTTGGGAAAGGATGGACCATTAATGGAGTCAACATGCCCCCCCATTGTTATTAACACTGAAAATAAATTTCACACATCCACAAAAAATAACAAAATCCAATTTAAGTTTCCTTTCCTTTTCTTTTTTTAAAAACAGAACTAGCAAATATGAAGCAAAGTTAATTGAAGCACATTCAAATTACAATAAACACATGCAGGCCCAATTATCTTCTTTTGAGTAGTGTGTGGCTTAGAGATGGTGTTTTTTAATCTTTTGTTTATTGCACTATTAAAAATTATGGAGATGCACCAGCCACAAGGAAGATAGCCCCTGAACAGGGTCGAGTTACATGTTTCCTCTATTTATATTTAAATAACCATCCCTGCCAAATTATATACAAATTGTGCAATAATTCTCCAGTGAAATGGCTATTTAGATAAATAAATAAATAAATAAATAACTGCCGAGTCACACCATTCCTTTCTTACTAAATTGCCCATTTTCTATACATCATGTGCTCCTCCATCAGACTCCTCAATATTAGCCCAACACAATTGGCTGGCAATGCTAATGAGGGGGGGGAGAAGGAGCATTTTAACAGAATACATTTGCTTATGAGCAATGTGGAAAAACAAGAGAAGATGGTGAAGAAAGCCAATTGCTGTTTCCTTTTTGTTTCTTTATATCCCTGGTTGGCAACTAATTTTCTTTGAAGGGCCACACTGACAAGAATCATAGAATAATGGAATAGTAGAGTTGGAAGGGGCCTATAAGGCCATCAAGTCCAACCCCCTGCTCAATGCAGGAATCCAAATCAAAGCAATCCCAACAGATGGTCGTCCAGCTGCCTCTGTGGCCTGGCCACAAAGGAAGAGTACAGGAGCCTTCTGTCAAACCCTTGGGAGTTTCTTCCGTAGATAGCTGGATGAACTACATTGGATTTGGTGGGTCATTCAGCCTGAATTCAGTAATGGACAACTGGTTATATTGCAGAATACCAAGACAGCAGATTAATGGAAGGGCCATAGTAGCTCAGGGGTCAAGCATCAGCTTTGCATATGGAAGGTTCCAGGTTCAATTCCTAGCAGGTAGGACTGGGAGAGACCCTTGGCTGAAACCCTGGAGAGCCTCTGCCAGTCAGTGTAGACAATACTAATCTAGATGGGCCAATGGTTTTGCTCAGTATAAGGCCACTTCCAGTATAAGGAAGGGCAAAACAGGATTGGGAGCAGTGACCACAGTGCTATTAAATTAAACATACTTGTAAATGGCCAATTGCCAAGAAAATCCAACACGATCACATTTGACTTCAAAAGAGGAAACTTCACAAAAATGAGGGGATTGGTAAAAAGAAAGCTGAAAAACAAAGTCCAGAGGGTCACATCACTCAAAAATGCTTGGAAGTTGGACAGGGAAGGACGTATTGGTGGCGGAGTCGCTCTATACGTGAAAGAAGGCATTGAATCCAGCAAGCTCGAAACCCCAAAAGAGGCAGACTCCTCCACAGAATCGTTGTGGGTGGTGATACCGTGCCCCAGGAGGGACTTAATACTGGGAACGATCTATCGTCCCCCTGATCAAAATGCTCAGGGAGACCTTGAGATGAGATATGAAATTGAGGAAGCATCCAAACTAGGAAATGTGGTAGTAATGGGTGACTTCAACTACCCGGACATAGACTGGCCGCATATGTGTTCCAGTCATGACAAAGAAGCAAAGTTTCTAGATATTCTAAATGACTATTCCCTAGATCAGTTGGTCATGGAACCGACCAGAGGGACGGCAACCCTGGACTTAATCCTCAGTGAGGACCGGGACCTGGTGCGAGATGTAAGTGTTGTTGAACCGATTGGGAGCAGTGACCACAGTGCTATTAAATTAAACATACATGTAACTGGCCAATTGCCAAGAAAATCCAACATGGTCACATTTGACTTCAAAAGAGGAAACTTCACAAAAATGAGGGGATTGGTAAAAAGAAAGCTGAAAAACAAAGTCCAGAGGGTCACATCACTCAAAAATGCTTGGAAGTTGTTTAAAAACACTATATTAGAAGCTCAACTGGAGTGCATACCGCAGATCAGAAAAGGTACCGCCAGGGCCAAGAAAATGCCAGCATGGTTAACGAGCAAAGTCAAGGAAGCTCTCAGAGGCAAAAAGTCTTCCTTCAGAAAATGGAAGTCTTGTCCGAATGAAGAAAATAAAAAAGAACATAAACTCTGGCAAAAGAAATGCAAGAAGACAATAAGGGATGCTAAAAAAGATTTTGAGGAGCACATTGCTAAGAACATAAAAACCAACAACAAAAAATTCTATAAATACATTCAAAGCAGGAGACCATCTAGGGAGACAATTGGACCCTTGGATGATAAGGGAGTCAAAGGTGTACTAAAGAACGATAAGGAGATTGCAGAGAAGCTAAATGAATTCTTTGCATCTGTCTTCACAGTGGAAGATATAGGGCAGATCCCTGAACCTGAACTAACATTTGCAGGAAGGGATTCTGAGGAACGGAGACAAATAGTGGTAACGAGAGAGGAAGTTCTAAGCTTAATGGACAATATAAAAACTGACAAATCACCGGGCCCGGATGGCATCCACCCGAGAGTTCTCAAAGAACTCAAAGGTGAAATTACTGATCTGCTAACTAAAATATGTAACTTGTTCCGCAGGTCCTCCTCCGTGCCTGAGGACTGGAAAGTGGCAAATGTAACGCCAATATTCAAAAAGCGATCCAGAGGGGATCCCGGAAATTACAGGCCAGTTAGCTTAACTTCTGTCCCTGGAAAACTGGTAGAAAGTATAATTAAAGCTAGATTAACTAAGCACATAGAAGAACAAGCCTTGCTGAAGCAGAGCCAGCATGGCTTCTGCAAGGGAAAGTCCTGTCTCAGTAACCTATTAGAATTCTTTGAGAGTGTCAACAAGCATATAGATAGAGGTGATCCAGTGGACATAGTGTACTTAGACTTTCAAAAAGCGTTTGACAAGGTACCTCACCAAAGGCTTCTGAGGAAGCTTAGCAGTCATGGAATAAGAGGAGAGGTCCTCTTGTGGATAAGGAATTGGTTAAGAAGCAGAAAGCAGAGAGTAGGAATAAACGGACAGTTCTCCCAATGGAGGGCTGTAGAAAGTGGAGTCCCTCAAGGATCGGTATTGGGACCTGTACTTTTCAACTTGTTCATTAATGACCTAGAATTAGGAGTGAGCAGTGAAGTGGCCAAGTTTGCTGACGACACTAAATTGTTCAGGGTTGTTAAAACAAAAAGGGATTGTGAAGAGCTCCAAAAAGATCTCTCCAAACTGAGTGAATGGGCGGAAAAATGGCAAATGCAATTCAATATAAACAAGTGTAAAATTATGCATATTGGAGCAAAAAATCTGAATTTCACATATACGCTCATGGGGTCTGAACTGGCAGTGACCGACCAGGAGAGAGACCTCGGGGTTGTAGTGGACAGCATGATGAAAATGTCGACCCAGTGTGCGGCAGCTGTGAAAAAGGCAAATTCCATGCTAGCGATAATTAGGAAAGGTATTGAAAATAAAACAGCCGATATCATAATGCCATTGTATAAATCTATGGTGCGGCCGCATTTGGAATACTGTGTACAGTTCTGGTCGCCTCATCTCAAAAAGGATATTCTAGAGTTGGAAAAGGTTCAGAAGAGGGCAACCAGAATGATCAAGGGGATGGAGCGACTCCCTTACGAGGAAAGGTTGCAGCATTTGGGGCTTTTTAGTTTAGAGAAAAGGCGGGTCAGAGGAGACATGATAGAAGTGTATAAAATTATGCATGGCATTGAGAAAGTGGATAGAGAAAAGTTCTTCTCCCTCTCTCATAATACTAGAACTCGTGGACATTCAAAGAAGCTGAATGTTGGAAGATTCAGGACAGACAAAAGGAAGTACTTCTTTACTCAGCGCATAGTTAAACTATGGAATTTGCTCCCACAAGATGCAGTAATGGCCACCAGCTTGGACGGCTTTAAAAGAAGATTAGACAAATTCATGGAGGACAGGGCTATCAATGGCTACTAGCCGTGATGGCTGTGCTCTGCCACCCTAGTCAGAGGCAGCATGCTTCTGAAAACCAGTTGCCGGAAGCCTCAGGAGGGGAGAGTGTTCTTGCACTCGGGTCCTGCTTGCGGGCTTCCCCCAGGCACCTGGTTGGCCACTGTGAGAACAGGATGCTGGACTAGATGGGCCACTGGCCTGATCCAGCAGGCTCTTCTTATGTTCTTATGTTCATATGTTCTTAGAGAGAGAGTTAGCAACCATGTTTGCAAAGGTTGTCCTGAGGTCATCCAAACTGGGAGGCATTTGCAAAATGGGAAGTTGTTTCAGCTGAGCTCTGTTCAAGATTAAATTGGGGGGGGAATCACCCACAAAAAAACGCAACCACCCCCTGCAACAAACCATGTATAAGGCAGCTTCCTAAAAGCAAACAGACTTATACTGACTGTGGAGTTTGTGAGGAAGGGCTGTGACTCAATGATAAAGCATCTGCTTTTGCACGCAGAAAATCCCAGGTCCAGTTTCTGGAATCTCCAGGTAGAGTTGGAAGAGACCGCTGCGCGGAACCCTGGAAAGCTGTTGCCAATCACTGCAGACAATACCGACTTAGATCAACCAATAGTTTGACTCAGTAAAGGTAGTTTCTTATGCTCGAGCAGGGAGGATCGGACATGCATGTGTGTGTGTGTGTGTGTGTGTGTGTGTGAGAGAGAGAGAGAGAGAGAGAGAAGCTTGGAACAGCAATGGCAGATGGAAGGATGGTCACATTTCATAGCCCCTGGTGTAAGGGACCCCACACAGACCCTGATTGGGGGTTTACCCAGTCAGGCTCCTTGAATTCCAAAGAAGAAGAGTAGACTCTGAGCTGCTAATGTCCCAGAACACTTAGGCTAACAGATTAAGTGTTGGGAAAACATTACAGGGGGGAAAAATGGCTCCAACAAATAGGCTGGGAGGGACGCTGGCAGCTTTGTTTAGCCACTCTGTTTCAGTTTCAGAGGCCAGATTGTTTTGGAGATAGCAGTTTATTGATGTCACACAGACAACAAGGGAGAGATGGGGCGAAAATCGCTCTGTCAGGTTAAAACAAGAGGACAACATTTTCACACGCCACCTTCAGTGACAACATCAGGGGAGATTTAACTGCTTGCAATTCACACTGCTGCATGTTTTTAGGCCACTGATTTGCAATCTGAGCAGATGTTGACCAAAAGAAAGAAAACATGTTGTAATAAGTCTAGGGGGGTTTGTGACAAATCAAAGACATAATTGAAATGTGGAACAGATCTGGTGATAAGTAAGGGAAAGTATTGGTAGATATAATTTTGGCAGAGCTTCCCAAACTGCGGTCCGTGGACTACCATTGGTCCACAACCTTCACTCTGGTGGTCCGTGATGTGTCTGCGTTCAATACTCATATTGATTTTTAATTGTGTTTACATGGTTTCTTTTATTTCTTCTGCTGTATTTTATTGTATTGCAGTTTGAATTCTATAGAACCCCTGAGTTAGGGCATGCCAAAATCAAGGTTATTTAATGACCTTTCTGTTTTTCCGGGAAATCTTAGGAACTGCAATTGTGGGTGGGGGGAGAGGAAATCCCCAGAATTCTTTGCGGGAAGCCATGACAGTTAAACTGCTGTAAAACAGATGAATTCCTGATCATTTGTGCCCATGATGGTAACTTTCAATACTGTTTGTGCCTGCAAACATTTCAGGGCAGATATACTGCTTCATTTCCAATCTGCACATGTCTCATAAGTTCCTGCTGAAATCCTGAAACTTTTTATATCACAAATGTTCCAGGGTGGGCTCTCCAACACCCCCCCCGCCGCCTGATTTTGTTGCACTATAGTGCAAGAGTGCCCCTCCAGAAAGCAACAATGCCGTAACACTGGGGAAGTGTCACAGAACAACGAATAAAGTGGAATAGGATGTGGGCGGTCCCGTCTACTGAAATGGAAATGGACTGCCTTCAAGTCGATCCCGACTTACGGCGACCCTATGAATAGCGATTTCATTGTAAGCGCTATTCAGAGGGGGTCTACCATTGCCTCCCTCTGAGGCTAGTCCTCCCCAGCTGGCTCAGCTTGCCACAGCTGCACAAGCCAGCCCCTTCCTTGTCCGCAACTGCCAGCTGGGGGGCAACTGGGCTCCTTGGGACTCTGCAGCTTGCCCACAGCTGCACAGGTGGCAGGTCACGGAACCCCTGAGCCACTCCCTGTGGGGTGATCTTTAGCTGGCCCTTTATACCCAGGAGACTCGAGCGGGGATTTGAACTCCCAGACTCTGGACTCCCAGCCAGGCTCTCCTCCTATTTACGCTATACCAGCTGTCTAGTGTGCTATTGTGCCATCAATGGCATGTTGCAGAATTCACCTGCAAAAAAACCCCTCTGATGAGGGGCCCATAGGCTTGTCATGCAGATATGCCTGGAGGGAGAAAGAGATCGATCAGGAATAAGACTAAAACAAATACAGCTATTTTCTAGCTTAGATGGCTGCTATATATCTGTTTGGGAGACAACAGTAGCATCAATCAGCCTCCACTCCCAAGACTTTAGCACAAGCTTCAACTATCCCTACATATACTGTGATCACGGTGCCTATTTTCTCATCTCTGGTGAGTCACTGTCCCTTTTTTGCCCCTCTTTTTGCCTTTTGGGAATGCCTTATTAATTTGTATTTATTTATTTGCAAACATTCCATATACTGCCAACATTAAGGGGGAGGGGGAAATCTCATGACAGTAAACAGCATAAAATCAGCAGTGGAATTAAATCCATAAAACAAGTACAAAATACATCACAAATCAGTAGATTGGATTCATACGTCAAATATCACCCCTCAGGGAAAGCCTGGGTGAACAGATGAGTTCTAAGAAGGCACCTAAATGCCAATACCATAGGTGCCCACCTGATGTTCATTCCAAAGGGCAGGTGCCACCACTCTTAAGACCCTGCTATAAGTGGACATAAAATGGACCTCAGGCGCATGTAGTATTACTAAGAGGGTCTCTCCTGAGGATCAAAGTGCCTGGGCAGAGGTATACCACGTATGGTATGCCTGGAAACTATTAGGATTCATATTAAGAGTACTAGGATGAGTTGCTAGCATTGTCCATCTCAGGTTCTCTGGAATTTAAATATCTCAGTGGGGAGGGGAGGAATTTTGATGTTGAAATGCCTCTACTTCTAAATGCACGTTCATGTAAATGAACATGTTTGCATACAGTAGGGCACCGCTTATACGGTGGGTTAGGGACCAGCCCCCCGCTGTAAAGCGGAAATCGCCGTAAAGCGGAACCCATTGACTATAATGGGCCGCGTCGTGCGAAAATGATGTGAAAATGTCGCAAAATGCTGTAAAATCGCAAAATCGGCTTTAAAATGGGGAATTTCCCCAAATTGAAAGCCGCCGCATCAGTGGAACGCCGCAAAATGGAACGCAGGTAAGCGGGGCCCTACTGTATTAATTTGTCATGTGGTCTATCGCCTGCCAGTCTGCCCCTATGACATACTGATGAGGTTGGACAGCTGATTCATGTATTATTTATTTATAACAGAATATTGTGCCCCCCTATGAGATGGCAACCCCATTGCCTATCTTTCCAGCCTTGAGGGCTAGAAACTTGTGGGTATTTTTAAATGAAAGCTGAGACTGAATTCTGGGCCCAGTATTGAACTATGCTGCTGCTGCTGCTGCTGCTGCTGTTGTTGTTGTTATTATTATTATTATTTATACCCCGCCTTTCGGCCAAAGACCCTCAAGGCGGCTTACGAAGAAAAATAAACACAAGTGTAAAAATACATCAGTAAAAGCAACACAATTTACAAAAATTAAACTAAATAACAAATAACATTATTAAGGGGAGAAAAATGTCCAGGAAAGAAACTCAGAATAAATTACATACATCCTCCGCTGCCCTGCTTTGGGACTGAGACGGGTACGGGTTTCCCCAGGCATGACATCTTCAGCCAGGCAGAAGAAATAGGAACAGAGGCAAACATATTGCCCCGTCCAGGTTCTTTGATGCCAGGAGTGTGGAGCAAAGGGCAGAGAGCCCGCGGGCTAGGGCAGGGCGCACCCATCTTCCCTCACGGGGGCGAAGGAGGCGAGGCATCCTCCCTGCAGGTTTAGTCATTGGGGGTGCAGGTGGAGTGGAGCTGCTCTGGGCTGCTGGCGCTGCCGGTGCTGAAGCTGCTGTCATCTAGGTCATGGGGCCTGCAGGGCAGGCTAAGCTCCAAGGAGCAGCCGGCAGGGCTGGCGTCGGGCCACGTGGAGGCGCATTCCTCCTCGAGGGCCAAGCAGAGCTCCTTCAGCTTCAGGTTGTCCTTGGCCAGGCACTCCTGGAGGCCCTCCAGGCCGGCCAGCTTGCGGAGGCAGGCGGCCACCTCGTCGCACAGCACCTGTGCCGCGTGGTGCCCGAAGAGTTTCCAATGATGCACCAGGCGCTTGGCCTTGAGCCGGTCCTCATTGAGCCAGTCCTCATTGAGGAAGCAGCACAGGTCGCAGTTCTCAGCCTGCTGCCACCCGTTGACCGCCTTCAGCTCGCAGATCTCAGATCTCACAGTTATGCAGTGCAACTGTAGAGCACACATCCTTCCCTGCTTTTAGGGCATTCCCAGAGGGCACTTACATATATATGACTGTGTGAAGTGGTTAAGAGGTGTGAATCAGGAAGTCTCTGGTTCAAATCTCAGCCCTCCCATGGACTTTCTGCCTTGGTGTCCATGCACGTCATTCTCCTTCACACTTCTCTCCCCCCTCCCCCACATCTGCAATTGCAAAATTAATGCAAACCTACCTCACAAGGTTGTTGTGGGGATTACAAGGCCACATATATGAAGCACTACATGCTAATAAATAAATGAATTTATTTATTTTTATTTTATTTATTTTATTCGATTTTTATACCGCCCAAAGCCTGAGGCTCTCAGGGCGGTGTACAGCATAAAGTGAATACAAGGCAAAAAATACAATAAAATGACAATAAAACACTAAAAACATACATTTAAGTATTTAACAGCCTGGTATATATTAACAACAATAAAATATGTTAAAATGCCTGGGAAAATAAAAAGGTTTTAACCTGGCGCCGAAAAGATAGAACTGTAGGCGCCAGGCGCACCTCGTCGAGAAGACTATTCCATAGTTCGGGGGCCACCACTGAAAAGGCCCTAGATCTCGTTACAACCCTCCGAGCCTCTTTGTGAGTCGGAGCTCGGCGGAGGGCCTTTGATGTTGAACGTAGTGATCGGGTAGGTTCATATTGAGAGAGGCGTTCCGCCAGGTATTGTGGTCCCGCACCGTGTAAGGCTTTATAAGTCAAAACTAGCACTTTGAATTTAGCCCAGAAACAAATAGGTAGCCAGTGCAAACGTGCCAGAACAGGTGTTGTATGTGCGGACCGTCTGGTCCTCGTCAACAGTCTGGCTGCTGCGTTTTGCACTAGCTGTAGTTTCCGGACTGTTTTCAAAGGCAGCCCCACGTAGAGCGCATTGCAGTAGTCCAATCTAGAGGTTATCAGAGCATGCACAACTGAGGCGAGGTCGTCGCTGTCCAGATAGGGATGTAGCTGGGCTACCAACCGAAGGTGGTAGAACGCATTCCGTGCCACCGAGGCTACCTGAGCCTCAAGAGACAGGAATGGATCAAAAAGAACCCCCAAGCTACGAACCTGTTCCTTCAAGGGGAGTGTAACCCCATCCAGAACAGGTTGGACATCTACCATCTGGGCCGAGAAGGCACCCACCAACAGTGTCTCAGTCTTGTCAGGATTGAGCTTCAGTTTATTAGCTCTCATCCAATCCATTATCGCGGCCAGGCAACGGTTCAGCACATTAACAGCCTCACCTGAGGAAGATGAAAAGGAGAAATAGAGTTGCGTGTCATCAGAATACTGGTGACAACGCACTCCAAAACTCCTAATGACTGCACCCAGCGGCTTCATGTAGATGTTAAAAAGCATGGGGACAGAACCGATCCCTGCGGGACTCCACAATGGAGAGTCCAGGGTATCGAGCAGTGCTCCCCAAGCCCTACCTTCTGGAGACGATCCACCAAGTAGGAGCAGAGCCACTTCCAAGCGGTACCTCCAACTCCCAACTCCGTGAGTCTCTCCAGAAGGATACCATGGTCGATGGTATCAAAAGCCGCTGAGAGGTCCAGGAGAATCAACAGAGTTACACTCCCCCTGTCTCTCTCCCGACATAGGTCATCATACAGGGCGACCAAGGCCGTTTCAGAACAAATAATTTTGGCTACATGCCATGTGGGTTGCACCGTAGTTGCACAATGTGGACCACTGGGACACCACATGACCTGAAACAACAACCCAGTAGGGATGGAAGGATTTGTCAGTTTCAGTTTCTCTTCGTTTTCCAGTCTTAAATTCAGTTCTCCACATTTCTGCAGTAATTTGCATTTTTTTAAAAAAAGGATCTCATGAAATTTTCCCCAGCATTTTAGTATGAATTTATCCTAATACACATTTTTGTAGGCAGTTTTGATTAACGTACACATTTTTGCAAGCCATTTCTCGTCATATAGTGCATTTCTGTATGTTGTTTTCACAAATATATTCATTGTTATGCACATGTCTCCATAATCCGTAGTGCAGTGGCAAATTAAGAAGTCCAGGGTCCCTTCATGAGTCACCAAGATTGGCCTCACCGGTCAAATTTGACAGGTGAGTGGGGGCACCCACATGTAAATCGACATCATTATCCAACCCACTTATCAAAACCCCTTGCAGGGGGTTCCCAAGCCACAACATCCTGCTGGCAATCAGGTACTTGGATATTGCTGCACATGGGGCATTGCTAGTCCTGTGCTCGGCGCTTCCCAAAGTACCCAAAATAGAGCTAGCAAAGTAGGTGTTCCCTCCCGTCTTGTGGGGGGTGGGAACAAAGAAGCTGGTATTTTATAAGCATTGCTGCCTGCAAGAAAGATCCCTCTCACAGCTGGTCTGCAAGAAGCAGGTTTCTTCTCCCTGCTTTTTGCATATCAGCTGAGAGAAGGACTTCCCTCACACACATGACGCCTGTAAAATACAAGGGTCATGGCATGACAAGTGTTTCTCCTTGCACAGACTCACCACGGCCAAAATGGAGAGTGCGCAGGGAGAGAGAGAAAGAGGGCTAAGAAGAGTGGGTGGAGATCAAGGTGAGGTTACATTTCCTCACACAGAAGGGGGCAAAGGAAGGCTGAAGACAGGGAGAAGGAAGGCTGCCTGTAAAATACAGGGGGAATGGCTTGTAAAGCAGTTCTTTCCCCCTAGTTTGTGCTTTTTGCAGATTGTCTATAAGAAAGTGGGGGGGGAGAGAAAGCCTCATGGAGGGTGGGGAAAGACAGAAAGAGCAAAGGGCTAAGAAGACAGGACACGGAATAATGGGCTCAAGTTGCAGGAAGCCAGATTTCGACTGGACATCTGGAAAAACTTCCTAACTGTTAGAGCCATACGACAATGGAACCAATGATCTAGAGAGGTAGTGGGCTCTCCGACACTGAGGGCCTTCAAGAGGTAGTTGGACAGCCAGTGGCGTCACTAGGGTTGGTGTCACCCGGTGCGGCCTGCAGCGCCTTCTCTCTCAGACTTTTGGGCCCGGGAGCGCGCCGCTGCCTTGTTGTCTGCTCTAGCAGCCAAGGAAGGCAACCAGCCACGCGAAGACTCTCAGTGGTGCCTAGGCGGTGCCTGGGGGGTGGTGGCTCTGGGTGTCACCCCCGTCTGGTGGTGTCACCTGGTGCGGCCCGCACCTGCCGCACCGCCCTAGTGACGCACCTGTGGACAGCCATCTGTCAGGGATGCTTTGATTTGGATTCCTGCATTGAGCAGGGGGTTGGACTTGGTGGCTTGATGGCCCCTTCCAACTCTACTATTCTATGATTCTAAGAGTGAGGCTGCCTGTATTTTACAAGGGGAAGAAACCTACTTTTTGTAGGTCAGCTGAGAGAAGGAGTTCTGTCTTGCACAGTGATGTCTGTAAAATACCCCCACTCTTCTTAGCCCTTTGTCTCCCTCCCCCGCTCTCCACTTCCTCCCAGACAATCTGGAGAAAGCACCACTGAGGGAGAAAAAAATGCTTTACAAGCAATGCACCTTGTATTTTACAAGCAGCCTTCTTTCTTTCAGCCTTCCTTCCTTCATCCCCGTTCTCTATGAGAAAGCGCTGCTTTGCCTCCCTCTTAGCCACATCCTTCCTTCCTACCGCCCCCAGTGTGGCTGTCTTCATCTACCCTCCGCGTTGGCTGCTATGGGTCTGTGTGGGACTGTTCGGAAGCCCTTCGTTTTAGTAAGATTCTGATGCAAACCCCCTCTAAAACCAGACTTGGCTGTCCCTCCTTTTCTCAGTAAACTCCCCTCTCTTAACTCCTGTTGACTTTCTCCGTCCTCCCCACAATGATAGATAGTGGGCGCCATTTGGCATGCAAGGAGATCCATGCAGACTGCAGATTAGCTGTAGTGACTCCTGACCTTGCTGAGTTCTCTGGCTCTCCTAAGGCAAGAAGAAAGGGTGTCGCTTTTAAACTCAAGCAGACACTCTGAGTTCAGGAATTGCGCTAGCTTGATTGGCTTAGAGACAGACAGAGGGACTCCAGCAGGGGGCTGGCTGCGAAAGAACAAATGGGTCTAAGTCCTGTAGTGTCTCCTCAGGAAAACGTACCTGCCCCAATATATTTATTTTATTTATTTATTTATTTATTTATTGCACTTGTATACCGCCCCATAGCCTAAGCTCTCTGGGCAGTTTGCAGCAACCAAAAACATTAAAACAAATATACAATTTAAAACACATATTTTAAAAACAATTTAAAGCACAATTTAAAGATTTAAAACAATATAAAAACAATATGCATTTTTGCAAACATTGCGTAGTTGGAGAACTGCATTGCAAAATTCGGATAAGTGTGGATTTTGAAGGATGTGTTTTGGTCCTCATGTTGTTTTGAAAAGTGCGGATTTGATAAATTCGGCTTTAAATGTGAACTGAATCAAATTTCTCCCCCACCTCTACCACACAGCCCACACCTGGACTCCAATGGACAAAAGTGCTGGAACTCCAACACCGGAAACATTCAAGAGGCAGCTGGACAGCCACTTGCCAGGTATTCTTTAACCTGGATCCCTGAATTGATCAGGGGGTTGGCTTGATGACCTTATGGCCCCCCCTCCAACTCTACTATTCCATGATTCTGTGATTCTAATATACTGCTCTCCAGGACATGGACAGGCTAGTGGATAAGGTTGTTGGTCAAAACAGAAAGAACTGCCTCATCGGCCATATCTCTTGATACCTATTAACGCAATCAGGTATATTTAGAGCACTACCAGGTGCTGCAATAATCTCTTCACCTCCTTACTCCCACCCCACCCATCCTATTCTGCTGAACTTTGCTTGTTTATTCGGATGTCTTCTCTTGAGACGTCGGGTGTCAGTTGGGGCTTACCTTTGGCTAGTGAAAATGCTAAGGTGCAGAGAGATGGTTACTCCCACACACGCACAATTCCCATCCCTGTGTTTGAACCATTTGTGTTTGAACTCTTCTAAACTTGACTTTGATTAATTGTGCTAATAACAAGAGAGATTTATTCTTCCCTCTCTCCTCCCCCCTGCCCAACATTCTTTATTAATGTCACTCGTTAAGGGTTGAAAAGACATGCACTTAATACTCGCTTTTCATCTCAATCAAGAAAGCAACACTAAGCAAATAACAGTAATAAAAAAAAGTATTTAACTACAGCATATAGGGTTGTCGAGATGGTAATCAGGGACACTGGTAATTGAAGCTTTTGGGGGGAGAACCTTTTCTTCTGAATCCTTCCGCCTGTTTAATAGGATAAAATTAGCTGGAGTGGCTCAGTGTTTGAAGAGGTTATGATATAATTGGCAGCGCCCTGTGGGTTGGCAGTTGGACCAAGCAATCAGGTGGAGGCGCGGGAGGGCATGGGAACCTCTGAAGGGCAAGGCTCAGTTTCCGCCGTACTAATTAGCCCAAATTAGCTACGCTGGTTTTTATGCCTGCTTTTTAATTCCCCCAGTAATGCTTTTATCAGGACTGTACAGAGAAAAATATGAAACGGCCCCAGAGTTCACCTGGTTAATAGTAAGGATGGCGGGGGGAAGAGTCACAATCGCCCTTTTTTGTTTTTGTTTTTTTAAAAAAGCTCCCAACTTAAAGCAATGAGCTTATCACAATAGTGTACACAATGCACAAAACCCCTTCTGATTGAATAGCGTTAGGAAGTAGCACACCAAGCACACCACTGAGGACTTGATAACCTCTGGAGAACATCACCTCATGCTCCCTCTTGGGAAGTGAAGGCATCTACCCCCCCAAAAAAGTAAGAGGAATTCACGGGATGGGAAGGAAGGAAGGAAGATCATCAGGGGACGGACCCTGGCTCAGTAGTGGAGCATTTGCTTTGCATTCAGGAAGCCCCTGGTTTAATCCCTGGCATCTCCAGGTAGGACTGGGAATGTCCCCTGCCTGAAACACTGGAGAGTTGTTGTCAGTCAGTGTAGGCAATACTGAGCCAGATGGACCAACGATCTGATACAGTATAAGGAAGCTTTCTATGTTCCTGTGTAAATAAATAAGGCTGGATGTAGTTTAAATAGGAGCACCGAACTGAGGAGGCCAAGCTGGGGAAGGGCTGTAGCTCAATAGCAAAGCATCTGCTTTCCATGCAGAAAGTCCCAGATGTGCATTTTTTTTAGACTGCCTTCGAGTCGATCCTGACTTATGGCTACACTATGAATAGGGTTTTCATGGTAAGCGGTATTCAGAGAGGGTTTTACCCGGAGCTTGGAAGATTACTTTTAAAAAGTAATAAATTACAGTTACAATTACATGACCCAAAAAAGTAGTAATTACCGTTACAATTACAATTGCTCTGAAAGTAATTGATTGCTTTACTTTTTCTCAGAAGTAATCACTACAATTACATTTCAGATACTTTTTAAAAAAAAGTCTACAAGGTGCTGGCCTTGGCTGCTGCACATCGAAGTAGCCTAAAACAATGTTAAAAATAAACACACACACACAGAGGTAGTAGAATGATTATTTTTATCCATAAGATAGCAATGGTGGTCTCTCTGCTGGTAAGGAGGTGGGGAGGGAGGCAGAGGCCACTACTCAGATCTTTGCACATCAAACCAAGTGCAACCCCCCCCACACACACACAGTCGGCAACTGTAATCTCTCTCACTTAATCACCTCCTGGACCCTGCCCTGCCACCAACTAAGGGACACTCACCCAAGCAAACATTTCCTCCTGAGATGCAAAAAAGTTAAAATACCACAAATGCAGCACAGTAGCCAGAGAGGGTGGTGGTGGCCATGTAACAAATAAATAAGTAAATAAACTGAACTTTCAACCTTCTTCTGCACGTGATCTGCCACTCGGCTAGGGCCCTCCCTCCTGAATCCAGCCTTAGAGGGAACATAAGAAGAGCCAGTCTGCTGGATTAGACCAAAACCCACCTAGTCCAACATTCTGTTTTCGCAGTGGACGACCAGATGCCCCACAGTGCGAAGTCTACAAGCAGGACCTGAGTGCAACTCAGAAGTAAGTTCAGTTTCTCTCAAGTTCTTATTGTTCCAAGCTTAAATTCAGTCCTCTACATTTCTGCATCAGATTTCATATTGTTTTTTAAATCAAAAGCCTTTGCAGAAATGCACATTTAAATGCACATTTTCCCTGATACACGTACTGTGTTTTTTGCAATTTCCCCTAATAAAGGGCTTATACACACATTTCTTTTTGCAATTCTCATCTTGTTCTTTAATCTCACCTAGAAGCAAAGTCCCTCCTCTACCACAGTTCCACTAAAAATACAAACCATCCTCTCACGTTATATGCATTATTATAGCCATTATTATATGTATAATCTTATACATATATAGAGGTTTCTTAAACGAACCAGCACATACACACAAAGATGGATACAACCATACACAGTTGAAGCTGGTGGCTCCAGCGTCAGTGGGGCAGTGAATCCACTCTGGGTTTCTCAGAACCTTGGACAGCTCCTGAAAAGTTCAGGCCAAACCCCGGAGTGGATTCACTGACTCACTGACATCGGAGCCTTCAGTCGCCACTGACTGAATGAAAATATGTATCTTAATATACGCCTAGAACTATGCTGTTGAAATTTAGGACAGCATGGGGCTTAACTCTTTGACATGTATTGTACATATAAATATGTATATTTGCATATAAGTTAGCATATAATTGGGTGGGTTTTTCTAAAAAAAGAAACTGGACAAATCATGAGAGGTTTGGTTGTAAGTGGGCAGGTGATACCTGAGGCACTCAAATGCAAGCAAAGCTTGGTTGGACCACAAAATCCTGTGCACTGATCTGTCAACGTGGATTCCTCCTCCATCCCTTATGGTCTCACTGTGCTCTGTAGAGTTCACTTCCAGCCCCAGGCAAGCCACTGTCAATTTTTTTCAGAAGAGGCAAGGTTCTTTTCCAAGTAAGGTGAGTTTTGTTCCTAGATGGTGGGCCCAGGAGAGGCTCTTTCACTTCTCACTTTCCTGTTCTCTTCTTTTGTAAGCTATTGACATTTTTAAAATTTTCGCTTCCCATCCCCGATTAATCAACTTTAACTGTGCAAAGAGATTTATGGTGCATTCAGAATAATTTTCACAAATCTGTTGTAACTGAAAAATATGCCTGGGTAGAATAAAAAGAGACAAACCCAGAAGTATCTGCATTTGAGTTTCTGGCAAGGAAACGAGGTGGGGGGTGGGAGGGAGGATACTGTATATTGAAATGCTGATAAGGTGAGCTATAGATTCAGTGAAGCATTTCTTACAATCTTATGGTCCCCGGTGGCCACAGACAACTTGACTAGATAGGATCTCTCCGAGTTACAGACCGTAATTTTGTGTAACATAAGTCTGTGGCACCTCATTGATACCATATGAGAGGCTAGCTGTCTGGATCAGGCCTTCCCAACCTGGTGCCCTCCAGATGTTTTTGACTATAACTGCCATCAGTCCCAGCCAACACAGCTATGCTGTCTGTAGCTGACGGGAGCTGCACTCTAAAACATCTGAAGGGCACCAGATTGGAGAAGGCTGCTCTGGATCATGTGACTCCTTTGCTGTTCCAGTTGCAGTGGCTAATGATCTGTTTTCAGACTCAATTCAAGGTGCTGATCATTAGGGCTGAGCACCAGATTCGGCCAAAGCCGAGACTGAATCAGCCCAATTTGGGGGATCTGCACTTAGGCTGAATCAGAGGTAGACAGCCTCTAATTATTTATTTATTTAGTTAGTTAGTTATTAAATTTATATCCTGCTGTTCCTTCCAAAAGGAGTCCAGGGATTCAATCCTGCAGGTTGGAGGGTGCTCCTTCCCAAGTGCCTTGCAAAGCAGATGCCAGCGTGACTGAACCCTCCTGCTCTCAGTCAGGCCAGGGGGAAGGAGATGTGGCATTTCCTTCTTCCCCTCACCCTTTCCCAGCCATATGTTTAGTTAGGGAATTGATTCAGGGCCAGATCTGGGTTGGGTGTTCCCTGAGTTGGGGGAGGCTGTGCACAGCCCTACTGATCATTACATTTGAAATTTTAACTGTTTGGGGGACCCATCAGAGATGGGGTATCCATGACCCTTCAGATGTTGCTTCACTACAGTTTGTTCATTAATTAATTATTAAATTTATATCACACTCTTCCTCCCAGTAGGAGCCCAGGGCAGTAAACAAAAGTACTACAAACACTCTAAAACATCTTAAAAATAGATCTTAAAATATATTAAAATAAAACATCTTTAAAAACATATTAAAACAACACATCTTTAAAAAAATATTTTTTTAAAAAAAATATTAAAAACATCTTTAAAAGCAATTCCAACACAGGTGCTGACTGGGATAAGGTCTCAACTTAAAAGGCTTGTTGAAAGAGGAGGGTCTTCATTAGGCACCAGAAAGACAACAGAGATGGCGCCACCAGCCACCGCTGTGTATTTCATACCAAGCACTAGGCCACCATCTCAGGTTGACAGAGGAAGGCTTTTTGCATGTCCTGCCTCCGTTCCAGAAAGTCTTTGGTAGTCTCTTAAGATTTTCACTGGCCTTTCCATCTATAGAGTGTAATTTTCCTAAACTGTTCCTGGCGACGCCTGCCCTCTAAATTATCTTAGGGAAACCAATGTGCCTCTTGGTGCTGTTGCTTCTAGCCAGACTATAAATCCTTACTTTTGCTGAAATGTCAAGCATAATTTTAAGATTTAAAATAATAATATATTTTTTTAATAGAAGTACTTGGTCTTTTAAAGTTGTATTTTAATGATAAATGACATTTGTATAATTATATTAATGTTGTTTGGTCTATGACTGTAATAAAAACTTTACTTATTTACTGTTCTGCCTCTATCGGAGGTATGTCTGGTCAGAAAGCACAAGAGGACCTTCTCTGTGGTAGCATTACCCAGCCTGTGCAGTTCCCTGCCCCAGGAGATCTCCCCAAGACTCATTCACTCCAGCAGACATTTAATCTATCTGCCACATTTTCTTTGTTTTATCTGCCACCCCATCTGCATTTTTACTTTTGCTTTAGTTGGTTTTTCCCCCTCCATTAAAATAGTTTTAGGATTTTAACATTCTGATATGAAAATGGCTTAGAAAGGGAAATTGTGTTTGTATTTTTACTGTGGTGCAGTTGTTCATAAAATTTCATTTGCATTTTCACTGTGGTAGAATTTTTCATCAGATCAGTAGCCATATTATGTGAAAAACAGGGGTGTGTGCATGTTACAAAAACTAATTTCACATTATTTTTTTCAATGCTGCTTCTGTGAATATTTATTAAAAAGGAAATCTTTACTTTTGTTTATTTATTTGACTTGCTAGTTGGATGTTACTCAAAGGTGTCCAAGACATTTACAAACATAAATACATTATACCATTAAAAGAATTCATACAAAACAATCTATCTATCTATCTATCTATCTATCTATCTATCTATCTATCTATCTATCTATCTATCTATCTATCTATCTATCTAT